>NC_137879.1:37690481-37710481 GCF_963924005.1 Protomyctophum bolini
AACTAAAACATGAACCTTGGTTGAAAAAAACTAAAGTTGTCCTTTAAGGATACACATGATGGCACCTCCTTCTCCACACAGACAAATAACTGCCTATATAACAGCCGAAACAGAACAGTATATATTTGGCAAGTTGTTTGGCTTAATTGCCTTTTGTCATGCCAGCTATTCTTATAGGCCGCTCATGGTCAGTTTATGCACATATAGCCCATGAGGCTTCCGAATATCAGTATGGCAAATCTATACAGCGATATCCCAGGTTTGTTATACTTCCAAGTAATGGTAACACACGCACACGCACACACACACACACACACACACACACACACACACGCACGCACACACACACACACACACACACACACACACACACACGTTTTAAAATCTCCATGAATTCAAAAGCTCCAAGTGGGGTGTAAATTAAGTATTTCTGCTCATTCAACTCTAGTATACAAAATGGAACCAAATGGACCCGTTGACAGGTGATATTGAACCAAATGGACCCGGGCCGTTGACAGGTGATATTGAACCAAATGGACGTGTTGACCTGGTGATATTGAACCAAATGGACCCGGGCCGTTGACAGGTGATATTGAACCAAATGGACGTGTTGACCTGGTGATATTGAACCAAATGGACCCGGGCCGTTGACAGGTGATATTGAACCAAATGGACCCGTTGACAGGTGATATTGAACCAAATGGACCTGTTGACCTGGTGATATTGTCACAGTATCTTGCAGGAAAGACGTCAGGCTGACATGGAGACGGTGTATAGGACAGCGCCGGACATATATAGGACACAGGACGGGGGAGGACAGACCATGCAGGGACACGTGAGGTGGTGAAGACAAGTGTCCTATATTAGTAGTAGCCTTATCTCCTGTTTCTGTAGCGTGAGGCAGCTTGATGTACAAGCTGGACATGACTCTAGTATGTCGCAGGGACCCCCCCAATCCAACCCTTGATGCTGAGTGTCAAGCAGGGAGGCATTGGGTCCCATTTTTAGAGTCTTTGGTATGACCCGGCCGGGGATTGAACCCCCTACCTCCCAGTCTCAGGGCGGACACTCTAACCACAAGGCCAGCTGAGCTGGTCAATATGGTCCTATATATTAACCACTGCAATATTATGAGAGATTTTATTTTCTGTGTATAGTTTGTCTACCCCCATACATATTATACGAAGGACAAACAAACAAAAAAACATTCTTTGATATTCGAAATAAGTTACGGTTAACTGGATGCAGGGCAGCCATCTTGAATTTCTCGGGGGCCAAAATGAAGTCTTATGATTAAACTGGTGTCCGATTTGGAATCCTCATGGTTGACTTGTATGAAAAAGTGTCTTCATACGTCATGATTCGAGGTAATCTGGACCAAACGTTCATTTTTGGTTCATTTTTGGTTCATTTTTGGTGCCGGCCAGGCGCCATTTTGAATTTGGTCCTGCCGGGATTTCCCGCGAGGGACACGGAGGCTAAATCTTGCATGAAGGGTCCAGGGAGAGGTCAAATCGATCATCAAAACATTGTTGCCGTGTGCAGAGGACGGTCACAGAACACTCAGCTTGGGACTCTAACGCTATAACACCGTCATGTCCTCTCATTTGGGTTCAACCGAGTGTTTTCAGACAGCTGTCCAAACAGCAGACAGAGAGGGGGGGGGGGGGGGGGGGTGGGTGAGGGAAGCACGAGATCACTAAGAGGATTAAAGTCATGACTCATCAAATCAGTCGCCGTCACGGAAACCATGCAGTGTTACAGAGCCGCCCAGGAACAGCTTGTCAGAGACATCAGGTGCCGTAGCTCGTTACCTTGAGGATGATGTACGACGCCATACGCTTTGTATGTGGAGGACATGAAACTGAGGGCAGTGCTGGAGAACGTATATAGGCTACTAAAATGTAGACAGACAGCGGAAACGGCCGCGCCTCATGTCTGCCAAGGTCTGGCAACAGCTTTAGTCTGTCGTGTATTGGTTGCTTGGGTCACATGACCAGAAACAGGTACCAGGAAGCAGGTAACAGAATTGTGTAGAGACACACAATGTTATGTGTAACGTAATGTTATGTTATGAGACCGGTGAAATGAAAAGACAAGCTTTGTGTATGACTCAATGCAGGTTGAACTAATAAATGATAAGTTAGGCACACAACATTGTCAAAAATAAAATATTAGTAGTATTAAATCATCCACGCGCGTGCATGTGCGGGGGGGGGGGGGGGGGGGGGGGGTCGGGGGGCGGCCGCTACGGATCTCGCTTGCAGCGCCACCTATAGGTCCCAACCGGTTGGCCCTGAGCTCACATGCCATCTTCCTCCTCCTAATCTCCCTGTCCGTGTGTGATTGGGTGACTGTCACGGGGCAGCCTGTGCCCAATAGACAATCAGAGACAATCAGGGACCTTGCACACAGAGACCCGCAAAGTCAACTTTATCAATAAGCAGCTAGATTGGAAGTGACGGTTCATATATATCGTACAAATGACACTTTTTGTAATTCACACAATGATAGAGAGAGTTTTAAATATATGTTTATATCTGTATTTATTGACACTGAAGTTGAATTATGTTTGCCACCTGTCTCCCTTCTGTGGTGCTGGCACTCCTCTCTAGATTGGAGGGTGCCAAGTACTGTAGACTAGAGGAGGAGGGTACAGAGGGTGTTTGTTCCTGTTATTTAGCATTTTTCATTGTAGGCCTATGTGTTTGGTGCCTGAAATAATGTATTGAACTGGCATTTATTGACCATGAGTTTAGGAAGCAAGTCAGTAATTGTAGATCAACTCATGGGCCCGGATTGGCCTTTGTATGAGATAATTGATACCAATAATTACTGTGATTGTGTTTGGTCTGTCCCACCTGTTTAAGAGCAGGAATGCTGCAGGTGAGAAGTTGTTCAGTGTGACAGTGTTTTCGTCGACTAAAACTAAGACGAAAAATGTTCGTCGACTACCTTTTTCCACTGACGAAAACTAAATGGAAACTAAATGAAAACTAAACAATGATGACTAAAACTAAGACTAAATATACTGACGATTTTGTCAACAAATAAAAACTAGACTAACAACAGATCCAGTATAAGTCTTTTACTACTTGGTTGCATGCTAAAAATAGCAGATCTACAAGCTCACAACGCGTCGCGCTGCGACACGTTGTGGGCTTGTAGATCGGCTATTTTCAGCAAGTGAAAAAAAACAGGCATCAAGGCCCGCCTAAACACATTTTTGTTTGACTAAATCAACTGTAGTTTAGTCGACTAAAACTAGACTAACACTAACACATTCCAGGTGACTAAAATGTGAAAACTAAATGAAAACTTTTCAAAAGACTATGACTAAAACTACAATCAAACTTTGCTGCCAAAAACAACATTGAGTGTGACTTGAGGCTAGTTAGGGAGACAACAATTGAGCTCGGAGCCAGGGCCTCAATGTAGGAGGCATTCAGGACGTTGCATTATTGAAAAGGAGCGCTTCCAAACTCTGACACTTAAAAAAAAAAAAATCACCTGAAACTGAATGTAGCTCACTAGAATTTTGCGCCCGCTTCGCGGCCACTCTAATCCCAGAGTTGCCGGCGTTGCATTGCCGGCGTGAGTGTGGAAGGGAGGCATTATTTTGGCAGTGCAAAGACTATTGTTTGGCGGCTGGTGGTCAGCGTTGGCGTCTGGCGCCTTATGAGGAGATAGCTTTGGAACACTGCGAAGGGTAAGTGTGTGACGTCACTGCCCGTGTGAGTGTGTGTGGGTGTAGTGTGTAAGATGTTGTTGTGGGTGTTGCAATAGCGACGTAGCTGTTTCTTCTGGGTACAACGTATTGGGTACAGCTTTTGGGTACCACTTCTCCATGTATAATAGATAACTTGTCTATGGTGGATTAAAATGAAACAAAAACTTTGCATGATATATATGAAAGAGGATAATTCGAGCTTTCCGTGCGGTCTGCAATGTTTGACGTTGTTTAATACAATCAGATGGGACTTTTCTGTTTGGATGAATGGGCTGTCAAGGTCATACATCTTTATTTTTTTTGCCATTCAATAGGCGTTCCTGCAAAACTTCCGGGTACGATGATGTCACGCACATAGCCTCTATTGATCAATTGAATGTATTGGCACTTTTGCACATGCAACTTAATTGTCACAAATTAAGTTTGATTCCTGACATGGCAGTCCTGCATATTGATCTGTTTAACTTATACTTGTAGTAACATCAAGAACTTCCATTAGCAACTGTTACTACTATAGTCTACAGCGTACTGCCTGCTATCTCCTGTGTTGTTTTCGTCGACTAAAACTAAGACGAAAAATGTTCGTCGACTACCCTTTTCCACTGACGAAAACTAAATGAAAACTAACCTACGATGACTAAAACTAAGACTAAATATATTGACCATTTTGTCAACAAATAAAAACTATAGATGTTAGGAGAGGACTAGTGGACAAGAGATCCAGTATAAGTCATTTTACACTTGGTTGCATGCTGAAAATAGCAGATCTACAGAGCACAACGCGTGTGCTTGCAGATCTGCTATTTTCAGCAAGTGTACAATCAAGTCATTACGACGGCATCAAGGCCCGCCAAAACACATTTTAGTCGACTAAAATCGTATGATATATTTAGAAACTAGACTAACACTAAGACATTCCGGGTGTCAAAAATTGCTACCAAAAACAACACTACTACACAGTCTCACTGCCTGCTATCTACACTACAGTAGCTCTACTCCTATTTGTATATACCTTGTGTTTGAACTTGTTGGAGTTCTTGTTCTCCTTCTTGTTGAGGTCTATGAAGTAGTGAGTGATCCTGTCCCGCCCCTTGCTGGCGTCCATGTCCCAGCAGATCCTGAACGAGTCGCACGTGATGTTGCCGATCTTTATGTTCTGAGGCACCGGGAGGTCGTCCAGCTCCCCGATCCCACTGTCCGCTGACATGGTACCTGATGGAGGGGGGAGAGGGGGGGGGGGGGTGGGTGTCGTTAAGTATAGATATCTGGGATGATTATTTCACATAATTGTAGTTAAAGGTATATTCAGTGATTTCACTAAAAAAAAAACCTTAGGTTTCGTTTTTGGCTGTGGGACCTAAGCCTTTCATCCAATCAGGATAGAGAGCCAAAAACGAAACCTAAGGTTTTTTGACCCCCCCCCCAGGGGTTAACTGGGGACAGGGAGGAACTCCTTATATGGTCAGCACACTCTATAGTAGAGAGAGGATTATCACAACAAAACAAAAAAAAAAAGTGATATTTGAATTAAGTGAAATCACTGAATATATACCTTTAAGTACTGTTTCTCAAACTTTTCAGGCTGCAACCCCCCAAAAATAATACATTTGAAGAATTTTGAACTCACGGGGACCCCCGCAAAATAATACATTTGAACCCATGGGGACCCACCCCCCAAAGAAATGATCATATCTGAACTGCGGATCCCCCAAAATAATCATATTTGACCTGAGGACCCAGGTCAAATCCTCAGGACGGTAAAAAAAAAAAAGAAAGTACATTTGCGATGAAAATGCTTCAATCTGGTTCACTCTGAGAGATTAATATCATCTTTACTGTGCTATTGCCATTTGCCAACATCAATTACACCAGGGGAGAACACACAACGCGAGTAACAAACAATGGGTGTTTGAGCTATATAGGAACCAGCTGAGAGCAAGGGGAGATCACCAAGGGCCTTGTTGATCCTTGAATCACTGAAATGACATTAATTGGCATGTTGGGACCAGATACCTGCAGCGGAGTTACACACGTTTCAGTCCCTCTGCATACATACACACTATGTAGATAAGATGTACATCCACATACATACAGTGCACGCACGCACGCACGCACACATACACACGCTTTACTCTTATCGAGGTCACTATATCGTACAAGTGACCTACTCCTACAGGCAATTAAGTTGTAAGATGGCACTTTGCTAGAACGAGTGTGCGTGCGTGCGTGCGTGCGCGTGCGTGTAAGGGGGATAGTTGCAGTAATGTCGTGGGTCAGTAGGTTAACCAGATAGATATTAAGTGACAGTCTTCTATTCAATTCGGTTCTCCGAGGGTGTCCCTCCTTTCTTCTACTGTACACATTGTATATGCCTCGTCATCATCGCACCTGCTTCAAATTACCTACCGGGTGTGCGGAAGTCATCTCTCTATAAAAGGTTATAATCCGACAGGTGATCTAAAATAGCCATCTATGTGTTGTATTCGTACGGATCAGCAGTTAGCTGAGCCCAATGAGTGTGTCTGTGCCTCTGCAGTACTGAAATGGTCAAATTCTCTGTGCGCGTGCGTGTGTGTGCATGAGTGCATGCTGTACTGTCCATATGTTCATGCATAATAGGTGTGAATGTGTGAAGATTGCAGGTGTGTATTGTACAGTATGTGTGTTCTTGTGGCATCACGAGAGGACAGGTGCGGTAAATGGGTACTATATATTCCCATACACAAAATGGCTACCGGAACAACAACAACTACAACTCCCAGGGTGCCTCAGTCAGTCAGGACACACACAGGTGTAGGTGTGTGAGGCACCTAATTGAGGCAGAGCTGAGAGACTAGATGAGAGAACAAACAAACAAACGGTGCATGAAGAGAGACAAAGGCCTGGACGGAGCTGGAAAAGGACTGAGAAAAGGACTGTGTCAAGTAACAGTTACGAGCCTGTGGGAAAATAAACCTAATTTCATTGTGTACTAGATTTTCCTTCCTTATTATTCTGCACTGCCTCACAATATCCCACCCTATGCCTCTCACGATATTACAGGGTGTACAATACGTATGCAGACTAAATGAAAACCACACCTTCTTCCCTATATGCACAACATGCAACAGACGTACTCAAAGTAATGCGAAAGCTTCCAAGTAAGTAGTGAATGAAACGCTTTGTGGTGCCGGCGTCTCCTCCACCTCCTCCATGTTTGGTTTGTTTAACAACACGTCGAGTCACACACTAGTTTGTTGTTCATGTGCGTTCCGGACGGTTTGAGGCCCGTCCTTCCGCATCCGATACTAGTGTACACACGTACAGACAAGTGCTAAATGGCCCTAAATGGTGTGTGTGTGTGTGTGTGTGTGTGTGTGTGTGTGTGTGTGTGTGTGTGTGTGTGTGTGTGTGCGCGCGCGTACGTGCGTGCGTGCGTGCGCCGGCGGTTCAGAGTTGTATATTGTGGAGTGTGAACAGTTGATTAGTGAGTGTCAATGAGACTTCTTAGGCAGCTCGTTAATTCTCTTCCTGTTCATTAACGAGGGAAGAGACGGAAAGCCTGCTAATGAAAGAGACCTCTATCCTGAGACCACATCGTTCTCCTCGTTTCTCAGCCTCTGCCTTGAATTTGCCCATCTTATCCCTCTCCTCTCCTCTCCTCTCCTCTCCTCTCCTCTCCTCTCCTCTCCTCTCCTCTCCTCTCCTCTCCTCTCTCAGCGGAGAGGGGGAGGAGGGCATGAGAGAGGACGAGGAAATAAGCTGTCCAGGACAAGGCCTATAAATGTCCAATTTAGGCATTTAACAGATAGCTCTCATCCAGGGAGACTTATTTACGCAGTGCATGAAGATCGCAGTAAATGACACGAACCCTAGTCAACACCATGACAGGGTATAAGTGGTCGCAAATGGAGTGCAGCGAAAACCTTGAGTATAGTAAAAGATTGGAGTAGTGCAGTTCAAAGTAACTGGGATACCATGGAAAACATCAAACCTAACATCTGTCGGAAAACAACCTGCTTTGTAAATGAACAAAAAATATAGCACCAAGCAAACTGAATAATATCAAAATATCATAACGTAATGCAAACAAGTAACCAACATACATCTGGACAGCACAATAGTAGCGCTTGTCAACCTGCGTAGCTGTCCTAATACCAGGCACCATGCATTACCATGTGTCATCTATGTACCATGTGTCAATGGAAGGGTAAGTACAACCAGTACTGCACATGCACTAGTAGGCCCACTCTACCATACAGATGTACTACTCTATCAGACAGATTGGTTAAAATTGTATTCAATAAAATAAAATAGGCCTATGCATTGCAGATATTCAAATTATATATACTTAAACCTATAATCTATGGGATGCATCGCGTTAAGACAGTTAAGACAAAATTGGATTTTTCCTTGAACTGTATATAGAACCATACAAAGAGATATATTCTCAGGATGAAAGCAGACTGGAGCAGCAACCAAAAACAGAAATGCGCCCTATAATCTTCTTCCACGTGCCAAATCATGCACAATAACCGTATAATCTGAAGCAGAGGATATACGTAGCATAATCTCACTGCACTGCACTGCACTGGTAGGACCAGCTGAGCGTAATCTGTGGATTATTGTCTTCTTCAGTAATGGGAACGGAGAGGCCAGGCCTGTGTGAGGAGCATATAACTGTATGTGGTTGTCTGTCAACAAGTGGCTCAAACCCAAAAAAGTGGGTCAATGGAAACGCTTCATTTTAGACAGACAGACAGACAGACAGACAGACAGACTACACATTGTGCACAAAAACCTATGACAAAAACACACAAGCATATAAGCGCGCCGCGGATGCTGCATGCTTTTCGTCCACGTTAATGAATGTAGCCGTTCTCACTGGCCACATGCGGACGTATAACCGCTCGCGCACGTGAAGATTTCTTTCCCCCCTATCTTATCATCACCACAGTCGACTATAGGCCTACATTAGACTACATCCATCCAGATGGTAGATATATACATCCATTCAGACAGTAGACCATATAGAACCGGTCCATTTGGTAACATTTGTAGCTACACTCTTGGAGATGGAATAACACTGAGGATTTTAAAGATGGAAGTGCCGTGATCTTTTTCCACCCTAAAACATGATCATCAGGTTTTATTGTTATATAAGGAGGTATAATTTTTTCAAAAAAGTGTACAGTATTTGTTCAAATGTTGTTTTTATGTGGGCACACCCTCCAGTTCATTAAGTATGCCTGGTTTTCCTGGTGGGTGAGGGGTTAGGGGAGGGGCTGATAGTGTGGTGTCACTATAGTAGGCTACTGTTTATTTCATTGGCCCGTTTGACTGTCAAGGGTTCAGCCTCCAGGAAGAAACCCTAAATACAAAGTGAATACACCATTGCACATAAAAACGACTCCAGGGTGTCTAATGAAGTATACTGTCACCTCATAGACACATGAAAAAATGGAAAATGACAAAAAATGGACTCAAGTGGACTCTGCCATCCACTTGAGTTGAGTGGACTCTTAAAGGGATTGTGACATAAAAGAAAAGTTTTTGTAATTTTTCTTAAGTTATATTTATGTTTTCTGAGCTCAATTGCACAAAAATTGCACTTTTAACATTCAGTAGATTTTCTGTGGTCTGGGGGTTTTCTTGATCAAACAAGTGCTCTGATTTCCCTGCTGGCTGTGATGTCACAGCCTGCAAATCCCATATATGTCAATGGGATTCGCCAGCAGATGTCACTGCTTTCACTGTTTTGCCTGTTTCCATTGCAGCTCAAAAGGCTTCACAGACACATGAGAAAACCCCAGTCCACAGAAAATCCACTGAATGTTCAAAGTCCAGGTTTCTTGGGTGTAACTGAGGTCACGAAACAAACTTAAAAGAAAAAAGAAAAATAGAAATAAATGAAAATAAATGTCATGAAACCTTTAGCCCATTAGGACGATTCTACAAATGTCTTCTAAATCAGACAGTTATCTGAAAAATCCATGTTTCTATGTCAGTGGTTCTCAAACAGTTTCATGTCAAGGACCCCCCAAAAATATATGTATTTGGCCGCCAACCCCCATCGGACCCCCCAGAAGCAAAGATTTGAGTTAAAAACATTCACTCTGAAAGAATATATATTCAAAGATCTGCGCCACATTTTCACGATTTTTCAAAAATAGCAGACCTACAAGCTCATAGCGTGCCACTCGGTGGCGCGCTATATGAGCTTGTAGATCTGCTATTTTTCAATAGCTAAATTATAACAATGTTTAAAACACCAAAAAGGGTTCCCGCCCAAAATGGGTTAAAACTATATCTCTATATCGTGTACCCCTGAGCCACTGCCGGACACTCTAAGCCCCGCCTCCTGTTTTGAAGGAAAAGGGTCATGACTGACTGACTGACTGTCTGTCTGAGTGGTGATGCAAAAAGATTATAATCTGTTCTGGATTAAACCACAGTGATAACTGTACACTGTGTGTGTGTGTGTGTGTGTGTGTGTGTGTGTGTGTGTGTGTGTGTGTGTGTGTGTGTGTGTGTGTGTGTGTGTGTGTGTGTGTGTGTGTGTGTGTGTGTCGCGTGGTCCATCTCAGAGTATGTACCAAAGGAGGATGGGATTTCATTTTACGGTTTTTTGACCCCCAGGGGTTAACTGGGGACAGGGAGGAACTCCTTATATGGTCAGCACACTCTATAGTAGAGAGGATTATCACAACAAAACAAAAAATAAGTGAATTGAATTAAGTGAAATCACTGAATATACATTTAAAAGGAAACAATTAACTCCTGCAAGCATATATCAATAACTGTTTACAATATATTTATTTGGTTAATGTTACGGTATAAACGTATTTTGTAGTTAGCCTGCATTGGGTTAGTCTCGCATTGCCAGATGAACACAGATCTTCATTCTCCACCAACTGACTGGGGACATCTACAATTCAGTGTAGTGGCTAAAACTGTGTGGAAAAGTTATTTTATTAATATTAATATGAATTCTTTATTTAATATATTCTTTTTTAAATGACACCATTGTAGAAGCAGTTCAATGGAAAACAGTGTAGGACAAATGGTTTTACAAAGAGCCATGTGTTGAGAGAGAGAGAGAGAGAGAGAGAGAGAGGGTGAGACAACAGAGAGGACAGCAGGGTTCTTTCTTTGCTGTATTCCTTTCTTCTGCATCCATTTCACTTGCTGCCTTTACTCTCTCTCTCTCTTTCTCTCTCTTTCTCTCTCTCTCTCTCTCTCTCTCTCTCTCTCTCTCTCTCTCTCTCTCTCTCTTTTCTCTCTCTTTCTCTCTCTCTCTCTCTCTCTCTCTCTCTCTCCCTATCTCCCTCCCCATCATCTCAGTGAAAAGAGGAGAGGGCGATCTCTGTTCATCCGTCACAGAGAGGTAATTAGCCACGGCTCTCTCCTGGACTGACCCTGGGTCTGCTCTGTGTGGTCACACACACAGCACACAACACAACGTCACACATAGAACACTGACCCTGGGTCTGCTCTGTGTGGTCACACACACAGCACACAACACAACGTCACATAGAACACTGACCCTGGGTCTGCTCTGTGTGGTCACACACACGGCAAACAACACAACGTCACATAGAACACTGACCCTGGGTCTGCTCTCTGTGGTCACACACACGGCACACGACACAACGTCACATAGAACACTGACCCTGGGTCTGCTCTCTGTGGTCACACACACAGCACACAACACAACGTCACATAGAACACTGACCCTGGGTCTGCTCTCTGTGGTCACACACACGGCACACGACTTTACAATGCACAGACTGGGGGGTTGCCTGTTGGCCTATAGGAGCGGTCCACTTAAACTCCAAAGCAGCCTGACAGCTTTTGAGGTTCGTAAATCCTGATCCTGCATTACGACCTTTTGCTGCATGTCGTCACTCCCCCATTTGAACTGGGGAACCCCCACCTTGAGAAGCACTTGGAATTGTATATGAGTTTCGTTTTTTTTTCTCCTTCTTTTAATATTGTGAAAACAGCAGATCTACAAGCTCACAATGCCTCGAGGCGTTGCATGTGAGCTTGTAGATCGGCTATTTTCACTCCCCCCCCCCTTTTTTCTTATATATTATTTGACAATTTGACCAATGTTTCACTAGTTTTTACAGTATAGGTTGTTGATTACTTTTGATGCATTATAGGCCTAATGGTTTTTGTCTTTTTTTTTTTTTTTTTTGTAGGTATTAAAAGGGTCTCAAAAATCCTTAAATGCTGGTCACTTCACTCACTGTCACCTGGGGACCTGTGGACCCCCCTGGGGGTACCGGTCCACAGGTTGAGAACCACTGGTTTAGAGTATACGTGATTGAAATTCAACGGTTCCCCTACACAGAGAACTATGCTGGAGGCAGCAGCGACGCCCACAGAATAATCCATTGTTCTGCTTTGCGGGCATCGGCAAACACATTTACCCCGAGTGGTTGATTCACTCGTCCGCTGCGCGTTCTATATTTGGCTCTGTGACATCAGGTGCAGCCGATAATCTAATCGCTAATGAGAGTTATCTCTTTTACACTGCAGCTGTCTCGGTCTGGTGAACTTTAATTTCTCAAACTATTGTGTGAAATGGATTGCATTTGTTCTGCTGAATAACCGCATTATTAAACACACTGAGAACGAGAGCAGTGAAGCTTAGAGGGAGATATAGTAGGAGCCCTGAAAGATAGACAGTGTAGGAGAGACAGACAGTATAGGACAGCTGAGAGGGAGACAGTGTAGGAGAGACAGACAGTGTAGGAGGGACAGACAGTAGGACAGCTGAGAGGGAGACAGTGTAGGAGAGACAGACAGTATAGGACAGCTGAGAGGGAGACAGTGTAGGAGAGACAGACAGTATAGGACAGCTGAGAGACAGGCAGTGTAGGAGAGACAGGCAGTAGGAAAGCGAGGGACAGACAGTGTAGGAGGGACAGACAGTAGGACAGCTGAGAGGGAGGCAGTGTAGGAGAGACAGACAGTAAGACAGCTGAGAGGGAGACAGTGTAGGAGAGACAGACAGTAGGACAGTTGAGAGGGAGGCAGTGTAGGAGAGACAGACAGTAGGACAGCTGAGAGGGAGACAGTGTAGGAGAGACAGACAGTAGGACAGCTGAGAGGGAGACAGTGTAGGAGAGACAGACAGTAGGACAGCTGCAGGGAGACAGTGTAGGAGAGACAGACAGTAAAGCTGAGAGGGAGACAGTGTATGAGAGACCGACAGTAGGAAAGCTGAGAGACAGACAGTGTATGAGAGACAGACAGTAGGAAAGCTGAGAGACAGACAGTGTATGAGACACAGACAGTAGGAAAGCTGAGAGGGAGACAGATGTATACATGATAAACATCATGCTATACAGCATTACACCATAAAACTATATCTATCTGCAATTCATTCAGACCAAATGAACAAAGGTTGTACCAAGTCACGATTCATACGCTGTGAATGATATTCTAATGAGATGCAATTGAGACGGTGTAATGACCCGTGTATAATGTCTCAATTAAGTTGCAGATGGGACCGGGCCATTAACACACGCACACACGCACGCACGCACGCACGCACGCACACCTGGAACCCATGTGCGACGCCAGGCCCAGGAAATAATTCCCAATGCACTTATTTCCCCATAGACATTTCAAAAAGTATTTATTTAAAGACCTTTTAAGCGTCGTGCGAAGCCAACTCGAGTCGTGACAAATCATGACAAAATGTGTACACAGTGTAATTTTGATAGAGGTATGGCATCTAAAGAGCACAAAGTACCTTTCTGAACGTACCAAGTATATCGCAAGACTTCCCACCATTTCCTGTCTGGCAGCCAAATCTCGCGATACTTCCGCGCCAGAAACGATACCTGCTGCTGTTTAGAGCCTCAGATAAAATTATATACTAGTGCACTCTGTGCACATCGAAAAGTAAGTGATAGAAAACAACCTGTGATATGTCTTCGTTGAATTCCTGAACCGATTATATGACAAAGGTCTCAATTGTTCATAAATAATTCTTGTTATGTAATGAGCTGGTCCAGCCGGCTCCATTCACTGCCATGTATTCATTGCACTTCGATCCGGTGTGAGTTTGGCTCCCAAGAAAGTGTCCGTGAAAGTGTCATGGAGCAGCCCATGAGTCACGTGACCACTTCTCTTCCTTCTCAAAGCTTTCCTTGCATTAAATCAGGGTCGCCCAGCGATTTCTTTCTTCAAGGGCCTATTTCATGGTTTGCTCCACGCCATTTTGGATGTAGCTTTGAAGTAGCTAGATGTAGCCAAAACACCCCTGAGGGGATCGACAACAAAGTATGATTACTTGAGCCGTCAAAAACATCATCTTTGGTTAGAATTGGACGGATTAATTTAGATCAAGAGTTATTCACATATTTTTCCTCCCATCCACTAAAATGGAGGGGGGACGGAGACCTCCGTTTATGCCGCTCGGAGTGTTAAATGATGACTCTATGTTAGAGCTCTTACGGTAAGGGGCTCCCCAAAAAGTCTGGTTGGCAGGGCTTGCAGCAGCGAAAAAGATCACAGCCCAAACCCCCAAGAGACATTTCCAAAACACATTATTTGGAACTGTCGTCGGCAAGAATTTATTAATCAGGCCCAACAGTCAATGTGGACAGACCTAATATCAGACCTGAATGACCTATACTGACCCGGTGATGTCGTGGATGTCGTGTTGTGGGTTGATTATTTTGTGAGGAAGGATGGTGGGGGGATGGAGAGAGAGAGTGTGTGTGTGTGTGTGTGTGTGTGTGTGTGTGTGTGTGTGTGTGTGTGCGCGTGTGTGTGTGTGCGACAGACAGTAGGAAAGCTGCAAAGGAGACCGTTGTAGGAAGCTGAGAGTGAGACAGTGCAGGAGAGAGACACTACAGTATAGGGAAGCTGAGAGGGAGACTATTAGCTATTTTTAAATTGATAATTGATCGTTAATATTGATTATGACTTTATGAGTAATTTTGCCATGATATACTCACATGACAT
This sequence comes from Protomyctophum bolini, assembly GCF_963924005.1. Lineage (NCBI taxonomy): Eukaryota > Metazoa > Chordata > Actinopteri > Myctophiformes > Myctophidae > Protomyctophum > Protomyctophum bolini. The sequence continues at coordinate 37,705,180 of NC_137879.1, forward strand.
CCTTTGAACTGTGATCACTGCATATCATATAGGCCCTGCAGCTCATGAGGACAACTTAGATCAGGGGTGGGCAACTGGCGGCCCCGGGGGCCACATGCGGCCCCCCACCTTCACTTAATGCGGCCCGCATGTTAAAATCAGAATGCTGATATAGTATTGATTTCAGCTGTTACAATTCTTTAATTACTTCATGACTAGTGTTAAATGACTAGTGCTTAATGACTAGTAAAAATGTTATTGTCTTTTTGTGTCCAGTGTTAACAGTTCATAAAGTTAACATAACTATAACTTAATGCATTTGAAATTCAATAAAAAGGTCACTTTTCAGGATTCCAATTCAAAAATAGCAAAAGAAAATATTCAGGTTTTCAATTCAAATATAGCAAAAATAGCCGATCTACAAGCTCAAAACAAAATATGCACTGTGGTCCTCTGGAGTGAGTGTGGAAATATACAGTATTTGGCACCTCTGCATCATCAAAGTTGCCCACCCCTGTCTTAGATAGCCTGGCCTGCGTTCTCACTCTCACGGTGTTATTATGGGTAGAGGCAAATAAACAACCCTTTATTATAGCCACAAAGTCTCTCCCAGCCAGTCAAGGTCAACGACCAACGACCTGCAGACACCACAGTCCATCTGGGAAAGGCCTGAGTGTCATCATCTCACGCCAACCATCATACTCCGTCTCCACCGCGTCAGGCTATATCACCCGTCTTCAGAGACACATACACGTCACACCTGTATTACATTTCAGACTGATTGACGACCGAAAATGCTGTGTATTGTACTCTTTCTGGTGTACTACTTTATTGTCTATTTATGATTATTCACTATAAGGGTTAAAAGGTTTTCAGTCCCTTCTACTGTACCAAGTGTTTTGCTAAATGCTTTTTAGACGCTTTTATAAGGGTAATGACAATCTTTCATGTTGACAAAGGCTTTAAAATGCCTGTATACTTTGAGGGAATCTGTGTATTTCTACTCGACTATATTCTGGTAAGAGGCACTTTTCAGCCCCTGTTGTTTTTTTCCAACACTGCAATATATCTGGGGTTTTTTGAGGCCTGCGTGAGGTTTTTCACTATATCCAACTTGGGTTTTCATCACATTTTGGCGATAATGCCTTATGATATGGTCTTCTCTTCTGAATATAATATCTAAATTACTTTATGAAAATCGATTTGTATCGATCAGAGACAGTCACGGTATAAGCATATGGGAATTCTATAGCAGCTCTGGAGGTATTTTGCCCTGTCACCAAACAAACAGTGATTTGCTCATTCATATGCAGTGCACGCACACACACACACACACACACACACACACGCAGTCACACACACACACACACACACACACACACACACACACACACACACACACACACACACACACACACACACACACACACGCACACACACAGACTTAATGTGTTCCTTCTAGTTACTTTTGCCCTTTGTGTCAAAATGAAAGTGAAAGTCATTTTTCAGAATTTAACCATTTGACATGCACACACACACACACACACACACACACACACACACACACACACACACGGACGGACGGACGCACGCACGGATGCACAGATGCACGCACGGATGCACGCACGGATGCACACACGGATGCACACACACACACACACACACACACACACACACACACACACACACACACAGTCACACACACACACACACACACACACACACACACACACACACACACACACACACACACACACACACACACACACACACACACACACTCAAAGAGCCCCAAGGATGTTATTAAAATTTCATGACTCTGAAGTTGCAGAGCCAAAAATAGAGTACCGCCCGCCCCCCCCACCAACATAACGTGACAAGGCATTACAAAGAGTGGGAGTGGAGAAAGACAAATCATTTTCTCTCTCCTACACTGCCTCTCTCTCTCTCTCTCTCTCTCTCTCTCTCTCTCTCGAAGGTTTACTACTGTCTGTCTCTCCTATACACTGTATCCCTCTCAGCATTCAGTGTGCCTCACTGCCTCCCCAGACAGTTTTTAAGTTGCTTGATTCAATATTTAGATATTTGATATCCATTCTAACAGATGAGCCTGCATTCTACTGCAACATAGTATTCTCTATCATCCTATCATCACACAGACCTTTAAGACCAAACCAGCACACTTTCAACTGACATCATTATGTTATAGATGCCTCCCGCAGCTGTCTGACATTATTGTATATGCACCAATAATAATAATAATAATAAAAAAAAGTCTCTTTCAGCTGTTCCCTGCAGGCCAAGGGGACACGGAGACCCTCACGCACCCCCCCAGAGGAGTACTCTATATCCCTGGAGTCGCCTCCATCAAGCCCTCTGGGCCAAGCATAGGTTCCAGCTGACAACAACAAGGGCCTCTGGTCCCCCGAGGGAGTGCTATTTCATCCCTGGGTATAATTCGGTATAAATGGGTATTGAAACAGATGAATCCATATAGGAACCCCTCTAATTGGCCAGTGTAAACCCCAAAATCAACTCTTGAATCCCGCAGCATCCGTATTCTGGGGCGAACATTAGCCAGAAACAGCCCATCTTACAAGCCCTTTTTAACCTATACTTTTTTAACCCAACTCCTGTATACTTTATACCTTTCAATTCGGGACACCATTATTATATAGAATCTATATGTGTGTACGTCTGGTATAATCCACATAACTCGAGAACCGTTCGCCCCACCGACTTCACACGTTCCACACCCCCACACAGGGAGTGCAGTGCCCGGTGTCGAGACCGTCGGATAGCCGGTTGTCCAGAGCCAGCACAAATGCCTCTCCCCTATATATCTCCATATATGGAGCTGGCCTGTTCTGACGTCACAATCCAGACAGATGGGTGGAAGTGGAACGGGTATATCGTATAGTAGTAATTGTAGTAGTAGTAGGCCTAGTGTAAGAGCCATTATGATAGTATTTTAGTACTCATTTGATGACGTCACCACAGGGCGTGGGCAAGACCCAGGTGGCTTGGGGTATATTTAATGGGCCCCAATCAAGCGGAAGGTGTTGCTGATTGGCAGAGGCACACTGTTTTTCAACTGTGTTTCTTTGAGCTGTAGTCTGTATCCTGATAGTTTATTTATGTAAGTATGTATTATATGCTGAGGTGACAGATCGGCTAATACATATCTTTGTTTGTGAAGTTTGGACTTGAGCACACGTCTGCACAGCCTCCCTATAGCCGTCAGCATCCATGTAGTGTTTATAGGCATAGGGCTTTGACACTACAAGTATAGTAAACTAGAAGCTACAGTATTTAGTAGTAATTGTATTGTTATAGTTCATTCCTGAGCAGTAGAGTTTTCAGAGAATTGTTTTATTGTGAATTAAATCTCCATCAGAGAAGCAGAGCTGTGTGCCGTTCACATGAAAAGCAGCTCTCTCTGCACCTCAACACACAGAGAAACGGTGTGCCGTTCACATGAAAAGCAGCTCTCTGCACCTCAACACGCAGAGAAACGGTGTGCCGTTCACATGGAAAGCATCTCTCCACCTCAACACGCAGAGAAACGGTGTGCAGTTCACATGAAAAGCAGCTCTCCACCTCAACACGCAGAGAAACAGTGTGCAGTTCACATGAAAAGCAGCTCGATCTCCACCTCAACACGCAGAGAAACAGTGTGCAGTTCACATGAAAAGCATCTCTCCACCTCAACACGCAGAGAAACGGTGTGCCGTTCACATGAAAAGCAGCTCTCTCTGCACCTCAACACGCAGAGAAACAGTGGGATATGGAACCAACAGGGGAGACACATTGTGAAGGACCTGTGGAGCGAGCAGGAGTCCTCTCAGGCCCATGCATGCAAGCCAGCAGGCAGTACATGACTCACTCTGTCCCCCCCTGTTGTGTAAAAAGCACTCAGAGAGAGGCCTCAGGACGTCGACAAGGGTCAGGATCATAACCCATTCTGACCTGAGATCAGATTCATACGAGGTTTCCACTGGACACACACTGGTCTGATTGACCCATTCTGACCTGAGATCAGATTCTAAAAATGTCAGTCGTTCTTCGATTAACAAAAAAATAAATAGCAGACCTACAAGCTCGTAGCGCGCCACTCGGTGGCGCGCTATGAGCTTGTAGGTCTGCTATTTTGGGTTCCCGTTCAGAATGGGATAAAGAACAACTGTCACGCTGTCATGGAAGTCGTGTTGTCAGTAGTCTGTTCCTCTGGAAATCAATCAAGCTATATATAGCGTCTCGTCAACATGTAGGCAATACTTTAGTGGGCGACCGTGTATATAGTTCCCGCATCATCTATGTTTAAAAAACAATAGCACGATGACTCCATCACTTGTAACTGTGTTTATCTACCTTCACCTGTAAGTCACAAACGTTCACAACGCAGGATAAAAAAACATTACGTGAGGAGAGGCTTCCCAAGAGTCAAGATTCAAGACCGTTTTGATTTGTCACTCACAAAGCACACTGTCACACAGGGATTTCACCAGACCAGTTCAGTCTCGTGTATATAGGCGCTAGCCTGGCGCGGCCAGGATTCACTGACGCTTCCGGGAGTCTGGCCTGCACCACCGAGACTGAATTGGTCAGGCACTGAGGCACGGACTGGCACAGGAAATATGCCCAAAGACGGCCTAAAGACGCTACTATGCCTTTTGCCCATGGGGGTGCCACAGAATACTTTGATAATATTTGGAATTAATCAATATCACTTCAGTTTAACTGCTACTACCAGGTGTGTCCAAACCCTTTTCATATAGGGGGCCATATTAGAAAATATTATAACACCCAAGGGCCAACTATATAACATCTCCAGACTGACAAAATGTGCCTTCGGACTATAACAAAGTCACAACAATGTTATGTAACTATATCATCATCAATATTTAATACCATGGTCTTTTGTCAGGTGTGCTGTGAACAAAACACACAAATAACTCAGCCTTTTCTCAGGCGTTATACACTAGTGTTCTTGCTGAAATGCTGAAATCAGTTTGGACGAGTAATTGCATGAGAGAGAGAGAGGGAGAGAGAGAGAGAGAGAGAGAGAGAGAGAGTCAGATGTGACCATATTTATCTTCCCTGGCCTGAATCATGTCTGAACAGGATACCTGTCTTTCAGCCCTCATTTTGAGACAGACAGACAGACAGACAGACAGACAGACAGACAGACAGACAGACAGACAGACAGAAATAAGGAAACAAAAAGAATCAAAGACAAAAATACTCAGATCATTGTGTATAAACCTGCTTTGTGAAACTTCAAATAATCCAAAATCCCATGCGGTACAAAATCCCCCAGTCA
>NC_137879.1:37715481-37842981 GCF_963924005.1 Protomyctophum bolini
GAATAAACTTATTTAGTAAAAAAAAATATTGTACAAGCTCACATCTTGCAAGTAGATCAACTATTTTCAGCAAAGAGATATGGTGTAGAGAAGACTAGACTTTAGTCTACACTCTACACTATATCTCTTTGCTGAAAATAGCTGATATACAAGCTATAGGATTTTACGAGTCGATTCAAAAGAGGGCGAATGTTTATTTAACAAAAAGCTTTATTCTGCTATTAAGCCTTAGTCAATTTAAGACACATGTAATGAATAGAGTAACATCCTCTCCTATATTCAACAGAAAGTTGAGCCATTTGTGGATAATACAGTGAGCAGCTGCATATTTTCTAATATACCGTTACCGTATCGATTCTGTATTTACCTGTACAGGTTTTCTAGTATCAAAACGTTTTATTTACATCATGTTTCGATAAGAGGCATGTGGAAAGTGAATTAGCGCTAAGATAGGTTGCATAGGTCTGCTCTGTGGAAACATTTCATGCAGCATGGCATTAACCTGAAGAAGTGTACGGTGTCAGTGTTTGACTCGCCAGCGTGCGTGCATGTGAATGCGTGACATGGTCACGTAAGTTAGACAGGTCCTGACAGATAGTCAAATACGTCTTTGAAGATGCCGGAAGCCTTTGTTTGAACGTGTATTACTGGGTCTAGGATGAAAAGGGAAGAAAATAAATGAATAGTGTGAGTCTAGGAACCGATATGCAGATTAAATTATATGTATGGGTACCCGATTGTTATTCGGTTCCTCCTTCCTACTTGGAACCGAATTTCAGTATCCAATACTAGGTGTGACAGATTAGGGTTTTTGCAAATGGATTATTAGACAGCAGTAATGACGTCGCATTTTATTCATTTACTTTCACATAATTGCCACCATCATCAAGAACACGTAATGTATCATGGAAGCCGAAGGTCTGTAACAGTGTTTTCTGGAAAAACCTGCATGTTTCTATGTCAGTCGTTCTCAAACATTTCCATTTCAAGGACCCCCGGAATTATGTGTATTTGGTCGTGGACCCCCATCTGAAAATATGTTGTTCCAGGGACCCTCCCAGAAGCAAAGATTTGAGTTAAAAACACAACGCTATGAGATTGTAGATCTGCTATTTTTCAATAGCTAAAGGTTCAAGGTTCAAGTTTATTTAGTGTCCCCGAAGGGCAAATTGGGTTGCAGCATAGACAGTACATTAAACAATGAATGAAACAGTACAAACAAACAAACAGTTCACATAGCGGATACCAGAGTACAGAGGTGCACACAACCATTAAAGTGCAGGCGTTTAAAGTGCTATGCGATATAAAAGTGTGTGTGCATAGACATAGGCACGAGATAATACAGTAAAAAGTGAAAGTGCTCATCATAAGGTTATATCCTCGATCTACCCACAGCAGCATTCGGTGTGTGAATAGAGACCGGGACAAAGGAATGTTTGTGCCTGTTTTTTTGTGGCACATGGGGCTCGCAAGCGAAGGCCGGATGGGAGAAGGATGTACTCTCCGTATAGTGGGTGAGCAGCATCAGATCGGATACACAGGGCTTTGTTAAGTACCTGTTTCTTAAAGATCTGGTCTAGGCCGTTCATTTGTGAGCCAATGATTTTAGAGGCCACTTTTACAATTCAATTTTTGTCTCTGATGCAGAGATTACTATACCAACAGATAATGGAGAAAGAAATGACGGACTCGATGTAGGCACTGTAAAACAGTTTCATCAGAGTCTTGTCGACATTGAACTTAGCCAATTTCCTTAGGCAGTACAGGCGTTGTTTATGCATCACATCAGTATTTAGGTCGAATTTCAGTTTTTTTAAAGTACAACATAATGCTTAAAACACCAAAAGGGGTTCCCGTACTGAATGGGTTAAGGAGGTTTGTGGTCTAATGCAGTGGTTCTTAACCTTTTGTGGATCAGGGCCCACTTGAAAGCCCACCCACCAGACCACAATGGCTGCTGTGTTTAGTGGTCAGATGGGTGGGCTGTGTGCATTTTGTTTATGTTTATTTTAATGATTAATTGATTGTGTTGCATATCGCACTGAAAACAATAAATAAAATAGAATTTACAATGACTTTATCATTAAAATCTCACCACAGGTTGAGAATCGCTGTCTAATATACCAAATTAGGGGTCCTTTAAATTAAAAATGTTTGAGAACTTCAATATTCTATGAACTGAAAACACTGGCTAGTGATTTGTCAGTACTGTTGCATAGTACATATGAACAGCAATTCATATGACACTTTTGTGTCACACAAAAATGTAAAAAGACAATACAAATGTATATAGGACCATTCACACAAAGCACGTTATTATAATTAGGATGAATGATGTGTTCTGTACACAGTGGTAAGAAGACGATATGAAAATAATGACGAAACAAATCATTAAGTAGGAGAACCAATCTTATCCAATCGGAAACACCTTTGATTGCTCTCTACTGACGTTACCTCCTCTCTCCTTCTAGGTTTTCCCGTGCGTAAAGAGGAGGCTTCCCCTGAACAGGAGAAGTGTCCTAGCCTGGTCCAGGTGAAACTAGAACCTCCACAGATTAAAGAGGAAGAGGAGGAGATACTTCTAAGCCCAGGGGAGGTTGCAGCCGGGTCATCAGGGACATTACTACCAGTGAAAAGTGAAGATGATGATGAAAACGGAGAAACAGAGTCTCTGGCCAGCACCTCAATGGAACACATCAAAACACAAGCTTATATTAAGTACTGGGTACCATCGCAACCGACTAGTGGCAAGCAGCTCCTCTCGTCACACTATTCTGAATCCGATACTGATGACAGTGACGACTGGGACGCCAGGGATGATGAAACGGCTGTGAACTCACTGGGATCACACGACGCACATGTGGAAGGACAAAGGTTGTCTTTGAGCAACAATCTGTCCCAGAACCCCAAATCATTAAAACAGAAGCCGTCCCGGAGGAGTCAAACAAGAAAGAAAAGCCATTGTTGTACAGAGTGTGGCAAAGTCTGTGGTCGCAAGGGTGACCTGGAGAAACACATGAGGATTCATACGGGAGAAAAACCCTTTACTTGTACAGTTTGTAACAAAAGCTTTAACCAAACAGAAAACCTTAGAACACACATGAGGATTCATACAGGGAAAAAGCCCTTTGCGTGTAGTATTTGTAGTAAAAGCTTTAGTCAAACTGAAAATCTGAAAACTCACATGAGGATTCATACGGGCGAAAAGCCCTTTGCTTGTACAGTTTGTTGTAAAAGCTTTAACCAAAGTCAACACCTGAAAACACACATGAGGAGTCATACAGGGGAAAAGCCCTTTGCTTGCACAGTTTGTAACAAAAGCTTTAAACATAATCACAGTCTTAAAACACACATGAGTATTCATACAGGTGAAAAGCCCTTTATTTGTATATTTTGTAACAAAAGGTTTAACAAAACCGTAAGTTTGAAAACACACATGAGGATTCATACAGGGGAAAAGCCCTTTGCCTGTACAGTTTGTAGTAAAAGCTTTAAGCAACCTCAACATCTGAAAACACACATGAAGATTCATCCCATTATAAAACTGCCTAATGGGTCGGCAGTGGACAGTGGGCTGCAGGTGGACACCACAAACCTAGCATCTGGACTTGCGAGGCACACTGTTGTTCCAATACGCCCCAAACTTGCCCCAAACACTGTTCAGGTGTCTGCCATGAGAATAGTTACACTAGTGGCTCCAACATTGCTGCAAGCCGCACCACACGTGACACAAACACTCAGGGGGTCTACAGTGACAATGGTCACACCAGGGGCCATATGTGGCCCCCCGGGGGCTGCAGGTCCCCCGGATGCTACAGGCCTCACAGACTGATTGTAACCTGTTGTTGCTAAAATCGGAAATTTCACCAAAGTGAGCCTGGCTATTTTCACTATTTTTATATTCCATATAATAAAGGTTTAAGTGTTTGATCAGACTATTCGATTTAGTTCATTAGAAAAAGTATATAAATAATGAATTTTATAGCATTTTATAGCGCTTTTGCCTGTGCCTACTCAAAGCGCTTACAATGGTTCATTCATTCATACATGGAGGTGAAGCAGCGAACAGTCGACGCCACTTACCACATTCACACACCAATGGTGGCAAGCTCACACAAGTGGACAGGAGGAGCCGGGATTTGAGCCGCCGACCCATGGATCATTGGACGACCTGCTCTATCTCCTGAGCCACAGCCGCCCCTACCTAAAAAGGTTTTTTGTTTATTGGTAAATGTTGGATATCTATCTATCCATCTATCTATCCATCTATCTAGCACGCTCAAGCTGATCCCACAAGTGTTCAATTGGGTTGAGGTCTGGACTCAAGGCAGACCATTCCCATTCCATTCTCCACTCCCAAATCCTGGAGGTAGGTGATGATCCTGGCTCTGTCGGAGCGAGCGTTGTCATCCTGGAGGATGGCATTATCTATCTAATCTATCCATCTCATCAGATGTATTGGTGCTCAAGTCTTGGGGGGGAAACATCAAAATAAGTTGTGCTGCAAGGGGTGTCAGGGAGATGTCCCTGTTCACCAGGAGATGTCTGGGTAAGGGGCAAAACATCCATGAATGGTGGTCCCCAGCTGATGACCCTGCAGCAAAACCTACCTTTTTGGTATGCGGTCAGGCTTAGGGCCGATTCATACTCCTATTTTACCGCTGTTTCGGCGCTGTAGTGCCGAAATGATTTCGGCTCGTCAGAAATTTTCAGTAGCACCGAAGAGCCGACTTTAGGACGGTACCCCCCCCCCCCCCCCCCCCCGAACCTCAAATGACGTCACATTGTAGGCACTACAGAGCCGAACCGACTTTTATTCGGCTCTAAAATAGGAGTATGAATCGGCCCTTACTTAGGCTTGGCTCAGGGAAGAGGACGCCCCTGCCATGCATACTTGCATAGTCCGCCATGGCACCGTTGGAGGTGCGACAAAGAAAGCAGGACGACCATCCTTCTGTATGAAATAAAGTGTGAATTTAGACCATGAAAAACGTCAAATTTGTAGACAATAGTCCTCAACATAAGTGACTGGCGTTGGTAAAATTAACCAAAAGTCTACTCGGTGTGTAATCAGAGGAAGAAAAGTAAAATGCACACACTGAGTCTTCTCAAATCTAAATCCTGTCTGTAATTGCAACCAACTTTAACTCCGGTCACATCTGTAAATGTAAATCTGTAAATCAAAGCTAAATTCTCTTCTATCTGCCTTTTTACAGATGGGTACTAGCATGACTGAAGAACAAAGGGACACAAGTAGCATGTGCTTTAAATTCATATTTAGAAAAGGTTTCAGATGTCAAAACATTTCTGAGATGATAGAATGGTGATGGATGATGATGATGGTCATGGAAGGGGAACCTTCTGAAAGCTTCTGAAATCAACTTCAAAATCTGAAAATGACCTCTCAGACATGCTAGTGTTTTAAGTCTGCATTATTATATTCTCTTATTTTTTATTTATTTTTTAATATTTCATAATGAGCTACTTTATACTATTAGTAAATCACAATGAATTGCCTTTTTGAAATGTAAACAATACAAATAAACTTGTCGGTCTAAAGTGCGAAACGGTGCTTCTTGCAAAAAAGTATATAAATAGCACAATGTAGAAATACTTTTCAAGTAAAAGTCTGGTATTTACAATTTCTTATAAAAGTACTAAAGTATTGGCATCAAAATAACATTTGACTGTATGTGTTAGGGTGTCTATATCGACTTTATTTAGATACATTTTATTTTGCCATTGACTTTAATAGGAAAATGCTAAAACTCAATACATCATCAATAAATCTACCAGTGAGTGGCCTTACAGTACGTTTTAACAGCGGGAGACCTTAGAGACCAACGGTGAGCGTCGCTTGAATTTCATTGGCCCAATCGCCCACTATCGCCGGGCGACGTCGCCCCAAAAGATGAATTATTTTTATCTTTTCGGCCGATGTTCCTCCGCCCACTTTTCGACCATCGCCTGTTCGCCTGCTATCGCCTCTATCGCCAGTATAGTTGCCGGGTCCCGTTGACAATTAATGCACTTCCGGACAATTCGTCTGGCTGTGTCGCCCGCTGTTAAAACGTACTGTTATGGTTAAGACTGTCCTCCCTGAAACTGGGAGGTCGGGGGTTCGATCCCCGGCCGGGTCATACCAAAGACAAAAATGTCTCCCTGCTTGGCACTCGGCATCAATGGGTTGGATTGGGGGTCAAGTCAACTAATGATTCCCGAGCGCGGCGCACACTGCGACGCACCGCTCCAAGAGATGGGTCAAATGTGGAGAACAAATGTCACTGCGGTGACGTGGGTGACAAATCGTACGACTTTGACTTTGATCATAATCAGACATCATCATACGTCATCATCAAATACTTAATAGTGGGTGCAGCAGCACTGAGGTCACAGTGTGATGTTTTTTATCAACATAAATGACGATGGAACTTAACAGTTGTCGGCGTCTGTCATGTGTCCTTTCTCATCATGTAAAAAAAATCACACTTTTGTGAAGTGAGGGACGCTCTTATATCATCATACATCATCATACGTCACATTCCGTGCTCAGCCAATCAAATCATCAGTATGTGCATATACACACAAAACATTAACAATAAAGAGACAATATGACGTACATTTTTCGAAAATGTTTTTGATCGATCGATCAATCAATCAATAAATCAATCAATCAATCAATCAACCAACCCTAGGGTAGGCTACTACTGTCACTTTAAGGCTGTGCTCCAGCTGGTCTATGACGTCATCACAGCTGCGCCTCGTCGTCGCTCTCAGAATTCATGCAGGATTCAGAGCAGAGCAGGTATTGTTTATTATTGTATTATTAATTATTATTCCCTTTTAAACACAGCAATTAATGCACGTTTGTGAATACGCACAGTACCAGGTGTCTCATGTTCAAATAATAATATGAAAATGCACTTTTGCAACTTTTATAGTAGGCTATATGATGTGTATGTGTTTCGCATTATTCAGGGTAAAACGTGTGTGCGGAGCTGACAGTCAGTCCCGTTCTCCGTTTTTGTGCTTTGTTTACGTCACAGTTGTTTCGGTGTGTTGGAATTGGCGTGTCGTACATTCATTTCATGTGATACTATAGGCTACTGAAATGCGCCTTTGATGTTAACAATAATGAGATGTTATTAAGTGTAGAATAGATCAACTCAGTTGATCTGGAGAGGAGCTAGCCCCATGTGCCCTCTCCAATGGGCGTAGGGAGAGGGCACATGGGGCTAGACTCGAGAGGAGCGTGCTTTAGATCGGGTGGCAGCAGGACTTTCTACTGATTAGTCTGAGCCTCTGAGGCATAGACATGTTATGAGTCATAACATGTACCGCCTACTACGGTGGATCTTTATGAAACAAACACTTTGCAGATTGAAACAGGGGGATAATTCAAGCTTGCCCTAAGGCTGCAATGTTGGTGAGTTTGACATCGTTTAATACTTGCTTGATCTGAATTTTCTATTTGGATCAATGGGCTGTCAAAAGAGGGTATTGCCACTCTAGATTCAACCCATTATAAATAATGTAGTGTTGCAAATTGCGGCAAGAGGACTGCATAATCTCTGTGTTTCGATTTCTTATTTGACTGTACATATAGCACACGCACACGCACACACACACACACACACACACACACACACACACACACACACACACCACGTGGTTGGGATAAAGAGACAGGATCACTGCAATATTGTCTTTGATTGAATCATAGATTATACATCTTAGTTTTTGATAGTTGGAGCATTAGTATCGAGACAGACTTTTTGTCGAGTTGTTGTTTTTCCTTTATTTTTTGCATTTCTAGATTATAGATTTAGAAAAATATTTGCCTTTTTAGACATTCAAGCTGTTCTTTTTTTTTGTGCGTGTGTGCGTGCGTGCGTGCGTGCGTGCGTGTGTGTGTGTGTGTGTGTGTGTGCGCACTCGCAGGCTTCTACAAGTGATGGTCCAGAACAGAGTTCACAGCATATTGGCTCATCACCACATGCATCTATGACTCAACAGCCATGAGTCAGGACCTGAGCTCTGCTGCCCCCTGGAGGACTGCTGCCTCCATGCCTCCTCCCATCTGCACCCTTGAGGAGAACTGCACTGACACGGAGGCAGGCAGTGAGTCTCACTCACTCACTCACTCACTCACTCACTCACTCACTCGTGCACTCACACACGCACACTCTAGGGCTGCACACCAATGACACCATTATGGGCAAAATGATTATCACGATTGTACCATAGCCATATGATGAGTGCATTGTTTTCGTACTAATTTGATGACATCACCACAGGGCAATTAAGGCCAAGGTTGCCAGAGTATTTAAATCAAGCAGCAGGTGTTGTAGTCTGTATCCTGATGATACAGATCGCTAATGAATACATATCTTTGTCTGTGAACTCAACAGACGACGTTTGGACTTCTGTGTATCGAGCGCACGTCTTGAACAACCTCCCTAGCCGTCCGCATCAGGAAGACAAATGCCTGTTTTCAAATGACTGTTTTCTGAAAAACCCTAGGTTTCTATGTCAGTGGTTCTCAAACTTTTCCATGTCAAGGACCCCCAGAATTATATGTAATTGGCCACCGACCCCCATCTGAAAACATGGTGTTCCAGGGAACCCCCAGAAGCAAAGATTTGAGTTAAAAACATTCACTCTGAAAGAAAATATATTCAAAGATTTGAGGCACATTTTCACAATAAAAAAGAAAAGAAAATAGCAGATCTACAAGATCGTAGCGCGGCACCGAGCTATATCTTAATTTTTATTCTCCAATGAGCTAAATATAAAGAATTTCACGGTATCTGATGGTAATTCCGATGGAGCATTAGGCCGACATGTGGGAACAACTGTCGGACTAGCGCTCGAACATGCACTGCTCTCATGCTTGTGGTTATGGTTAGGTTATGGTTTGTGGTATAGGTTGTCGGTCTAATGACTGTCGGACCAATACATTTCACTCCATTCATTGTACCTGCATGATGGATGTGCGTAAAACTGCTAGTAATGTTTGTCACTAGTTGACGTATACAATTTAATTGATACTTTGTCGTGAGACAGTTTCGTGTGCCAAAAGTAGCCGATCTGCAAGCTCACAATCCGTGACAATAATCAGACACTTAATTGTGGGGAAGAGCCGAAATTGTGATACCGATTCGAATTTGATTAACCCATCTTGGGTGGGAACCCGTTTTGGTGTTGGCATTATGTTATGCTTTAGCTATTGAAAAATAGCAGATCTACAAGCTCATAGCGTGCCACTGAGTGGCGCGCTACGAGCCTGTAGGTCTGCTATTTTTGAAATTTTTAAGCCACTGACAGCTTTTTCAGAAAACTGTCAGGATGTAGAAGACATTTTTAGAATCTGATCTCAGGTCAAAATTGATTAATTGTGTACACACACACACACACACACACACACACACAAACACACACAAACACACTTTCTCAGGTTCAAAGTTTAATCCCGACTTTGTCATTAGCAGAATACATCCAGGGGAGGTCTGCACTCAAGTCAAGGGTGCCATCAAATATCCGGTTTCGAGTCCTCCCCCACCGAGTCACTACAATGCAATGAAATAATTGTATTATATATATATATCCTTTATTATGAGGAGCCCATTCACATTAACATCATAAGAGAGCTGTCAGGCGGACACAGCTGAAGTGCCTGCCTCCTCTGTTGTTTTCTGTACCTATCAAAAGAGAAAATGCAAAATAAATCTGGTCTCGCCTTTCATCCGTCTCGGTCTTGACTCGGACTCGACCTCCTCCCACACTCGCTCTTGTCTCGGACTGGCGTTGTTGGTGCTGATGTTGCCTCCTCTCTCCTCGTTCTAGATGTCCGATTCCAGTCTGTGTGTAAAGCGGAGGCTTCCCCTGAACAGCAGGAGAAGAGCCCCAGTCTGTTCCAGGTGAAACTAGAACCTCCACGTCCACAGATTAAAGAGGAACAGGAGAGGAGCCCCAGTCTGGTCCATGTGAAACTAGAACCTCCACATCCACAGATTAAAGAGGAACAGGAGAGGAGCCCCAGTATGGTCCAGGTGAAACTCGAACCTCCACATCCACAGATTAAATATGAACGGGAGAGGAGCCCCAGTCTGGTCCGGGTGAAACTAGAACGTCCACAGATTAAATATGAACAGGAGAGGAGCCCCAGTCTGGTCCGGGTGAAACTAGAACCTCCACAGATTAAAGACGAGCAGGAGGAGATACTTGTTCTAAGCTCTAGGGAGGCTGCAGGGTCATCGTTGACATTACCAGCAGTGAAAAGTGAAGATGGTGATGAACACAGAGAAGAAAAGCCTCTAGCCAGCACCTCAGCTGAAGACACGAATACCCAAGCTTTTATAGAGTACTGCGTTCCATCACAACCATCTAGTGATGATCAGCTCCCCTCTTCTTCTGAATCTGATACTGATGACAGTGATGACTGGGAGACCAGCAACACTCTGTCCCAGAACCTGAAATCATTAAAACAAAAGCCATCCACGAGGAATCGAGAAATAAGACAGAAAAGCTTTTGTTGTACAGAGTGTGGCAAAGTCTGTGGTCACAAGGGTAATCTGCAAAAACACATGAGGATTCATACAGGCGAAAAGGCCTTTGCTTGCACAGCTTGTAGCAAAAGGTTTAACCGGGCTGACATTCTGAAAACGCACATGGGGAGGTTTCATATGGGCGAAGAGGCAGTTGCTTGTACAATTTGTAACAAAAGCTTTAACCAAAGTGAACATCTGAAAACGCACATGAGGATTCATACGGACGAAAAGCCCTTTGCGTGTACGGTTTGCAACAAAAGCTTCAATCATACTCAAAGTCTGAAAAAACACATGAGGACGATTCATACAGATGAAAAGCCCTTTGCTTGCACAGCTTGTAGTCAAAGCTTTAACCGAGCGGATTCTCTGAAAGAACACGTGAGGATTCATACAGGCGAAAAGGCCTTTGCTTGCACAGTTTGTAGCAAAATATTTTACAATAGTGGTCGTTTGAAAGCACACATGAGAATTCATATGGGCGAAAAGGCCATCGCTTGAAAAGTATTCATACGTGTGAAAAAGGCTTGTCCGCCCTTTCTGTACAGTAAAGTATAATACAGGATACAGTGGTTAATCACACTAATCAATCTTATTTATTATAAAAAAATAAAATGCATTAGGATCTGTGGTAGTCCTTAGTTAAGATCCTGTGTCGTTATAATGGGTGCAGGCTTTAGTTCCGACATACTATTGATCCGAAACCTCAATCCTAACCTAACCCTAACAGCAAGCACGGGAGCAGCGCATGTCGGACCATCGCTTTTTCGCATCGCATCGCATGTCCCCCCCGCTTTGGATCTTCGGTGTGTCGGAAAAGCGTGCGCACCCCCGTTATAATTACTATGTTGGCCTTTTTGGGCTATTTATAATTGATAAAATAAATGTGTTATCTTCTTGCTGTGGAATCAGCTAGAAGAAGTTAACGCAGAAAGCACTGTATTTTACTTTAACTTGCTTGCTTAAAAAAGAAAGAAAAATAGTTTAATGCAATAGGAAACATTGTATGTTCTATGATGTTAAATATTTATTATTTCAATATTTATAGTCGCTGTCTGGCGCAAACCAGCTATCTCCGTTTTTCAACTTTCTTTAATAAATCAGTGCTATTAAAAACACTTTACGTGTGTGGGTTTTACAAATATTGAATCAAACATTTTTTGTCCGTCTGATATCATATGTAGATATTTATTTTTTGTAGACAATATGCTTCAACTCAAGTGATTTGACATCGACACAAATTAAATGTAACCCATACATGATATTCCCATGTTTTGTACACGAATGTAAAATAATGTTAAAAAATGTTTTTGAAATGAAGATGTATTTTCTGTTAACTAAAGAGCTGGGGAGACACAGAGCCCTGTTACTGAACACAAAAGAGAAATCACTTCCACCTCCTTCAGTGCCCAAATGACTGCATTAGCCTATACTGTAATTGTCCATTAGCTTAAGATGTGCGACGCTGAGATGCTCTTCCTACGACCACAATTAGCTTTCAGTGGACAGACTGAAGCTGATGCACTAATGTAAAGACGGCACAGCACATAATGCACACACATGCGTAAATAATTTAAACATTTCTCTACCATAGTCTATTCTGCTTCAGTGTAATGCAAAGATCTGATCAAGACACATTTATTGTATGTATGCATGTATGTGAAAACCACGTGCTGGTAATACAAGTAATCTTGATTCAGGATTTATTTTCTTAGTATGAGATATACTGGGAATAATACTGCAGCATCACTTAAAAATGTAAAGGTAGGACATTTGCATTACAGTAGCCTCACAGTTCTAACATTAAGTAGATGGAATTGTGAGAAATGCAGCATCACTTAAAATGAATGACATTTGCCTTACAGTAACGTCACAGTTCTAACATTAAGTAGATGCGTTTGTGAGAAATGCAGCATAATTTATCTGTTACTGTAATTTGGCATTACAGTCAGTTCACAGTTTTAACATTAAAAGTTTTATATTCTGACAATAATCACAGCTCTAGGAGGGCAACAACAAGTTCTCCCCCTCTCCAACTCTTTCATAAACCGAAAGCACATTGATCAGATTCAATTCTGTATGCTCATTCTTTTGTGCGCTTCAAATTTCACTTGTTAATCCATTATCTCGAAGGAGTTCTCTCTGCTGATTGTATAACATTTGTACCTCGACCTGAAAATGTATTTTGTGTTTTTACTACAGAGCTGGAGGAGACCCTGTTATCGACGCGCAATGATTCCTATTGGAATATAGAGATATTCAACACACATTTTAACAAAAAAATAAATGAATGCACTTACACACCCCCGTTGAGTTTAAATTGTGACTGCATTAGCCTGCAGTCATTTTCCATTAGCGTATAACTTTATATTAAGATGTGTGATTGCTTCCCCCAACCACAACACAATAAGCTTTCAGTGGAAAGACGAGATAACATCAGTGAACCCTCACTATGAGTCTGGCCGCGCCAGGCTAGAAAGACTGGGGCTGTGGCACTAATGTAAGACAATACTCACGCACACGCATCTCTGAGACATAGAGACTAGACCTTTGGGAAGTAAAGCTGCAAAGATGTTCTGAAAGAAATATATGACAATTGGACCTAAAACGGCATCAGGCAATCAAAAGGTAAGCACTTCTTGTGGAGAATTTGTTCAATCATAACGGATAACCTTTCTGATTTGGCATCAAGAGGTGAGTTAGTGACTTATAGAGTTATTAACATAAAAACATTATTTTTGGTAGAAGGGACTTTGGTTTACATTTTTATCACTCAGTGGTCCTTTAAGCATAGACCTAGTTTTACTATTATATGATCTACCGATTAATGGAACGTAGATCTTGTACTACTTAGGCGCTTTGGGTATTTAGAAAATACATTTGAGCTATTCTTGCTTGTCATGTTGGTGGTCTGAATTGTATGGTCTCTACAGTTTGTTTTTGCAAGTTGGTCTGTGTTAAAGCTATACTTTTGTTAAAATAAAGGGCCAGGTGACACGAGACATGTTTTCAACTGAACAAGGCTTTTTCTTCTTAATAAATTAGATGGGCTTAAGAGTGTCAACTAAAAGTAATGCAATGAACTGAAATGGAATGATCTTTCTACGTCTCTAATGTAAAGAAGGCAGTCATTACTGATGTATGTACGCAGAAGGTACGGAGGAATAAACACTCAACTAGAAAGGTGTGCTTCTCAGAGTGCAGATCTCTGCCAGGACGGGTTGGCTACCCTGTCTGCCAATTTGTGACGGTCATTGTCACATTACGTGTGAGAGCGTCTGTGCTTAATTTGGTGTAGAAAATGTGCATGTTTCTGCACCAAGCAGTTGATTTGTGGCATTTGTCGTGCCCATTATGGGTCGAAGTGAAATTGCTTTTGGCTCTGTGTTGTTTAGTGGCCCGGGCCCCTCAACGTGTCTTTTTTTGCTATAGTTTTTATTCGTATTGTTTTATTGTACATTGTACATACGATTCAAGAGTTAAAGGCAAATTTGAAAATGTGGAGCACTACCAGAGAGTAGATTATAGTCTCTCCTTTTTTCCTTTTTCGTGAAAGGAAGCCGAACAAAGGACTCAGTTAATGGAAAAGTCCTCTTTCTGTTAGTCAAGTATTTGAAGTGAATCCTCGTGCAGTCAGTGAAGCTTTCCCATCAGATACATACAGTACATGAATGTCTGTTAATATTGCCGTTCTAGGTTACCTGCGTGTTGAATAGGGTCCGAATAAGGTCATAACTACAGTACAAAAAAAGTGCCTGAGATTGGCTGTTCACAGACATGGGCGAAAATGTAATCTCCGGCCTTCGGCTATATCCATAGCCTGGCAGAGATAATAAAACACTATAGGCCAGTGGCTAGTATAGTCGATATAGGATGAATAAAACACTGTACGGCCAGAGGTTTAGTATATCGTTTATGGAAGTGGGCTGATTGAAACACCGTATAGGCTAGACCGAGGGTTAGTAATGTAGGCTGAATAAAAATCAATTCAGCTCACAGTCCATCTTGACGGACAGAGAAAAATGCAAGCACCGATAAAATGTTCATGTATAAATGAATAATGTATTCAAGTAGGTAGTGGTGCATGTGTCTCCTGTGACCTGTCACAGGCCTAATGGTGTATTTTATTTTATGTTATGGTATTTTATTTTATGTTGTATATTATGTAATCTGCCTTGTAAGGATCTGGAGTGTCAGTTTGGCATTCACTCGGTCATTGTTTGCCAAACCGTCATGTCTGTTCATTGTAATTGTTTACGTAAACTGTACAAAGTGTCCAGCTGTAAGTCCACATGGGCTGGGCTTCTTCGGAAGCGTGACACTTAAATCAATCAATCAATCCTGTATGCAGCCCCGTAGGAAACGATGGCCGCGACTCGGTCCCAGAGCGCCAATAATAAGTGGCGCTTGGAGACGGACACGCGGACGGAGGAGGAGAGGAAGAGAGACGGATCAGAGTGGAGGAAGGAGAGGAGAGCCTCCCTGGTGTCCGCTCTGACCATGGGCTGCCTGAAGGCCAACACGGCCACCATGGACTCTAACATCCAGGAGAAGCTGGATGGAAGCAGGCCCCGCTGTGCGTTAAAAGCTGCCTTTGTCTGGTAAATAATTGGACATACACTATAGTACATGATAATCTATTACACGCGGCTCTTATTGGTTGATTGGAAACTTTGTTGAAAACAACATTCAAAAGGATAAACACATAAAGCCAGCGTTCCTTTTCGGGGTTCATGATCCGGTCGGAAGCGGATGATGATATATCGCTACATCATGTTGTAGAAACTTCCTTTTGCCTCAAACCGATTTTTTTCTCAATAAAAGCAAAGCAGAAGGCTATACGAGAGCTTTTATTTAGTGATGGGAGATTCATCGGCAAACGCATCGGTATATCGGCCGATTCTTAGTTGTTTTTAGATTAATCGGCATCGGTTTGATTAATCACTCAGACCGGTTAATTAATCGGTCCGATTAATCGGTCTGTCTTTACAGATAAACAAGCCCAAAGTAACAGCTTGAACAGATCTACAAGCTCACAATATTAAATATAAAAGGTATTACAGTTAAATCTGACTTGCCTATAAGCCTGCAGTGCAGATGCCCCGTTACATGTATTTTTCAGAATCGGTGATATCGGTTATCGGCCATAACGGCAATAATTAATTATATCGGATATCGATATCGCCCAAAATGGCACATCCCTACTTTTATTGTTCTTCTTCCGATTTGAGGGAAAGGGAAGTCCCGGATGATTCTTCCTGCCTGATGACTACAAAACAATACTACAACACATGACGTAACGATATCATCCGCTCCATACCGGTTCACGCGGCAATTTTGTAACACAGACCGGGCTTTCCTCCGAGGTGGAAAGCCTGCAGGTGACGCGAGGTTACGAGCGGACTTACTGTAGGGACAATAAAGCAATAACCCAATACTTCCTGGGTTATATTATGATCTGAAGGTCCCTGCGGTTTGCCCTCCAGTCCACATCAATCAATAAATCAATCAATCAATCAATCAATCTTGTCTTTAGAATGATTTCAAGAAGGTCGTCGACGTCATCTTCTCGCGTTAAAACAAAATTGACTGATTCATTTTTTTTTAACCAGCCATGCAGCCAGTCAGTCAACCAAACAATCAAACCAAATAAAGGTTCTTCTCTTTGCTTTAATTGTGTTTTAGGGAGGTCAGTGGGTTGGAGCCTCCCAAAGACCTGGGCCAGTTTGACATCAAGAGGCTGTTTGAGGCCGTGGCCAGTGGTGATGTCACAGAGCTGGCGGGGCTGGAGGCGTACCTGCGCCGGATGGCCAAGGGACTCTCTGACTCATCTTGTAAAAGAACTCACACAAAAGAATCATTATGCAGATGAAACAAGCCTCTTTACTTACTGAATTCACTTGTTCTCAAACCTTTTAAGCTGGAGGACTCCCACAACTCATGAGAGTGTACACACGACGTGGAACCAAATGGACCCACAAAGGGTCATTCAATTCAGAGTTACAGAATTGGATCCAAAGGTCCACTTGGACACTCTCTGGGAACTCTGAGGGTCCCTGAGTCCCACTTTGAGAACATAGCCTTGGATCAAGAATATCAGATGTATTGTATCGAGTCTGAGTCTGACTGTTACTTTCGTATCTTCTGTGTAGGTCCAGGATAAGCCTATAAACCACCACCACCACCCCCCCTTTTTTTTCTCTTTCCCCATTACAATTAATTCCTACTCATGTTCATAGTAGAGTTCATGGGATTACAAGTTAAATAGCATAAGTGTATTTCATTTTGTCATATTGTGCTAATGTAGTGTTACTGCATATAGATATAGCCTCTAGTCTATGATGTTATTAATGCAATAATCTCAACCCACTGTAATAGTAGCCTCGGTCCCAGGCTTACTCATCTGCGAAGAGAAGGTATGCCTACTGTTTTAGAATCAACAGAACGTATTGGTGTGGCGTATTTTGTGAATGATGATGCAGGCTGGACAGAAACATGTCTTAGTACTTTTGTGTTTGTTGCAGAACGTCCAGCAAAATGAACAAATCAAACCACACACCGATATAGACTCGGTCATTCATTGAAGTGTGTAACTTTATATGCAAATGTGAGAAACAATACAATTCATACTATGATAGTCTTCTTGATCCAAGGCTATAAGAACATAACGTTGCAAAAACATGCTTTGTTTCTGGGGGTAATTAGGTGTGAGATTTGAACACAGCATACTGTAGGTATAATATTTCCTCCTGTAACTCTAGCCAATATCTGACCCTCTCTATAGATCAACGTGATGGGAAAACCGTCCTGATGAAGGCTCTGATGAACATGAGAGAGGAGAGGAGTGCCATGGTGGATTATCTCCTGGATGTTTCAGAGAAGACCGGTGACATACGAGACTTGGTGAACGCCGCCTACACAGACGTCTACTACAAAGGTATCAAAGGCAGCACCGTTCAACACTTTGACCCATTCTGAACGGGAACCCATGTTGGTGTCAGCATCATGTTGTGCTTTAGCTATTGAAAAATAGCAGATCTACAAGCTCATAGCGCGCCACCGAGTGGCGCGCTACGAGCTTGTAGGTCTGCTATTTTTGAACGACTGACATTTTTAGAATCTGATCTCAGGTCAGAATGGGTTAATCAGACCAGTGTGTGTCCAGTGGAAACCTCGTATGAATCTGATCTCAGGTCAGAATGGGTTAAGGTCACGGTGACTTATAATTTCCTGGAGAAAGTCTGGATTTCTTGCACAAACGACTGTATAGTGGTGTTTATTTCGTCGACTAATACTAAGACGAGAAATGTTTGACTATAACCTTTTTTCGCTGACGAAAACTAAATGGAAACTAAGCTACGATGACTAAAGCCACGGCTAAATGTATTGACAATTTTGTCAACAAATAAAAACTATAGACGGAAATGTTAGGAAGGGACTAGTGGACAAGGGATCCAGTATAAGTAATTCTACACTAAGTTGGCATGCTGAAAATAGCCAATCTACAAGCTTGTAGATCTGCTATTTTCAGCGTGTGTAAAATCAGTCATTACGACGGCATCAAAAGGCCCGTCAAAATACACATTAGTCGACTAACTCAACCGTAGATTTAGTCGACTAAAATCTTATGATATTTAGTTGACTAAAACTGGACTAGCACTAAAACATTCCAGGTGACTAAAACTAAATTAAAACTATTCAAGAGACTTACGACTAAATCTCAATTGCTGCCAAAAACAACACTGGACTGTGGCACATTTTCTTGCAGTGTAGAAATCGTTTAGTTAGTATTATCAATTAGTCAATAATACTGCTTATGTGATGATCGGCCACAAACGTCATCATCAACTCATATACTTATTTTGTTTGTCACAATGTTTTGAGAGTGTTTTTTTTTATTGTAATATTCCTTGTCTCTTTGTATTCGGGTTTAATCCCAAAACAATAATAGCTTTGGTCAATAGGTGGGAGTGCAGGACCATATATGGGTCAAACCTGGTTATCTCTCCAGAGAAGTAACCTCAGAGAGAAGTGGTTCCCAAACCTTTTTAACCTAGCTGTGACCACGAAAGACAAATTAGATGCTTGGCCCTATAGTCCCAAACTAGTGAAAATAGCAGATCTACAAGCTCATAACGTGCCGTTTCACAACGCGTCATGAGCTTGTAAGATCAGCTATTTCCCACTCCTTCTTAAACATTTTGTTTTCTAATTTATGGAATTTCCTTGATTTTTTTCTTTAGTTCATTCATAAAATTACTTTGGGAAAAATAAATAAAAAATAAAATGTAGGAAACCAAAAATAAAGGGACCCATAAAACGTTGTCCGTGACCCACAAATGGTTCCTGACCCTCTGTTTGGGAACCACTGCACTAGAGCACATGCACTGTTGTTTTCTCTCATATAACTTGTATGAGGATACTCTGTAAAAGAGACATTTTAACCTGACCTTATACATCATGGCTGCCATCAGGTAAAAGAGAAGATTGTGTGCACATCTCAAAGCCTATATATTTAGGCCAGGTGCTGGATGTCGGGCATCAAAGAGGAGAAAAGTCCGCACACTAAAGTTTCTAGAGCTGTAGGTCGAAACGTTTGCAATTTGTTGACTCTTAATAAAGTAAGTCTCGGAGCTCTAGAAATTAGTGTGCAGATGTAGCCTGATTGTCAGACTCCAGCTGCTCGCTCAGTCGAGTGGGCTATGGGTCTATGGGCTTGGAAACCAGGCTATAGTGCGGATGTACAGTAATTGAAATCACGAAACAATTACATTTTCAGAAATCCTAAATTATCTGCTGCATGCCTATACAGACCCCAAATGATCATGGCTAACGTTTATTATCCGTCATTTTGAAAATGTCCCGCATCATCCGGGATGTGTGTATACGCCCCAAATATGACGACTGCAGACCGTGACTGTTGATTTAGTCATTTTAAATTCCCACACTAATGGATATCCATTATTAGCGTAATATAAATAGCCTGCATGGTAAACCATCCCGTTCATGTACATTCCATGTGTCATCTGCAGAAGACACATGAAGATGCATGTGAATTCACGTGACCGGGAACATGTGAAATAATAATAATAATAATCGGCTTTGTTTTCCACATCGGTCTATTTACAGTTTTGTTTATGTTTTGTTATTGTTGTCATGTAAACAGTGTTGTTTTTGGCAGCAAATTTCTATTTTAGTTTAGTCATATAGTCTTTGGACTGAAACTTAATTTAGTTTTAGTCTCATTTTAGTCACCTGGAATGTCTTAGTGTTAGTCTAGTTTTAGTCGACTAAATGTCATAAGATTTTAGTCGACTAAATCTACAGTTGATTTAGTCGACTAAAATGTCTTTTGGCCGGTCTTGATGGCCGGTCTTGATGAGTGTTTTTACACTTGCTGAAAATAGCTGATCTACAAGCGCACAACACGTCAGTGTATGCAGTGTAAAATGACTTATACTGGATCTCTTGTCCACTAGTCCCTTCCTAACATTTTAGTCTAGTATTTATTCGTCAACGAAATTGTCAATATATTTAGTCTTAGTTTTAGTCATCGTAGCTTAGTTTTCATTTAGTTTCCATTTGTTTTTGTCAGTGAAATTAGGTAGTCGACGAACATTTTTCGCCTTAGTTTTAGTCGACGAAAACAACACTGCATGTAAGTTATGTAACCTGATCTGTTTCAGGTCAAACAGCCCTCCATATTGCCATCGAGAGGAGGAGCATTGGTTACGTCAGGAAGCTGGTGGAGAGTGGCACCGACGTTCACGCCAAAGCCTGTGGGAAGTTCTTTCAGCAGCCTGATGAACCCAGCTTCTACTTTGGTGGGTGGTGGTCTCAGTCAGCACGACTGTATTACTGCTTCCCCTTAAAACCCCAAAACAGGGTCTGTATCAATTTGTTAAGTTACAGAGCCTCGTTTTATTTTAATTCATCAAAGATGCATTTCTAATGGATGAAGCCTTGGCCTGGAAGAGAGGCGTGCAGGTCTCCGACCTTCTTAGAGTGTTTCAACCCTCAACCACTATACACTCTCCAGTTGGCGGGTCAGCAGTGATTGGCCAAGTCACTGCCCCTCTCCTCCAGGCCTCCAGCTATAGACGAACATATTACTCCAGTTTTGGCATCACTGCACTGGCTTCCGGTTGTTTTTAGGATTTTAAAATTATTTTACTTGTCTATAAAGCTCTCAATGGTCTCGCACCTTCCTACCTACATGACTGCCTGCCTAAATATGTCCCAAACCGGCCCCTAAGGTCTTCCACTGCTGGCCTGCTCGCTTTGCCAAAAAAAATGGCAACTAAAAAATACGGGGAAGCAGCTTTTTGCTTCTACGGGCCGTCGGCATGGAACAAGCTCCCACTGTACCTTCGTCAGGCAGCCTCTGTAGACATTTTTAAAGCTCAGCTCAAGACCCACTTCTACAACATTGCTTTTAATTGATCTTTTATTTTTTTTGTTATTCATGTCCTCACTGTATTGCATTACTGCTTGTTTTTTAATGTCGTTGCATTGCTTTTCTTTTATTCTCCATTGCTCTGTAAAGCACTTTGAGCTGCATTTCATGTCATGAAAGGTGCTATACAAATAAAGTTTTATTATTATTATTATTATTATGCCAGAGCCAACAGGAGGCTCTCTCTCTCTCTCTCTCTCTCTCTGCCTTGTGTGTTCTTAAGGGAATGCAGGCACTGAGAGGTCTCTATAGGACTATGGTTTGCCTTCTGCCTATATACTAGGGTCCTCCTATACGTCTCACCAGACTGTTCGTCTGTGCGGCGTGCATGCGTCCTTCCTTGTGCACACTTGACCTTATACTCTGGGTGTATTTGAGTTTAATAGCAGCATTCGAGCAGCTCTTCTCCCCTCTTCTCCCCCTCTGCCACTTATATGTGGCTCACCCGTTTACGCTCAGCCAAAGTTTGAGTACAACATGTAGTCTCACAAGTATATTCTGTACTATAATCCTACATTGGTCCTTCCTATACAGGAGAACTGCCTCTGTCTCTGGCGGCCTGCACCAATCAGCCCGAGCTGGTGGACTTCCTGTTGGACAATGACCACCAAGCGGCGGACGTGACCCGGGCGGACTCCCACGGCAACACGGTGCTCCACGCCCTGGTGGCGGTGGCCGACAACTCCCCCGAGAACACGGAGTTCATCACCAGAATGTACGACCACGTCCTCACCCTCACGGCCAGGCTGAAGCCCGAGGTGAAGCTCGAGGACGCTCAGAACGACCGGGCACTGACGTCACTTAAAATGGCCGCCAAGACCGGCAAGATTGGGGTAAAGAGACTTGAAGTAGTTGCTCAAAGGGTTCTATAAGCTTGTAGGTCTGCTCTTTTTGAAAAATCGTGAAAATGTGAATCGGAGTGGCAGGGGCGGTATTGCGGTCGCTGTACCGCACTGTTGTGACGAAAAGAGAGTCGAGCCAGAAGACAAAGCTCTCCGTCTACCGAGCAATCTTCGTTCCTACTCTCGCCTATGGTCATGAAGTGTGTGGGTCATGACCGAAAGAATAAGGTCGCGAATACAAGCGGCCGAATGGCTGGCATCTCCCTTAGAGATAGGGTGAGAAGTTCAGTCACACGAGAGAGACTCGGAGTAGAACCGCTGCTCCTTCGCCTGGAAAGGAGGGCATGTCTATGTGTGCACGCCCCTGATCAAACCATTTGTTCAGTGTTCCATTTCCTCCACCAGCTGCTCGCACACATCCTGCGGCGCGAGTTTTCAGACGAGGACTCGAGGCACCTGTCTCGCAAGTTCACAGAGTGGGTGTACGGCCCCATCCACACCTCCCTGTATGACCTGGAGTCCCTGGACACATACGGGGACAAGATGTCCGCCCTGGAGATCATCGTTTATGGCAGTGACATCCCTGTGAGTATCGCTAAAACCCGGGAGTTGTATAGTACCGTCTTCTGCGTCTTGATTCTTTTGTCAGACACCCTTCAGGTCTGCTGTACTTTACATTAAGGTGGACTGGACTACAACACTATAGAGCGTCGCAGTCCCACCCCCTTTCAGAACTACGAGTGGCCCAGGAAATGATTCTCCGTTCATTTTCTCCATAGGCTTTTCAAAAAGTATTTTTTTAAGACGGGTTACGCAGATGACAAAGCCAACTCGGATCGTGACAAATCATGACGACAAACACAATATTTTGTGCCGATCAAATAATTTGAAAGAGGAAAATAAAGGCAGGATACACAACACTATTTGTTTTGTTTTTCTTCTTACTAATTATTTGATCGTCCAAAAAACATTGTAATTATTGTCATGATTTGACACGATCCGAGTTGGCTTTTGTCCGCGGCGTAACCGTCTTTCAATAAATACTTTTTGAAAAGCCTAAGGAGAAAATTAATGGAGAATCATTTCCTGGGCCACTCATCGTTCTGAAAGGGGGGCGGGACTGCGACGCTCTATAGAGCACCGAAGTCTGACGTCACTTTCAGTAGAGGGCGTCAGTCCCCAGGTTCATGTATTTGTTTAGTTGCATTGAAATCGCCATAGGAGGATTTTTAGATTGCTTCATATAACAACTGTGTTTGAAAAATAAACATGTCACCCCGGCCGCTTCACTCATATGGATATGAAGAATCAACTGACTGAGAGAAAACGCTAATGTTACTGCTGCTGAATTAGTTATATTTTCGCTAGAAGCAGACTGTATCATATTTGAGTGACTGACTGTTGCAAACGATACAGAGACACTTCCCTAACAATAACGCCGAGACAGCTTGTTTATTTTTGGACCACAACGCTTATAGTAGGCGATATTAAGATCACCCCATGTTATTCTCCATAGAGAAATTACTTCTGCGAACCAGGGGAATCGTCGGGATGAGCGAGTTACGTCAGGACTTCGGTGCTCTATAGTGTTCTGTCATTGGAGCCCCTAGGGTGCACTGGACTACAACACTATAGTGTTGTAGTCCAGTCCACCTAGCCACCTAGGACTATAGGTGGAACTGGACTATACAACACTATAGTGTTCTGTCATTGTGGTTTATCAGAACCGCCCTCAGATGTTGGAGGTGGAGCCACTCAGCGGCCTGCTGGAGGACAAGTGGAACCGCTTCGCTGGTCGGCTCTTCCTGGTCCACGTCCTGGTCTACCTCGTCTACCTGGCTGTGTTCACCGTGGTGGCCTTCAACAAGATGGCCGACAAGGTTGGTACACACTATACTACCTCGTCTACCTGGCTGTGTTCACCGCTGTGTTCATATGTTATGTAGACAGCACTATAATTGCATTGTATGTAGTCATAGCACGTCATAGTACGTATAGCATAGTATAGTATGTATATAGTTTCATTATATAGATATTCCACTGTTACTTTCTTTTTTTATTTTTATATATATATATTTTTTTTATCCCACGATTTTGTAACCCATTTTTCACCCCTGTTCCAATCATCTACTGTGATCCTGGGCTCTACACACCTTCCGCCAACCTGGGGAGAGCAACGGACTTAACTCATGCTCCCTTCATGCCTGAGTGTCCAAGTTGCTCCTTTACACCTGACAGGGGGGAGTTTCCCTGGTTGGACGTATAGCGCGTGGAAGGAACACGTTATTCCAACCAGTTCCTTTCCCCTCCATCAGGCGCCCCGGCTGGCCAGGGGGAGGCACTGTTACTTTCTTAGCTTACGCATGTTCCACGATAAATGCTTTTTATGTGATGTATTCCCATGCTTTTTTTGTTCTTGCTTAATGTAAGTCGCTCTGGATTAAGAGCGTC
The DNA here is from genome assembly GCF_963924005.1 of Protomyctophum bolini. Classification (NCBI taxonomy): domain Eukaryota; kingdom Metazoa; phylum Chordata; class Actinopteri; order Myctophiformes; family Myctophidae; genus Protomyctophum; species Protomyctophum bolini. Next base: position 37,739,778 of record NC_137879.1, read on the forward strand.
TGCTAAATGCCTAAATTGTATTTTTGTAGCGTGACTGATTTCTGTTGACGCTGGTGTGACGTTATGTGGTCCCCGTGCAGCCTCCGTTCCCTGTTGAGCACTCCGCAGATGGATACCTGTACATCTCAGGTCAACTCCTGATAACGCTGGCGTCCTTCTACTTCCTCATCAGAGGGGTACAGTATATGGAAGACCTATGGACTTTTGCCCTGATTTTGCTGATGATCAAAGTGTGGCAGCTTGATTTGCTTACTTGTATCTATATTCTATTCACTGTGGATTTTGAAGAGGTATAGGAGACATTGTTTAACTTGAGTCTGGCAAATCTATAGCAAACATAATATTTTTGTCCTACCGGTTAAAATAAATGTTAATATAGTGGACAATGGACATGCAGTCTGTATTATATCATATGTCTGACAACATCGACATGGTAATACAAATAGATAAAATGGCTATTAATGGAGAAAAGCTCACATTCTACTGACTCACGTTTGACTGCAAGGGGAATTTAATCCGCAAAATGCTTACTGTATGTATACTGAACTTAGTCTAGTGTTTGTACATAAAGCAGTGTGATCTCTGCTGCATCATGCCCCATCCAGGGCCCTGAGGTCAGCTGACCAGCGGCTCCTGACTGTGCCCAATTCCAATCTCAGGTCCAGAGGTGACCGTGCCTTTTCGGTGGCTGGCCCCGCAAACTCTGGAACTGTCTGCCCCCTCATATTAAGTCTGCTCCCTCCTTAGAGGCCTTTAAGTCTTTACTAAAAACCCATTTCTTCTCCCTGGCTTTCAATGTTTGACCTAATTAACCTGTGTACTTTTTGTGTTGCTTTGATTTTGTAATGTAACCTGTGTACTTTTTGTGTTGCTTTGATTTTGTTTTACTATGTTACTTGTGTCATGTTTCCTGTACAGCACTTTGGTTGGCCTCCTGGTCTTTGAAAATGTGCTCTATAAATAAAATTTGATTTGATTTGATTTGATGCCATTCCCTCTTATTTCCTTGTACTCTGCCAATTGAAGGGTTTTTAAAGGGTCTGATATTTCTCTTTGTTGTCCCCGCAGATACTCGACCTGGTGAGAAAGCGACCCAAACCGCACACGTTGCTGATCGACGGCTACTATGACGTGCTGTTGTACGTCTCCCTTCCTTTCTATTCAAACATTGTGTCCTTCTATATTCTGTTCTATTTGGCTCCATTTCACCCACTTTCTATTCCATAATGAGTCTATAGAGCACCGAAGTCTGACGTCACTTTCAGTAGAGGGCGTCAGTCCCCAGGTTCATGTATTTGTTTAGTTGCATTGAGAATCCCCATTGAGGCGATTTTAGATCGCCTCATATAACAACTGTGTTTGAAAAATAAACATGTCACCCCGGCCGCTTCACTCGTATGGATATGAAGAATCAACTGACTGAGAGAAAACGCTAATGTTACTGCTGCTGAATTAGTTAGATTTTCGCTAGAAGCAGACTGTATCATATATGAGTGACTGATTGTCGCAAACGTTACAGAGACACTTCCCTAACAATAACGCTGAGACAGCTTGTTTATTTTTGGACCACAACGCTTATAGTAGACGATATTAAGATCACCCCATGTTATTCTCCATAGAGAAATTACTTCCGCGAACCAGAGGAATCGTCGGGATGAGCGAGTTACGTCAGGACTTCGGTGCTCTATTCCACTGGTTCTCAAAGTCGTGTCCAGGGAGTTTAAACCCCCCCAGGAGTCCCAAGGAATCTCGGGGGGGAAAATTGTAGCCGGAAGAGGCGTCTCATACCTTTTTTATATGTCTATAAATTATGTTTCTGCGTATATATATAGCTCTGTGCAGGGCTTGTTCTTCCTGGTGTGTGCTGCCCTGTACCTGGCGGGTGACGTGGAGTACCTGGGCCTGCTGGTCCTCAGCCTGCTGCTGGGCTGGGTCAACCTGCTGTACTTCTTCCGGGGGCACAAGCACATGGGGGTCTACAGTGTTCTGATCCAGAAGGTAGAGATGGGGACACAAGCACATGGGGGTGTATAGAGGAACGTTATGGGACCATCACCTCCTCTGCATCCAAGAGGGGTTTGTTTAATAACTGAAAACACGTGGCAAGTTATGGACTTTGAATACTGATAGTAAGGGCATTTTTCATCAGGTATTTGACCAATCTTTGGGAACCAAATCGTACAACAAGAAATGTCTTCACCAATGTGTTTCTATAAAGGTCTAATAACTAAATGTACTAAAAGATTGAAATTTAATGGGTTTTCTTTTTGGCTTTTGCCTTTATTTTATATTTTTTTATGGAGGGACAGACAGTATAGGCTGACAGGAAATGGAGAGAGAGAGAGATGGGGTGACATGCAGTAAAGGCCGTCGGGATCGGGAGTCGAACCCGCGGCCACACTGCCAGACTGGATTACCAGCCAAGGTGCCGGCTGGAACGCTGAGCCACGGCCCAGGCCTAAAAGATTTAAATGTATCAAAGTCGGGGTAAAGTGCTTCATTTGGACTTGAATAACTTTTGAGGGGTCAAACTAGGGATTTTCATGATTCTGAGTTGATTGCAAGCATTTATTTTTCACCAAGACACAAATCCCTGGTGGAAAAACGGCCACACCCACTTTTTATTTAATGAGATTTTTTTAATGAGTTCAAATGGCCTAAAAGTGTATAATGTAACATTTGAGTTTGGTTAAGCAGTTGGATATGCATTTTTCTTAAAGGTGGCTATTTATAGAAAAAGGCCGATGCACACCTCAAAAGGTTGCGTAGGTGCGTATAGGACAAAGTCCATAATATATTCAAAAGGGGATTTATTTCTGACAGGAACTTGCAATCATTCTGAGATCCCTTGTTTTAGGTGACTATTCAAACCACTGTCACAAAACATTATTCCCAACAGATTCTGGGCTACTCTGAGCACGCATGCTGTAGGCCCTGACTGACACACTGCATCAGACACACCCGTCATCAAACTAAACCTGCTGACTTTTCCCTCCGAGCGTGTGTGTGTGTGTGTGTGTGTGTGTGTGTGTGTGTGTGTGTGTGTGTGTGTGTGTGTGTGTGTGTGTGTGTGTGTGTGTGTGTGTGTGTGTGTGTGTGTGTGTGTGTGTGTGTGTGTGTGTGTGTGTGTGTCTCCTCTCTCTCTTCCATCGCAGGTGCTGTTAGAAGAAATCTTCCCCTTCCTCTTCGTCTATATGGTCTTCCTCTTTGGCTTCTCAGCAGGTGCCTCTCTGCTCTCCTTTCACTAATTTAAGGACCACTTCACCACTTTTCAACCTATCTTCATATAATAGGTTCTCACTAATAATAGAAAAATGGCCCAATTTCTTTCTACTCTGTCCGTGTCTCATATATAGGAGGGCTGTGGGCAGTTCAGAAGCCCGTCCTCCAGTGACATCATCGATGGCGGAATCCAAGCTAATAGAAACGGCAGGCTTTCTATAGTCCTGAAAAGTTGCAATGCGAAAATGGAAGCCATCGTTCTCACGATAATACTAATCTAAACAATTTTGTAAAAAAGAAAAATCTTGTTTTAAAAAAGAATCGATGATGTCACTGGTGGACGGGTTTCTAAACTGCCCACAGCCCTCCTATGATGTGTGCTATTTTATCATGAGTATTAGACGACGACCTATTATATGAAGATAGGTTGAAAAGTGGTGAAGTGGTCCTTTAACCTAACACAAAGTCATGAACGGAAACTCCAATGACTTCCACGTTGTGCTTCAGTGCTTGATGAGCTATTAAACAGTTTGTTCAGATATATTTGTATATTTGTTCAGATATATTTGCACATCCCAAGATCGACAGCTAAACACGTTCCCAAGCTTCCAGTGCACATTTCTCAGTAACATGTGGTTGTGATAAAAAAAAACCCTATCGCCCTTTACACATACTCTTCTGTCATGAAAGTGGAGTTAAATAATGTATAATGTATTTTGATATGACATATTGTGAAAACATATTTTCACAGACCAAGATATATATAATGTAAACATATACCGTCTTCTCTTTTTGAGTGGTGCAACCACTCCTACAACCAGCAATGTCCGTATGTGGCCGTATATGACTTATTAGTACCGGTAGGGGGCGCCAGAAACAGAGATAGTGCTGTGCCTGCTGCCTGCTAATAGAGAGAGAGAGAGAGAGGTGTGTGTGTGTGTGTGGGGGGGGGGTTTGGGGGAATTGCACCACTCAGTTCACACGGGTGTGATTATTTTCACTATACTCTGTGCTCCACTACAGCGATCGTGGCCCTTCTCATGGACCCTGCAGTGTCGACAAGCGTTGCCCGTCAAAATAAGAGCGGCAGGACCTTGTTCAGAAAGGAGGACGCCTCGGAGGCTAATGGCTGCCAGCGGGCTTCCTTCCAGAGCATCTCCTTCACCATGCTCGAGCTCTTCAAGTTCGCCATCGGCATAGGAGAAGTGGAGTTTGCGGAGAAGTATGGGAATTTCACCGCACATTTATTTTATTTGTTGTCAATCATTTTGGTTGTTGACCGCAATGAAGCCTATATAGCATCTTTAATCCGGGCATGCTATAAACATTCAGCTCAAATGGGCAAACATTTGCAAGGTTATTGCACATAACGATGTGTAATAACATAACGATGTGCAATAACCAAGCAAAGTACTAAGAACTGAAGTTTAAAGTTGACACAGTACAAATAAAATATTGTATTATGGTGTCAATGTGTCAATCTCACTCATCTGTGCCTGAACGCATCATGTTTCCGGGTTGTCCGTCCATCCATCCATCCGTCTGTCTCTCCCGGTCCATTTGGTTCCATTTGTACACTCTCAGAGTTAAAGGGACACTTCACCCTTTTTGCAAAAATATATATGTTAATGACGTTTAGAAGCTTTAGATCACTTTCCCTGGGGGTATTTATGTGTGTAATATGTGGTTTTAGATATTTTAGATTGTAGAAGTGAGCCTGGTGTCTCTGATGTCATGGACACTGGTCTCACTACCTTCCTGGACTACAATTCCCATAATTCTTTGGTGCACTGCTCCTCATTGTGGATAGGGGGAGAGCTGTCTTACTGAGACAACATGTAGTCCAGGAAGGAAGTGAGATCAGTGTCGATGACATCAGAGACACTGGGCTCACTGCTACATTCTAAAATATCTAAAACCACATATTACACACATAAAGACCCCCAGGAAAGTGTCCTAAAGCTTCTAAACGTCATTAACATATATTTTTTTTGCAAAAAGGGTGAAGTGTCCCTTTAAATTAACTTTGATTTTACAATATATACATTGGGGTCCCAAAGGATCACTGTAAGGATCTTCTCTTATGGGGCTTCCTTGGCATATCATTTCCAATGGGGGTCCGCGGGCTAGTTTAGTGTCAACTTTGGGGGTCCTTGACATGAAAAGGTTTGGGAAACGTATAGCCCCGATACGTTCCCTCAGTCCCTACGCTCATTCTTCAGCTCTGAGATGAGCGTATATAGGGACTGAGGGAGTGTATCGGGGCTAGCAAACGTACTACAGAGAGCACACGAATACAACATCGTTAACTGACGTATTTGTGTACATGGCAGCCATGGTAAAAGCTCCTACGACAACGTGGTCTTCTACATCCTCCTCATCGTCTACATCGTCCTGACCTTCATCCTGCTGCTCAACATGCTCATCGCCCTGATGAGCAAGACCGTGGAGAGAACCACCGAGGAGAGCACCAGCATCTGGAGACTACAGGTGTGTGTGTGTGTGTGTGTGTGTGTGTGTGTGTGTGTGTGTGTGTGTGTGAGTGTGAGTGTGCGTGCGTGCGCACTCTGCCTCAAACTTGACGTGAGGGCCGCCTGGTAAGCATCATTTTGACTGAAGCACTAGAATTTTGGGCGCGCTTCGCGCGCACTCATCCCAGAGCTACTTCGCCACGCACTATGGGAAGAAGGAAATTGCGGGAGTTGACTCCACATGTAAATATTCCAATGAAAATGCAATGTATAAAATCAAAATGAAATAATAGAAATGAAATAGAAAGCATTGACATTTCATCTTCAGGTGTGGTCATTCTATGACAGAATGAAAAAGCAAAAGTAATTTACATTGCAATGCGATTTGCGCCCCCTCCCCCTATTTGACCGTGTCAAGTATGAAATTCCAATGGCTACTACTTTACATAACAACAGCTTCTGTTTATACCTGAGCGGTGAGCGCCCATAGGCAACCATGCACCCAACTTACAGCAGTGGACTGCTATGGCTGCTGTGTGGTGTTGCCAAACAAATAATTAGAAAGTAGAAAAAAACGGCAGGTTACAACACTTTCTTTGTTGTTTTTCTTCTTTGTAATTATTTGTTTGGTCCAAAATATTGTGCGTGTTGTCATGATTTGTCACGACAAGAGTTGGCTTCGTACGACGCTTAAAAGGTCTTTAACCCATTCTGACCTGAGATCAGATTCATACGAGGTTTCCGCACTGGACACACACTGGTCTGATTAACCCATTCTGACCTGAGATCAGATTCTAAAAAATGTCAGTCGTTCTTTGATTTTTCAAAAATATCAGACCTACAAGCTCGTAGCGCGCCACTCGGTGGCGCGCTATGAGCTTGTAGATCTGCTATTTTTCAATAGCTAAAGCATAACATGATGCTGACACCAAAATGGGTTCCCGTTCAGAATGGGTTAAATACATTAAATAAAAAACTGCCTATGGGGAAATGCATTGCGTTTTCCATTTCCTGGGGCCGTTCGTTGTTCTGAAAGGGGGAGGGACTGCGCCGCTCTATTATAGCCCATTACGGTTAGTTCGGAACTGGACTCGCGTATATATAAGCTGCCACTGTGGTATATATACCGTTCTGGAATGACACGTCGCGTCACCTCTATGTAGCCTGGAACTCACCTATGCTTTTTATGGCATAGGCAGCTCCCGGCAGGATCCGCCGGGACAATATATGCGCAGCTGCGCGACATGAGACTAATTACTTAGAGCGACAGAGAGAGAGAGGAGCTTGTGTGTGTGTACACGTGTGCGTGTGTATGTCAATTTTACAAAGGTGCAGACAATCAGAAATCAGCAGAGAGTGAGCAATGTTTGCGCTACTCTATGCCGAATTGAAGTGGACTTTTTTTTTCTCCCTGGAAATAAAAACGTCTGGGTTTCCGAGGCTACCTCTATGTGGCTTTGTCTCTGCTCGTTCTTCCAGAGAGCCATCGCCACCCTGGACCTGGAGCGTGGTCTTCCCGCCTGTCTGAAGAGCCGCCTTCGCTGTGGGGTCGACGTCCAGCTGGGAGGCAAGGAAGGAAGCGACGACAAGCGACGTTGTTTCAGGTTGGATTATATAACACAAACGACGACAAATGTATACACACAACACGGTCAACAACTCCACTGCACAATAAACAAACAATACCATTTAAAGGTAGAGTAAGTGATTTCACTAAAAAAAACCTTAGGTTTCGTTTTTGGCTGTGGGACCTATAAGCCTTCGTCCAATCAGGATAGAGAGTCAAAAACGAAACCTAAGGTTTTTTGACCCCCAGGGGTTAACTGGGGGACAGGGAGGAACTCCTTATATGGTCAGCACACTCTATAGTAGAGAGGATTATCACAACAAAACAAAAAAATAAGTGATATTTGAATTAAGTGAAATCACTTACTCTATACCTTTAAAATAGACATAGACTATGAAGTTGATGTATTTGTGTTAATTAAAAAAGGAAAAAAAAGAAAAAAACTAAGATTTGTAAATATATCTTCAGCGGAAGCTAGTATAAGCTATTACACTATTATTTCTAAATTGATATTTTAGAAAATATGAATGCCTCGATCTGGCTTGGCGTGTCATCCGTTTTGGAGTGTTTTTTTTATCTTGTTTACTGCCTGCATCGTCAATAATGTATTCAATCAATCAGTTCAAAACCTCCCCACTGTGTCAGTGGACACATTTCACACATTTGCATACAGCAAATTAATGTACGTGCACAATTGATGAATAAGCAAATTGCATTCGTGGTGTTCATCTCTTGCCGCAGAGTGGAAGAGGTGGACTGGAAAGTGTGGAACAGTAATGTGGGGATTTCCAGAGAGGAACCGATCGATTGGAACGCCAGCCAAGGTGAACAACAACACCTCTTTTCATATAAATGTGTTATTGTAATGAACTAGAAAAGTATAGTTCCTGCGGAAACAGCGTGGGCTCGCTGAAAAAGCCGCAATGTATTTGATGTACACAGTAGAAAATTTATGTAAAGAAAATGTTAAAACCATTGGTCCGGCACTGTGATGATGGATGGTGATGTATTCACTGCCACACCAGGAAGCGGCAGAGGTTTGAATGCGTTGTTATAGAGCGTTCCGCCCCCTCAAGAGACCTGGGAAAGAATTCCCTATTCATTTTCCTCATAGACTTTTCAAAAAGTATTTAGCCTATTTAAAGACCTTTTAAGCGTCGTACAAAGCCACCTTCGAGTTGTGACAAATCATGACAACAAACACAATTTTTTGGGCCGAACAAATAATTTGAAGAAAAGACACCTTTTTTTCTTGTTTTCTTCTTTGTAATTATTTGTTTGGTCCAAAATATATATATTTGTTGTCATGATTTGTCACAACTCGAGTTGCAGCTTTGTACGACGCTTAAAAGGTCTTTAAATAAATACTTTTTGAAATGTCTATGGGAAAAAAATGCATTGGGAATTCTTTCCTGGGCCTGGCGTCGTCATGAAAGGGGGCGGGACTGCGACACTCTATATAGCAACCACAGATGGCACGTCTGTGTGAACCTAGAAAGATCTGACCCTTCATCATGCAAAAGACGTTGTAAAAAGAAAAACCACACCCGTGTAAAGTGAGGTGCGCTCTTGTCATCAGACATCATATTCCGGCCAATCGCAATTTGGCCATCACATCAGTCACAAAGCCTGATACTTCACACTCCCTCCGCCCAGCTTTGGAAGATTCAAATGTCAAATGTTTGTTGTCGATGGGTATAAGGCTAAAATGTACACTTCCCATAACACATGATTCACTGAGACAAAATGTAATGATTGGTCAAAAAGTAACAACCATCTCTGAATGTCTGACGGAAGATGTACCAAAACCTGTCGCTATTGCAAGCCAGACACTAAACAGTCTATCTTATTTTTATTTTTTTATCCCACGATTTTGTAACCCATTTTTCACCCCCGTCAATTATCTAATGTGAATCCTGGGCTCTATACACACCCTCCGCCAACCTAGTCCCCATATATGGGGGACATGGGGAGAGAAACAGAATTGAACTCATGCTTCCTTCATGCCTGAGTGTCCAAGTTGATCCTTTTACACCTGACAGGGGGGAGTTTCCCTGGTTGGACGTAGCGTAGAGCGTTGAAGGAACACGTCATTCCAACCAGTCAGGGGGGGATTTCGGCTGGTCAGGGGGAGGCAGTTTAGAGACCAGGATTTAAAGTCTATCTTGATAATGACTGATAATTAAATCAATATACAACTTCCGTCACTTGTATTAATATTAGTTATGATTTATTGTAGGCTGTTAACACTCATCGCCTGTCATTTCCCCACAGATAAAAGGCATGGCTTCTTCAAGGATCGCAGCTCGACTACACTGAGAAAAGCCAAACTCAAACAGCTGAGGAAACGGCAACGCATAGATGTTATAGTGTGATGGAAAATACACGCACGCACACGCACGCACACACACACACACACACACACACACACACACACACACACACACACACACACACACACACACACACACACGCGCACACGCGCACACACACACACACACACACACACACACACACACACACACACACACACACACACACACGCTTTTATTAGAGAACAGAATAACTTCAATACAGCTCATCATTAATAATACACAATTGTACATTTCTATTGAAATAAAGTATGCAGATGCCTTAAGCTTTCTGACCATCTGGTCTGTTATCTGTAATTACTAAAAGCCCAAATGGATGAGTAAATAATTCATTGTATCAATTTAAATGAGGATAAGACAATACATTTTATGACTGTGGTTGGCCCAGCAAAAAGGGATGAGCTCTTTACAACGAATCACATCTTGATGATGTCATCAAGATGTGATTCACCAAGATGTGATTCACCATGTTTTTTTCCCCAGACCTACAGTTCTAGGAAACAGAATGGGGGGGACTTTTTTATTATTTCCACACAACAGCTCAAAGGTACACAAATTACAGTAAAATGTTGAAAATGAGTGGTATTCCCCTTTAACACAACCGGCGCCGGGATTCCTTCAAAATAGAAGCTTGGGGAAGGGGGGGGGGGGGCGGTAATCCCCCCCCCCCCTTCTGTTCCGGAAAAAAACTGAGATCTTTTTTTGCTGGCTTACCGTGCTCTCGTTTCCATAATATCGCTAAATAATCCATCGTGTTCATATTTTGAACGAGAGGCAGTTTGAGAAGTCAGAAATGCAGAGCTTATAGTATATCCATCGGATCAAAACCACGGAGAGCGCCCTATAGATTAGGAGAGACGAGGCATTCTTTCTGCATGGACGAAAAGCGAAGGGTACGGTGGCCTTGGAGTCCCACTCAAAAAAAAATTAAAAAAAAGGAAAAATTCAGAATATTCTTCTCTCGTTTGACATCATTGAAGATGCACGTCCTTTTCGATTGCTTATGACGTGTGGGCACGTCGGATGGACTGAACCCGTTGGAGATGGAGATGGCAGGGAGAGATCTAACCCAGTGATACTCAACCTCAGGCCCGCGGGCCACATCAGGCCCGCGGGACCATTATGACTGGCCCACCAATGAAAATCTAAAAAAAAGAAGAAAAATAAATCTGGAAAATGAAATAAAAATAAATAAATCTGAATGAAGTTATCTTTAATTACATTATTATAATAAATACTATTAGAGTTGTACTATTACTCGAACGAAAATAAGGGGGGGAGATGCAATGCAAATGAAAGACATATACTGTGTATCCCTATTCCCTGACATAATTTTATAGCTAAACGGACAGAATTCTATTTTATTTGAATGATGAAACCCAGCTGCCATTAATAGTTGGAAATGGAAATGGAAATGGTGGAAATGGAAATTGCGGAAATGGAAATTGCGGAAATTGCTCTTCACTTATAGCCATCTATTTTCAGGTAGATTGTTTTATTTTACTCAGTCAGCCATATCACTACTCATTATTTTTCATGAAAAAGGTCATAGCTGGGTAATCTATTTTCAGGCAAATTGTGTTTATTGTATTTTACTCAGCCATAACAATTTATTTTCTGTTAACCAACTTGCTGGCTGGCAGGCAGGCAGACAGCTACTCATAGACAGGCAGACAGACAGACAGCTACTCATGGAGAATTGGACAGGCAGGCAGTCAGACAGCTACTCATAGACAGGCAGACAGACATCTACTCATGGAGAATTGGACAGGCAGGCAGACAGCTACTCATGGACAATTGGACAGGCAGGAAGGCAGACAGCTACTCATAGACAGACAGACAGCTACTCATGGACAATTGGACAGGCAGGAAGGCAGACAGCTACTCATAGACAATTGGGCAGGCAGGCAGACAGCTACTCATAGACAGGCAGACAGACAGCTACTCATGGACAATTAGGCAGGCAGGCAGACAGCTACTCAGACAGGCAGACAGACAGCTACTCATGGACAATTGGACAGGCAGGCAGGCAGACAGACAGCTACTCATAGACAGGCAGGCAGCTACTCATAGACAGGCAGACAGTAAGACAGCTACTCATTGACAGACAGACAGACAGGCAGGCAAAGAGCTACTCATGTTATGTTATTATAACAGCTACTCATGTTATGTGCAATAATTTGTGCAGTTATGGAAACAGCTCTTTGTGTTTATGCAAGAAAATGTAACACATTTATTTATTTACATATTGTGTGCATGCACATTGTACTTTGATACATTTTGCGAAAATAAAGCAATTGAAAGAGAGAAGTTATCAAGTATCATTAATGTCGTAATTTTATCTACTGGCCCCTGGCCCCTTGCCATTTTTGTAATGTGGCCCACAGGTAAATCTATTTGAGTATCCCTGATCTAACCTTTTCACAAAAAGCTTTTTTGGTTTTACCTACAGTATATAATATCGCTTAATTATACCTTTAAGGAAATCCACAAAATGATAATAAAAACATTCATGACATTGATAGATAAGTCTTTATTGATCCCCATTTAGATGCAATAGCGGCAAACAAGGGCATGAAACGAGAACACAAAGAAGATGCAAATAAAACTAGTGTCTGACAAAATGTCAATAAGACACCAAGTGTGAACCAGCGAAACCTGGTCGTAAGCCCCCGGCCGGAGTGGATGGGAGTGTACAGCGTCAGCCAGCCTACATATACGAATCCTATAGTGTACAGCAGGGTTCCCCAATAAATTTTCCTCAAGGGACATATTTTGACTAAGGTACCATGCTGGGGGCCGAGTCGGCACGCGCGAGGTCAAGGTCTTGCCCTGAAAAGACCCCCATTGGAAAAGGACCCCCAGTTTGACATGCAGAGGCTAGCTACTGACCCCCATTTAACACCATATATTTAATCTGGGCTGATGAGGATCCCCCCAATTTGGATCTCCAGGAGAATCGTCTTCATTGAACAAGGACACGTCATTCCTCAGTCTGAGAGCGACGCACGCGGGACCGTGGCGATCAGGAAGCGGCCCCACAGCTTCCCACGTGTCCGTCTCTTCACAGTAGCACTTGATGTCCTGGAGAGAACCAAGCCGGGAATCTCCTACGACGTAGATCTTTCCATCCATCGCGGCCACACCAGGCTTGCGGCGTGCCTCTTGCATGGGGGCACACGAGGTCCACTGGTTGGCGGAGGGGTCGAAGCACTCCATCGTGTTCGCCGTTGATCTACCGTGACAACCTATAGATGAACAAGACGGGAATGGACAGGATATAGTGACCTTCATCATTATATACAGTATGTGCCTGAGCTACAGTGAAGTTGAAGTGAGTCTATTATGGAACTAAGATTTGTAGTGGAAAGTAACAACGTTTTGTACTTATCCTCCACTACTATTCACTATCTCAGATATATATATATTCCACTAATGATTGTTTGAGGTTACTAGTTACTTTTCAGATTTAGATTAACCCCCTTATGGCTATTGACGCAAAATGTAGCAACTTTTAGCTTGTTTGGCTAACGGCCGATGTAATCTACCTAAAACCGTCCGAAATCCGCGCGTTGCACGGTCGATCACGCAGGCGCGGTCTGTATGTATTAAATTACGAATTAAACATATGAATAGTGCAGGCAGAAGGCACAATCCACTGTTAATTAGGCTGGCCATATTAAGCAGAACAAAACAGCCCTACCTTTACCTAACCAGCTACAACATTAAAGTGATGAACACAGTAATAGTAATGCATTATTATTATTCTGCAGAGTATTTTTATGTTGGGTACAGCAAGCATATCGTTATGCCAATGCTCTCGTACTTTCTCTGAAGTAAACTCTTGTAGCACAGGAATGATACCTACGTATAACATAGATCTTTCCATTCAGAACACAAGCAGCTGATTGCTCATGCGGCGTCTGCATAGGAGCGACTTCTGTCCACACAGCCGTTTCAGGGTTGTACTTGGCCACCTGGACCAGGTCTGGATCTGGATCATGGCCACCTAGGGAGGCCCAGGAGGACAGTTAACCATTATGCTTTACCTGATCATACAAAACCACAACCCCAGATCTTGCTGTAAAACGAGATGATTAAAAAACCCGGGGCAGACTGAACCTGCCCTGCATGTGAATAATTGCTCCCTACCAATGAAATAGAGCCATCCGTCTAGAGCGACCACAATAGGGGCTTCGTTATGGTATCTCGGTGCCAAGCGCTGCCATGTCTCCATGTGCTGCCACGTGTTCTTGGCGGGGTCGTAGCGGCCCATTGGGTCTGTGCTCATTCCAATGGCTCGGCCACCTACTGCAAACAAACATCCACCCAGCATCGCCAGGTCTGTGTGGAGTAAAATAGATTAGAACGTATTGCCTTGACCATGTAGCCCCTCTTTGGGTAACCAAGGCCAACAAACTTGTTCTCAGTCACACACCGCTGTACTGACTAATGTCAGTACAGCGGTGTGTGACTGAGAAATACATTCTCCCCAGCTGTAAGGAATGAATGAATTGCAAACCGAAAGAGCACGGTTCATTAGGGCGTATAAACTCAATAAACTCGCACTATGGTGTCGGGAGAACAACCTAGCTCTCAACGCTGGAGAGACCATGAAGAGCTAATTGTGGACTTCAGGAGACGAGAGGAGGCGAGCACACACCAATCTACATAGATGGAGTTGCAGTGGAGCGCGTCTGAGTTCAAGTTCCTTGGCACACACATCGATGAAGACCTTAAAGGACAACTTTAGTGTTTTCCAAACAAGGTTCAAGTTTTAGTTTGTTATTAGAGAAAGTAAAAGGTGTGTGTTTTTTTCATTTGCTGCTTTCTTTCGTTTTAGGGATTTTAGCTGTTGACATGGGGGCGGGGGCATTCGAGCATGGAGCTAAATATGTATTTCTTTACAAAATTTTATTATTTACTATAGTCCTACTAGACCCCAAGAAATTACATTACATTTGGCCACAAAAGATCACTGGATCTACTGAATGTGTCAAACTGGCATATTGAGTAGGCTACCTTCACATTCAGTAGATGCTGTGATCTTCTGTGGCCAGATGCAAGAGATACTGTAGTTTGACTGTCACCAAACTGGATAATATTGGTCAGAGTGAGGAGGAACTCCTGCTATACTTTACTGTACCGGACGACACGACGACACGTCTCCAATCTAACTTGTTGAACAAACTACAGTAATAATCTCACCAATAGTAAAAGTATTTACACACTGTGGTTGTCCCCATTGAGTGTATGAGCCTATGAGGCATATCACATTATGCTTTTCCCAAAGGAAATCTGTCTTGAATGCTGCTAGTGCAACCGCCGGTCCGCCGCCCACCACCTACACGAGTGAGGGTGACGGCAAAACCCACGTACAGTAGGCTTGTATATGATATGAAAACAATCAGCCAGGAATGGATTAGTACTGAAAACAACAGAGCTCACAGCTGCTTGTCTGCTGTAGAAAAAAAAAACAGTGTCGACTACCGTTTTGCTAGTCGACTAGTCGACTAATCGATTATTATGTTAATGCCCTAATATATATATATATATTCATATTTTTATTTAAAAAGTTAAAATAGTCTTACTTAATCTAGTGTCCGTGGGAGGATTCATGGGCGGCAATTCACGCCATTCACCATTTTGAATATCATAGCTCCACATGTTGGCAATGCCGTTCGAATTCGGTCCGGTCACATACAGAGTAGAGCCTGGTGGGAGAAGAGCAGAGTAAAAAATGAGCTATGCCTTGACTGTTAAAAGAAATAACGACTTTTAGTTACACAACTTGAAATTTCTTCATATAGTTTCTACTTGTTTGTGGACTGACCTCATGCCTCCTTCTATGCATGAGGAGTCCAAGCTGCTTTTTTTCACCTGACAGAGGGGAGTTTCCCTGGCCGGACGTAGCGCGTGGAAGCGGAACACGTTATTCCGACCAGTTCCTTTCCCCTCCATCAGGCGCCCCGGCTGGCCAGGGCATAGTTTTAGAGACCAGGATTACTGCATGTTTTTGTGAGGGTACCTACCCTAGGGGACACGGTGAGAACATGCAAACTCCACACAGAAAGGCCCTATCGCCAACCCCCGCCTCGGGTATGGGCACTGATGACACAGAGGAGGAAGCACGCCCCCAGCGCCCCCAGCGGGAATTGAACCCAGGACCTTCTAGCTGTGAGGCGACAGCACTACCGACTGTGCCACCGTGCCCCCTTCCCGTATTTACTCTTCAAAACAGCGTAGGCAAGTTGATCGAGTCTGATGGAGCTCCTCACCCGACGCAACGATACCATGCAGGTTATCTCTACCGGGACGAGAATCTTCTCCTACAGTCTTCCATTGTTTTTTCAGGGGATCAAAGCTCTTCAAGACATTTCTCCATTCCTGCAGTCCCACCATCAATAGCACTTCAACAAGTGGGGGAAGAAGGTGAGACAGAGTATATTTATTGGAAAGGGAACATCTCAAAGGCATGATTTTATTTACAACGTGTCACCATGCCATGTGAGCTTTCAGATATGCTATTGTCACCCTTCGTCGTACTACGAAAAATACAAGTCTGTGGTAAAGTGGTAAATACAGAACATCAAGGCAGCACCAGGCATGTACATGCGCCCTGGTACTGTACACTACATTAGACCTACATTACTGGAATGTCATGATAGCCCAAATTGGTATGCGCTTTTCTATAATTGTGCAAAAATGATATAACGTTAAAAAAAAAACTTGAATTGTAATGTAAAAAAATCAGACCCGTCTGAACTGAGTGGTGCTTTACTGTACTTGTACGTCTGTGTGTGTTAGGCTATGCAACAGTGACACAAAAAAAACACTACTTCCGTGCTCGGACACAGCCAGGGACACACATAGCTACGCAATGGAGTGGCTGCACCACTCAAAAAGAATGAAATCATGATGCAATAATACGTATTCCTTTATAGGCCTGAAAATGTAACCAATACACATCGGAGGATTTTGTCTCCGTGTGAACTAGAAAAGCCTCGATGTATTTTTGCACCATCATCAGTGTCAACAACATGCACACATGTGTACTGTGAGAGGCAAGCGGGTATACCTGAGGTCCTGCGTGGCAGTGCCGTGTTGCGGCAGGGCTGCTCCTTGGCCTCAGAGATGAACCTCTGGCAGCCCTCGTATTCTTTCACCACATCCAGAGACTCAAGCACAGCGTGGCGGTAGGAGGGACTGATGAGAGGCAGGCGGATTTGCTCTAGCACCTTAAAGAAAACATAGTACAAGTACACCGATTAACATTTACTTGTCCAACACTAGCCCCATATGTGCCCTCTCCCTACGCTCATTCTGTAGCTCCGAGATGAGGTCACACACTGGGCCCCTCCCACCGCGTTTCAGAAACGGCGCAAGTTTCCGCAATATACGTTTCTTATCCTTACCACACCATTAATCCAAAACGTGTATGGACCATGTAGGTTTACACTAATTCATACTTAGGAGTGGCCCAGAAAATCCAACTCGCCATTTGAACTGAGCCTTTACGTCCCGTCTTTTGTCAGTCGCTTCCATGTTTATCAAGGAAGTTGAAAAGCTTTAGCGCCTCCCCGGAGCCTCCCCTGGTCGAAAATTCAGTTCACTCGACATGCACGCGCACACGCACACTTCCTTGATAAACATGGAAGCGACTGACAAAAGTTGGGACGTAAAGGCTCAGTTCAAATGGCGAGTTGGATTTTCTGGGCCGCTCCTAAGTATGAATTAGTGTAAACCTACATGGTCCATACACGTTTTGGATTAATGGTGTGGTAAGGATAAGAAACGTATATTGCGGAAACTTGCGCAGTTTCTGAAACGCGGTGGGAGGGGCCCAGTGTGTGACCTCATCTCGGAGCTACAGAATGAGCGTAGGGAGAGGGCACATATGGGGCTAGTCCAACACTATATAATATCATCATACATATTACCAGCAAGTATTTGTATGCCAGTGAGCATGTATTGGAGACGCATCGATCGGCCAGACACCTCCACGATCGTCTGGCAAGGTGAATTTGACTGACCTTTTCAAAGCTCTGCCTGCGGGTAGGGCACCTGTCTAACCACAACATGGCGGCCTCAAACACCATGTCCTCCTTGGGCACGTTCAGGTGGTCACTGGCAAGAATCTCTGTCAGTCTTTCAACAGGGAGGGAGAGAAACTCTTGCTATTGGTAGAAAACAAAATACTGTAGATTAGCCGATAGATGTTCCCATATGTCGTACCAAAGTAACCTTTTCCCAAGGGCTGTTATTTGGAAATATACGGTATATCAAATCACTGAGCAATGACTCATTGAATGTTTCTTCCCTGCAGGTCTGGGTCAGTTTCTGTTGGCAGGTTGAGAAATAGTAATACAATGTTATAGGTGAAAACGCATCATACATATGATTGCTCAATGACTGACCTGTTTGTAGATGCCACTGAAGTTTTCCAGAATGTAATCCATGCTGCGTTTCTTCAACGTCTCACACGAGTGGTCCTCAGAAAAGCAGTAAATCCCAACACAATTATTCATATCCATTCGACGCACCATGAAGCGAGAGCAGGCCATTTGAACACTGTTCACGTCCCACAAGTTCGATGCTGCTAGCAGGGCCTAGAAGACCAAATGTACAAAATACATTTAGTTATCACAGATGTTACAGTGGACATATAATAACTAGAACTGCACTCTGTCGAGTGCATACTTGCTTGTCGCACACTAGTGCGCAAGCAGAGCGCGCAAGTACTTTCGACCGCTACAAACTGTCAAATCTCAGTAATGACTACAGTACTTGTGCCTGATACGGCAGTATGTATACATAGGAGCATTACCTTTAATCCTCCCAACACTAAAACATATCGTCATTACGTCACCATCGAAAACCAATTACACTCTGGCATTGGGTCCTTTAATCCACATCTTTATTAAGTCATCATTGAGAGCTAGTTATACATATACTATATGTATATGTCATTTGTAAGTTGATTAGCGGTATACTGTGGTTACTTTGCGCCGTACGCACCGTCCCAGCCGTCCCGCCAATTTTGATGCGTATATGCACCGTCCCAGCAAATTGTGCCTGATACGGCAGTGGTGCCAGATTACATACATCTGTATAACTAGCTCTCAATAATGACGTAATAAAGGAGTGTAATTGGTTTTCGATGGTGACGTAATGACGATATGTTTTAGTGTTGGGAGGATTAAAGGTAATGTATGTAATCTGGCACCACTGCCGTATCAGGCACAATTTGCTGGGACGGTGCATACGCATCTAAATTGGCGGGACGGCTGGGACGGTGCATACGAGTCCCAGGTGAAACTAGTACTTGCGCGCTCTGCTTGCGCAAGTAATAATGTCCATGATGATAATACATTTACCTGTACATTTTCACTGGAGATGGACACCTTTGAAGTGTAGGCGTAGTTCACCAACATACCAATGATGTTTGGTTCCACTCCACTGATGGTCACCCTTTTCTGTGTGGACTCCAACATGCCAGATGTTGTAAACATTGCCTGTGCAGGTTGAAAACGAGAACGGTTTGCTGGGAGTGTCCGTGGTTTAGGCCTTTCTTATGTACTATTAACCCATTTTGGTGTTTTAAACATTATGTTATAATTTAGCTATTGAAAAATAGCAGATCTACAAGCTCACAGCGCGCCACCGAGTGGCACGCTACGAGCTTGTAGGTCTGCTATTTTTGGAGAAAAAAAACGTGAAAATGTAGTGCAAATCTTTTAATATATTCTTTCAGGGCCAACGTTTTTAAGTCAAATCTTTGCTTCTGGGAGGGTCGCTGGAACAACATATTTTCAGATGGGGGTCGGCGGCCGATTACATATATTTTTGGGGCTCCTTGACATGAAAATGTTTGAGAACCGCTGACATAGAAACGTGAGGTTTTTCAGAAAACAGGATTCAGAAGACATTTTGTAGAATCGTCCTCAGGTCTAAAATGGCTTAAGTACTATAGTATTGAAATGTCATTCCGTCAACAACGGCGAGACAAATCAATGTGTGTATTTTACCTCGAAGTAAGAACAAAAGGAGGCCAGTACATATCGATGGCAGGGGAACTCCTGTCCCTCACAGCACAGAATCACATCACATGAGACGCCGTTCAGCCGCAGCCTGTTTAAGCCCTCCAACACCGTCCTGGGATGGCCGGGGTCCTCAAACAGGTGTGGTCCACACAGAGGTACACTGGTGCCGTCCTCCTGAAATGCACCGACAACATCCAGAGAGGGAGATTTTTTTTATCAATCAGACAAAACTATTCATCCATGAATAATGTTGAACTGCTGATGTGCTTTAAAACGGCCATTGTGTAGATGTGTAGATTGTAGTACCATGTGAAATATGTCACATTTCCCCATGTATATATTAGTCCCTTAATGACTTTACATGTGTCAACACAATGTGACATGCACTATTGCTATCATGGTTTTCCAGTTAGCATGTTGTTGACCCTGGCTGGGTAATCTAGAGTGAGTTTTCTCATCCGTGCCCCGCCTCTTCATCTTCCCCTCCCCCTCAGCACCAATATGCCCCAATATGTGTTTTTATTGTTTCAACCCGATTATAGATTCATGTTCGCCCCATTTCCCCTCTCTCCCACAAGAGGTATTGCATTTTGCCAGGCCACAAAATAATTTGTCCTGAACACAGGACACCATGAAGCAAGTGTCCACGCTCACATGGTCAGTGGCAGTGCCACAACACTGACATCTCGTCCTCTTTGCAGCAGGCTGGAAGTTCTCGGCCATGGCTGAGGTGAGGCGAGGTGTGGTGGAGTGGGTCACGGACGGTGCACGTGTGCAGAAAGAGAGAGAACATACAACGACATTACTGTTACATGTGGTTAGACAGTGAAATCCTCAGTGTTCATTCCTGAGAGGGTATACACAAATGGAATCTCGATGGGAGTGAACGACATGATTCACCCTCTCTTCATCATTTTACATCAGGTGACTTGGTTTAATTCAATCCAGGCTGAGCATAGTGAAACTAGATGTTGGTCGGGTGTGATTGGAAGGTGTGATGTTACTCTCAGTCTCACCACCACGTGTGTGCCAGGTGCAAAGAAAGAAACAGCTTCTTGACTCGCTAGCCTCTCCTATAGCCAGCTTTTTGTGTGTGTGCGCACAAAGTCACAAACTCTGTTTGTCCTACACAAACATGAAATTCCCATTGACAATGAATGGACAATTTTACTTCATAGTGTCTGAGCAAATAAGACATACGTGTCTATTTTATGTCATGATGATGTACGATGATAAGAGCGATGATTTTGCAATGTTCTAGCTATAAATACGCACTGTTCAGTTAACACTAAACAGGCATTTTAGCTTCCCAGTGCAGCACCATTGGAACAATTTGAGTATTTGGTTCTCTGGGTTTAATACTTTGACAAATTAACATTTCTCAAAGAGTGCAACAGAGCCATATAGTATGTGTGTGTGTGTGTGTGTGTGTGTGTGTGTGTGTGTGTGTGTGTGTGTGTGTGTGTTGTCGCTGCCCCCTGGTGATCGCTGATAGGCTATACACTATACAGCAACTTTATTGGTATGTCTGTAAACCTCGTCCTTCCAGTCGCTTTGTAGCAAAGAGTAGCGCGCGCTGGTTTGTTTTGGGAAACAGCAAAACGCAAAATGTCTCTTTCAAGGCAAAGATAGTAAGTAATTCAGAAGAAGAAGCTGCATGTGAGTCGGCTGTCAGAACACAGCAGCACCAGTGCCCGCACGGTAAAATAACTCATTTTTAGACCATCTGGGAAATAAATAAATAAATACATCCGCGGCGGAGAGTCCCCCCCAACGCAATTCTATAGCCTACTCTACTGCCTACCCAAAGGTAAAACGCACCCGCCGCCTATTCACCAACATGAATTATGTTTGTTATTTACACTAGGACGTACTGGTAGAGTAGTGGGGCGAGATGGAAAAGGGGCGACAGTCGTACCTTACCGTCTGTTCACGGAGACCCGCGCGGTCGCTTAAGTGTTGATAATGATGAGATGTTTAAAAGATCATGCAGCAGTAGGAGACCGCGCGTTTATCGGCGTTGCCGTTAAGTATTTTTTTAATCTTTTTTTTAAGTTTTGGCTTCTCTTCCTCACTTCCCAAGAAAGTTCCCATGTCCCGCCTCCCAGGACATAAACAGAATTCTGCATGTAGCGGTCGGCCAATCAGTAACCAGGGCAGTAACCAGGACGTGCGCAGCTGTGACCACTCCAGCAACAGTAACATGTTGTCATCAAATAACGGAATGAAAGGAGAAATGTATTCAAGCAGACGTTGAGTCTTAATATCAAACTTTAAGTTTCGTTTAATTTACATTTGTGACTTGTCTTTGTCACACCAAGCAAAACCAACACAATAACTCACTAGGCCAGGCCTACTTCTTAATTCCTTTACTGGGATGTTGGCCTATAATAAAATGTAAAATGTATAATAAAAATACAAAAGTAAACGTCAAAATAAACATACCTGTACCTCGATGTCTGCATACACAGCTGATGTCGCCCGACGCGAGGACTTTTGGAAACTCAGATTGAACCAGATGTAACTAGTACTGTTGTGTGTTCTCTCTGCAGAGAGGTGACCGACCCCACCCCGCCTCACCTCAGCCATGGCCGAGAACATCCTGTCTTCTGCCTGCCAGAGTGCATCACCACAGGTTGGCAACACAATGAGACTGGACAGTGGACACTATTACTGTCTGTGTGTGCAAGCGAAAAGCTTGAACGTGTGTATGTGTGTGCGTGCCTGCGTGGCGTGCAAGTCAGAATACGTACTGGATGTCTTAAAGGCATTCATGAAGTAGTGTCTACCCGTAGTGACCCCCATTAGCTACATGGTAGGAGGAGACACATTTGAAGGCTATTTTATTTAGCACAGTATAAAAACAATACAATAAGACACAAAAATATAAAAGGGGAAAGTGCCAGGAGGAGGCAAGAAGACCAAGTGGCTTATCCGAGGCCTGTACCTAATGTAAATGACACAACAAAAACATGCAGAACATGATTGTAAAATGAGATATATAGAATTTCCAAAAGACATGATGATTTCAGTACCGTATATTAAAAAAATACAAGATCTACAACATGATTAAAATACTTGGTAACAATGGTAATCTAAGATATGATTAGAGAAGAGAAGAGATGATACAAAAAAATAAGTATGTGGTCAATCATACTTCAATCATACTTCAATGTGTTCTTATATAAGTTCAGAGATGATCGTTGTAAACCAGTATTTGTCCCAACGTGTAGTATCTTTGTATTTAACAGAAAACTGACCATGACTAGTAGTTCTTAACTTTTTAGCTTACGTATGATTCATGATAACTATTTTTATATATGATGTATTGCCATGTTTTTTATTCTTCGTTAATGTAAATCGCTCTGGATTAAGTGCATCTGGGTCAGCATGCTAACTGGAAAACCAAGATGGCAATAGGAAACCTGTGTTCACTCATAAAATGCCATTGAGGAACTAATATATGTAAAAGGGAAATAGGACAGAAGGGAGTCTACCGATTAAGCCTTTTATGTAGGTGCTAGTCCTCAGAGCCATGAAAATAGAGAAAATATAGTTCTCCAATCGATCTGCCACCGATCTGTGATCGGACGATATTCTCTCCAAATTACTCGATCGGTGGTCGGCAATTTACCCCGATCTGGAGAAACCGATCTTTTATGCCATTTAAGTGGTATAAACGTCAATCAAATACACTTGTATAGTATAATATCGTTTTGCATCTTTGTGACAGGCCTGAACATTCTCCCACTTCCTCCCCACACAAGTTTTGAGTTTTTTGACGTGGGATATGACATTTAATCATTTTGGAAATATTCCAATTTTCCCCTGTTCAGTTCAGTTCAGTTTTATTTTCGGAATGGTGGACATACAGTTCATACATAAAGCATGTTGTTTATTATTTCCTCTTTTTTTTGTGTCTAGGGAGAAGCCATAATAGGCTTGTCAGGCCCTACCTCTGGAGTCCATAATTTGCATATTTAAGTGCACGTGTTGTAGACTGATGGATATCTGTCTACCTGCACAGTGCATACATTCATGTTGTCCTTAGATATACAGTATATACATTCCCCTACACATTCATATATACTGTATATAGTAAGTAAGTAGCCTTGCCGAGCCATGAGGCCCATAGGGCAGGAGCCTATCTCCTGTTTCTGTAGCGTGAGGCAGCTTGATGTACAAGTACACCTCCTGGACATGACGCTCGTATGTCGCAGGGACTTACCCCCAATCCAACCCTTGATGCCGAGTGTCAAGCAGGGAGGCACTGGGTCCCATTTTTACAGTCTTTGGTAACACTCTAACCACAAGGCCACTGAGCTGGTCATATATAAAGCATACATATAAATAAGCATATAAACATACATAACCATACATGTACACAGCTACTTACATACACAACAATATACATCGCATCAATACAATAATTCCTGCTGTGTAGAGTCAATACCTTTCATTGTCATTGTGTTATGGTTTACCAATAATGATCGATTAGGCCAAGGCGGAAAAGAGCATCCCGAAGGGTACATTGTTGGCAGATCACTAGTATACACACAAGATCGGTATCGGCCGATCGTGTGAAAAACAATCGGTGATCGGTCCCGATCGGAGCATCTTTGCAATGAAAATAACATGACATTTCACATGGTACACTACTAGGGCAGTTGTAAAGCCACGTTGACCGATCGACATGATCCACAGTCACAGATGAAGAGTCGTTATATATTTGTCTGATTCTAAATCTCGCTCTGGGTGTTTTCCGTTGCACGTCAGGAGGCCTGCAGCAGCACCAGCGTACCGCTATCCTCACAGGAGTCTGAGATGTTTGAGGACCGCGACCATCCCAAGAAGGTGTTGGAGGGCCTCAACAGGCTGCGGCTGAACGGTGTCTTACTGTATGTGATGTGATTCTGTGCTGTGAGGGACAGGAGTTCCCCTGCCATCGATATGTACTTTTGCTCCCACTTTGAGGTAAATATACACACATTTATTGGCCTGCTGTTGTTGAGGCAATGCCATTTCAATTCAGCCTTGGCTTTCACACTGGCGTGCACAGGCATTTAGAGGGGCAGGTGCTCGAGTGAAAAGAGGGCACTTTGTGCAGCGTGTGGAACCGACGGTTGCCTTAAAGGGACACTTCACCCTTTTTGCAAAAAAATATATGTTAATGACGTTTAGAAGCTTTAGAACACTTTCCTGGGGGTCTTTATGTGTGTAATATGTGGTTTTAGATATTTTAGATTGTAGCAGTGAGCCTGTTGTCTCTGATGTCATGAACACTGGTCTCACTACCTTCCTGGACTACAATTCCCATAATTCTTTGGTGCACCGCTCCTCCTTGTGGATAGGGGGGAGAGCTGTCTTACTGAGACAACATGTAGTCCAGGAAGGAAGTGAGACCAGTGTCCATGACATCAGAGACAACAGGCTCACTGCTACAATCTAAAATATCTAAAACCACATATTACACACATAAAGACCCCCAGGAAAGTGTTCTAAAGCTTCTAAACGTCATTAACATATATCTTTTTGCAAAAAGGGTGAAGTGTCCCTTTAAGGCTCATACATAGTCATCAGACTCTATTGTTATTGGCTGCCGAGAGCAAATGATTGGAATACATGTTGAATACCTGTTGAATGAGTAAATGGAGAAGATTGTTTCCATGATGTGCAACAGGCTTTGTATACCGTCAATAATGACGGAGAGAATGTCAACTCATGTGATATGTTTACATAAAGCCAGCGATGGAAACAGTCTGTATATCGTTGCTGTGGGGTGGAAACCTATAGTTTGCATGTCCAAAACTATTACTTATAATATTTAATTATTATTTATTGAAAATAACAGATGTAGATCACAGATCAGCAGATCACAACACATTGCAATGTATTGTGAGCTTGTAGATCTGCGCTATTTTCACTATACGTGTGTGACACTCTTGTATGATGAAGACATGAAGTAGAATGTTAATTTACAGGGAGGAGGGGGGGGGTAATAAATAATAATTTCAATCATGCAAGATACAAGGATTACAAAATAATTACCATATGTCGGGTGGAAGCCACATTACTTTTCAGGATTCACATTAAAAAAAGCATCAAAACAATTCACTTCGAGATTTCAAGCTACTTCTGATGCTTATTTTGTGTGAGGCTGATATTAATTCATGAAAATACAAAAAGTTTGAATAAGGAGAAGAGGTTTCTGCCCAACAGCAACAATATGCAATATACTATGACCAAAAATGGACCACTTTACCACTTTTCAACCTATATAGAGGTACATTATGTGTTCTTCGAGGACCCGAGTTGAGCATTCATGCAGGAATTCCTGTTTAAAAAAAGCATACCACTTAAAATGATGGAAGTGCTCGTTATTGAAAACGAGCACTTTCCAAACTCATAAAAGGAATGATGTACAGTAAGCTTTCCGTATACGGCTGCAATGTTGGAAGAAAGAGAAATAGAAGGGAAAACATAGACCTTTATGCAACCACATATTTGATGCATCAATAATCATCAGGTCTGACTTTCACTCCTGGCCAAAGCAATCAGGATCCATACATGCATGTATTCAACAAACAGAGCTTATTTTCCTATAGCTCTGGTCCATAGCTCTAATGCCGTTGCATTTATCTAAATGCAACAGCATTAGAGCTATGGAATCAGAGCTATAGCAGGGAGCCTGGGTTATGGAGGTCTTTACTTTGCTGGTGCCATTTTTAACACTTTGTTTTAAAAAAAAATCTACTCGGTCTGAATTCTGTCAGTATATGAGATGATGTATGATGATAAGAGTGCCCCTCACTTTTTTGTGGCAACTCTTTTTACACCTTCCCCCCCACAATTTATTTATGGCAATTAATTCCTCCCCACACACATTTGTGTTTTCACAGTTGTTGTGCCCTACTGACTCACCTGCCAGTGAGGAGCCCCCACCGGAAGGACATAATGTTGTACCCTACTCCTATACTGACTCTGACTCACCTGCCAGTGAGGAGCCCAAGTAGATGCAATGTACTCGTCTTTACTTGGTAATTACCAAGTAAAGACGGGACAAAGCCTTGAACGGAAAAGCTTTCTTTTGCAACGGTTGCACATCATGGAACAATCTCACTCACCACACTAATTCAACAGGTATTCCAACAATTCACATTTGGCAGGGCAATACCAAACAACAATATTGTCGCACCCTTTTTTTCAG
Organism: Protomyctophum bolini; assembly: GCF_963924005.1. Classification (NCBI taxonomy): domain Eukaryota; kingdom Metazoa; phylum Chordata; class Actinopteri; order Myctophiformes; family Myctophidae; genus Protomyctophum; species Protomyctophum bolini. The sequence continues at coordinate 37,766,660 of NC_137879.1, forward strand.
CGCTTTTCATAAACTACCACGCCCCTTTTGCGTCGCAAAAAACTCACACCCTTTTACATAACCCCATGCAGGACAAAAGATTGACTTGGTATGGCGACAGCTGAAAACAATTGAAACAAAGGTTTCAGGTATGAGGCTTGACCAATTGTCTTTCTTGAACGGCTGGTGCTCACACACCCATGTCCCTATGGTATAGTCACTAGTGTGTGTGTGCTGGAGCATAGTATGTGAATGACTGAAATTCAGACATTTTTGACTGATGGAAAAACAAACATTAATACATTTCTGAAAAACGTAAGAATACGTGAATGTAATCTATTCTCAACAGTAAGCCATGATAGATTTCTGTGCATTTCTGCAATGTGTGTCCTGTTGGAACACTGGAGAGCTAATCTGGCAGCTTTGTTTTGAGCTATTTGTAATTTATGTATGTCTGTTTTTGTCGCCGATGACCAGATGACTGGGCAATACTCAAGATGTGATAACACTAGAGCTTGAATTACTGCTTTCCTAGTGTTTAGTGTTATGTAGCTAGAACATTTTCTGGTTACGGCAAAACTTCTTCCCATTTTAGTTACTATATTGTCTATGTGAGGAGGTGATGCGTTAATCAGGTTCATTCTCTACAGTAATTATTCCTGTTCCCAGTGGAACAGTGCATTTACTCAAGTACTGTACTTAAGCAAGCACTATATTTCCAATATTGTCAGTACATTTCTATAAAGTAAATGTACTGACAATATACTGACAGTGTACTGAAAATCTAGGCCTATACTGACAGTGGAGTATACTAAACTGCATCTCGAAGGCAAATATTATACTTTAACTCCACTACAATTATTTTAAAACGTACTATAGTTACTTTGTTGAATTATATTATTACTACAACACACATTGCCCACTTGAGCAGCCCTAAATACATTTCATTCATTTGCATACACACTTACAATGTGTCGCGATGTGACACTGTGACGTGTTGTGAGCTTGTAGATCTGCTATTTTTAAATATACTTTAGGCTACTATTTTATACCTTTGAAAATGTGTTTTTATCTTGATACTAATACTTTTAACTCAAGCTAATTTTGAATTCCAAACGTACTTAGTATCTCTACATTGTAGTATTGATACTTAAAATAAAAAATTGCCTAACCTTAGAAAATGTCACAAGGACCAAACCATCATGATACATTAGTGGTTAAGCCTGATTTAGACGTCATCATATGTGATACGACGGTGTCATGACACGCTTGAAGATCAGCTATTTTTGGCGCCGCGCCTGACATTATTGTACGCCGAAGAAGCATACATCAGTCATCAAACATCATGCCTTTGGAATTAATTGTGTTGTGGTCTTGCCTCTCTAGCTAACAGCTCACAACGCATTGCATCACAGTAGTGTCTTGTAAGACTACTGTAAGACTTTGGATTTTGGAGGAGAAAAAAAGTGCACAGTAGCGTATAGGGCCGTGGGGGACCGGGAACTGCCCATAAGTCCCGTTAGTCCGAACATGCACTGCTCCCGTGCTTGCGGTTAGGTTTAGGTTTGCTCCCGTGCTTGCGGTTAGGTTTAGGTTAGGGTTAGAGAAAGGATAGTAATTTCGGAAAACAGTGAACCTTCTGACTAATGACACGGCACCGCGGGGGACCCCGGTTAACTAAGTAGGCTATAATGGGGTTTTTACATTTTTTCTGATGGTATTATATCCTATAAAGACTGGTACAGTTTTTTCTTTTATTTTACAATTATGTTAGTCTGCAGTGTTGTCAACTCGCAGACTAGAATCCCTATAGATCGCCTATATTTGCAGAGATAGTATCATTATAAACTTTATAAAGTATATGCATGTGTGGCGTGGATTTCGCCTGCGTTGTGTTGTGTGATAGAACGCGCCAGCAGAGCTTCACATAAGATCTAAAATCGGTGAGAAATGTGGGTATTATAAACATCTGCATCAGTTAGCCTACTTACAGAACACATTTTAGAGAATGCAGCCGTTTGCCTCTGTCTCTCCTACAGTATATTATGGTATACCAATATCAATACAGCATGGAATTGTGGACAACATCTTATGCGACGATAACAAAATATCATTCACTTGTGCGTCTGAGAGGCTGCATCTCATGGCGGTCCGTGCGTGGCTCATATGCCAAATAAACAATGGGCCTTCATATGAAAAGGGTTGAAAACCATTGGACTAGTGGATTAGGCCTTCCCTGGAGGAGATGTCACGTGCGTGTGCATGTTTGGGTGTGTGTGTGTGTGTGTGTGTGTGTGTGTGTGTGTGTGTGTGTGTGTGTGTGTGTGTGTGTGTGTGTGTGTGTGTGTGTGTGTGTGTGTGTGTGTGTGTGTGTGTGTGTGTGTGTGTGTGTGTGTGTATGTTTGTGTGTGTGTGTGTGTGTGTGTTTGGATTTGTCTTTATTATGTGTCTATGTGTCTCAGCAAGATGTCATGGGTTGGTTATGGTGGTAAAACACCTACAGTACATGTTATTTTTAGTCTATACTAGACTATATCAACACAATATTCTGACATCCATCCATTCATATTGTCTGTCAAGCTGTCAATCCAATGACGGGTGACAATGCAACCACTCATATCCCTTAAGCCCCGATTTACGCGTCACGGTGTCTCCTACTAAGTTCTATTCTTGAGAGGTGTAGACGTCAATATAGAGGTTGGAATGCTGTTGAGCCTGTATTGAAAATGTCACTGTTCAAAGCAAATAATGTAGCCCATGGCATGCGTTATGTAGTGTACTGGTACACTGGTCTTATCGACCTGTAATAATAATAATAATAATAATAGTAATAGTAATAGTAATAGTAATAATAGTGATAATAATATTATTATTGAACGCTGTGAAAACAGGCTGGGCCACATTTACTGGTTATGTACTGTATAAAAGGTTTTTGTTGGCAGTATACTGCAAGTTTCCAAGTCCCATGTGAACTGTACAGTTCACATGGTTCACAACCTTGCACGTGCACATGGTGACCGCAAATTAACTCCTTTCATCCTGTGTCTGAATATAGGAAGAGTTTAAAACGTTCTTCTATGTGTCACATTCCGTGACATATTATGTTTTGTATTTTTCTGTTCTTGGTTTTTTAGTTAGTTTGGTTTTTAGTTAGTTTAGCTGGTTTGCTCTTCACCGCGGCTCGTGACGTCATGTTGTATAGTTCGGTGGGCACCTCACCACCGACAATCCAGACTATGTATGAGCCTTAAGGCCCAGGCCACACTTATATTATGGCTCTTTTGCTAAACGGATATTTTGGTCCTCCATACGACAGAGATATGAGCCCACACACAAACACAGAAACGCATTGAACACAGGATAAAAATCACTGCAGTAGCAGGTTTCAATTGTAGGCTATATTATACTTGATTTTATATTTACACTCATATTTTTTAATGAAGGAATTAAGTACCGCATTTTAAAAGCCACCTAAATTGTGAGTGGAAGTGGAACATCCTGTTGTCTGTCAGCATGTCACACTATAACTGCACGTAAATCTCCAAATCCAGACTCGACTTTTCTCTCCATATAATTAAAAAATGATAGACACTTGTTTAGACTTTACCATTGCTCTGGCTACTTGGCAAGTCCTGCACAGAAAATAATGTCAGACCTATAGAAGTGTCCACAATCACTTGTGAGCTAGAGTGGCTATACATTTTATAGTTATAATGTAATAATAATAATAATAATAATAAACCTTTATTTATATAGCACCTTTCAAAACGAGGTTACAAAGTGCTTTACACAACAAAAATAATAATAATAATAATAATAATAATAATAACATCAAATGCAGTGCACACCACAAACAACAGTTGACAATAAATAAATAAAAATTAAAGAACAGGCAATGTACATAAATGCAGTAGGACATAAAAACAATAGGGAATGTTTTAGGTGTTAAAATGTGTTAAAATGTTTTAGGTGTTAAAAGCAGCCTTATAAAAATGAGTTTTTAGGAGGGATTTGAAGCGGGGGACGGATTCTGCGAGCCTTATCTCGAGGGGGAGGGCATTCCAGAAGGCTAATAAAAGTTCACACGCGCACTTGTCGGCATAATGCAGGCACAGTGACAAATGCAGTCAAGGGTGTGCCCCAGGAGAGAGAGCCATAATGCACATGACGGCGACCCACTGTATACTTTCTTCTCACCATTCACACCTCTCTCTCTCTCTCTCCTCCATGACCATGAAACGGAGAGCAAAATACAGCACGAGAATATAGTTTCACATGGCATGCACACACCACGCATAGACTTGTTGTTGCAGGTGTAGCCTACTGCAATGGCATTTGGTCTGGGTCCTTATATAGGTATAGGTTAATATCATACAGTTTATCTGTAGCGGTCCGCAATTAACCTCAAGCTTCGCACTCGGCACCAATACAAATGAAATCACCAGTCCGCACTGCATGGACTATAGCCTGATATATTTATTATTGGATGCAGCAGAGCAGAGCCTTTGCTCGCTGCAGTTGATGCAACATGATACGTTTTAAAGTTGTTAACATGTGATAAAAACATGAACAATTGGATAGATATCCGAGTTTCCGCATGCAGGCACAATTAAGCTGCATTTCTCACCTAATTATAGTAAAAAATTATATGCGCTAATAAGCGGTCACATGATCGTTTCTCAAAAGCTCCGTTTCGCATGACTACACAGCTCCACTGAAACCGATATTTTTGAAAATCTTCACTTGTTTATCCGTTTCCAAAAACCTCCGTTTGAGTGGCCGAAAACACATTTGCGTGTGGCCCAAACGTACAAAGAAATGTGCGTTTTGCAAAAGATCCATAGCCTATACGTGTAGCCTGGGCCTGAGTGTGTGTTCTTGATGAGCGGATGAACAAGTTAATTTGACCTTATTGACACAGTCATGCTTGTTATTTTAGCAAACGATAGCCTTAGTTTGACTGTAGAAGCAAACTGTTATAGTGGAACTGGTTTTAGACTGGTTTTTCAATAAGCAGTATTTTCCATAATTATGATATAATATAAAGAACTGATACGGCTGACAAAACAAAACTTTATTGTAAAATGTCTTACGTACCGGTAATTTGTCAAAGATCATTTAGAAACCTCATTCAACTACTGAAAAAGTGAAAATACATCTAGAGAGATATTGCTAATGAAATATATTTTCCTTTGATATAAAAAAAACTAAACACTTTCCCTACACTCCAAGTGGATACAATACTTTCTCATTTTTATGTGGTTACACCACTTGACATTATTATCAATTTATCAATCATTGGTGTCGTCTGAAACTTCCTATCCCCATCATCAAACATACCTTTAACATTTTTGTTGTGTAAATTAATGACCTACTTGATCATGCCACAGCGTCACACAAAACCTTAATCCGGGCGTTTTAACGCACCCCTCACCAACCTTAATCCGGGCGTTTTAACGCACCCCTCACCAACCTTAATCCGGTCGTTTTAATGCACCCCTCACCAATCTTAATCCGGTCGTTTTAACGCACCCCTCACCAACCTTAATCCACATTCTATGTCTAACCAATGCTATGTCTAACCAAAGGATGCCTCCCCTGAAAGCTCGAAATGTGCTGCAAAACGACTACTTTTGATACTTTTTCATTTTAATCCTGAAAAGTCACAGTTTTTTATGAGGTTTTCGACAGAGACGATAGACAGGTGCATTGGTCATTGCAGAAATGCAAACGTCTTTTCATAAAAGGAATAACTGTACATTTGAATGATCAGACCTGATACATGCTTTCAAAAGTTTTTATTGCTCATCTCCCCAAAATCACTTTTCCTTAGATTTTAACAAAAAAAATAGGCTTCTGGTATGAGCTTTCTGCTCTGAAGAAATATTAGATCCTATAGGCTTTGTATGTACGGCTTTGTATGTATATCCCATGAAGTTGCGGAAGCTGTATTCTTTTTACACCTGCAACAGCTATAGTTTAAGTTTTTGTTTCCAGAATTCGTATTTTCCGAGTCCGCACAGTGGACAGCTTTCTGTAGAGTCGATTCAGAATATAATGATAAGCACGCACCACTCCTCCCCCACGACAACGGATAACCATTAATATACGAAGTTTAGACGCTTCTTTTCATATCTGACTTCTGATAAAATAAATGATGAGGGGGCGTCTCCTAACCCTTTAATTGTCACTGACCCAAAGAGGCTGGCACTCAATTAAATCAAATCAAACTTTATTTATATAGCACAGTTAAAACAACAGAAGCTGACCAAAGTGCTGTACAGGCTGAAACAAGCAATAAACAGACAATAAAAACATCATTAAAAAATCATGAAAAAACACAGGAAAATGGTACATAATTAAAATAATAGAGAGTATGCACAGGCATGATTTCCCCATCAGGACACGCCCCCCTCATCTAGACTGAGTGGCAAAACATTGAGCAGTGTTGGAGTTTGCTCATTGGAAATCACTCAACCGTCCTGCGTAGCCTACCACCTGTTTCTAAATGTCTGAATGTCACATAATGCAGGAGGCAGCAAAATGTTGTGTTATTGAAAACAAGCACTTCCAAACTCTGTCACTTAGAAAGAATAATCAAATGCAGGACATTTCTTGACAGAAAGTAGCTCATAACATTTCTATGGTGGAATTTTATGAAACAAAAACTTAGAAAGAGGATAATTCAAGCTTTTCGTACAGCTACAAGTTGGTGAGTTAAACATTATTTAATGCAATCAGACAGGACTTTTCTGTTTGGATGAATGGGCTGGCAAGGCCCGAGAAAGCAGTTTTTTCCCCGCATAACTTCCAGGTACGATGATGTCACGCGCATATACCCTCTATACAGGATCAGGTGCAATTAAATGCCAAAGAGAAAAGGTGTGTTTTCAGTGGAGATTTGAAAACCTGGATGGACTGGGCAGATGGGATGGGCAGAGGTGTAGGTTGTTCCAGAGTGTGGTTGGTGGCGTCAGCAAAAGAAACGGTCGTCCCTAGTCCTTTTGTTGGTTGTACTTTTGGTTGGACAGTAGGCTACAATGGCACATAGCATCCCTCAGGTCTCTGAGTCACAACACGCACGCACCACACTCACACTCGCACTCACACACGTACACACACAAACACACCTCTGACACTGCATAGCAAGACTGTATACAAATATATGCACACATAAATCTAGATTTACATACAGTAGCTCTGTATGCAATATATAGGCCTATACATATTGTAAAAACAAACATACTTTGGATAGTTTAGACCCATTCACACAGCACGTTGTGTGTAGGCCTACGTCCTCGAGCATGCCTTGAACAATGCAACATTTTTTATATCTTTTCTTAATTCGTTCTCTATGCTATCCAGGATTAATATTATTATTAATAATAATAAGCTTTGATATATAGCATCTGGTCACAATGTTGAGGAACCAATTCCAAAGTATCTATGCCCAGCTTTCCGGGTTTTGCGTGAACACAAACATTGGCTTGTGATTGGCTGGTCACTCCATATAGCGATGCTAAAGAAATCATCTTGAATGAACTGTCTCTCAGACTGGCTGTGGCCTGATTATACTTTATAGGCCATAAGACACTGGCCATATACCTTTATTAAAGATGGGGTTTCAATAGCTCTGGTCCATATAGCCTTCCTGCTTCGATTCTGCTAATTTCTGCCCTGCAGTAAGGCTATGCGACCTACCGGTTTAAATCTCAAATCGAAATCAGATCAGCCTGAGTATCGTTTATACGTGTGGTGGGGGACTCAGAGTGCGTCCACTAAGGAAAGTAAGCTTTCTATTGACACAACCCGTCTTAATATTGGTGAGTATAGAGGTCAAACGTTCGTGAGATTTCCACTAAAGAGGAGAGGCTGATCTGATTTCGATTTGAGATCAAAGACAGGGCACCATCCCAATATAAACATGTGGTTTAGGGGTGGTAACTTTTTGCATTCTTTACACATACGTGGGGTTTAGGCGCAGCTAATTGATTGCGTTGGTGCAATGGCACACCTTTAAAGACAAAAGGAGAAGGTTCTCCAACGTAACTGAAGCTATTTCAAGGCAGTGACACGGGCAGTGATGATAGTTGTCTTTTGTTTGGCCTAAAATTTGATGTCAGAACATTTCTGAAGCCGTTGTCACTGCCACAGAGCCATGTCACTTTAGACATATATAAACTCGTACTGAAGTTATGGCATCTCAGTAAAGGAGTCACACACTGCAGTACTCATCTCAGCGGGCTGAGAACGTGACATTATTATATACATCGCATAGATAAAGGATAGAAAATATAAAAACAAATATTGTCAAAAAGGAACAATACACAATTGCAACTTTCTTGACGTTTTTCTTTTTTTCATTTTGAGTCCCGGTAAGTGCATAATTTATATTATATTTTATATTGTTTATTTATTTATTTTAATTAAGGCGAGACATGGCAGGTGAAATCATAATCTTTCAATTTTGAGATTTTGTGCTATTTTGCTTGCGGTTTTCTTTCAAGCCAATGCAAAATATACATTCAAAATACACATTTACAGTAGATGTTTACAGCTCGTTTTGCTGGGTGAAAAGCCACCCTCTCTATTTTCATGATTGGTTGCTGCATGCTACAAAGGAAATTACCATATTTTATGAGATATTTTGTCTCAAAATAGTGGCTTCAATTAAAAAGTTTTGGAATTTTACAATACAAAATCTTTAAAGGCCGTTTTCTCAAAATGAGATTTACTCATACCTGGGACAAAGAATCTTCACTTCAGTTGCACTCACATACACCACGCTGTCTAGTCTTATTCATATAATATATTCTGCAGGAATTTACAGAAGGGTTTGTTGATATATCATTCATATCCTGATTTACATCACATTGCATTCCTAAAAACATGGCGAAAATTGTTTTCATGCCTGTTTTTTCTGATTTATGGAGTGATAATTAGAGATATCTAAAATCCCCTCCTAATTTCCTTTGTCTCTAATATGTCAAAAACAAAATGAAACAATAACTTTGAGCCTGGCTTCATCCGATCTTCAGATTCATCGTCCCGAAATGTATGCAAATTAGAGCATATAATGCCTAATTTGCATATAATTTCAGAAGACTTGTAATTCAAAATGTCTTAGTTTTAATTAACTGGAAAAGTGATAGCAATTACCGGTAGTTAACTTTGTTACCCTATTCACCTGTAGTGTCTCACCTTAAATGATTATGTATCATATGCGTTTCCTTCCAAAAGTGAAAGATTCAAAACAGATATAACCTACCTACTGTACACACACACATATTGACATGCATTTCATATTGCGATTTTCAAAAGGATTGGCTCATTATTAGTTGGCATTATATGACTCATCTCAGATTGGTCCATAGAATGTTACATTTACATTTGGGTTATTTTAATTTTCAGTTAAGGCTGTAGCAGCCTGATTTGGACAAAAGCATTTAGTGTTGTTTAAAAGTTTAAAGTTAATTCAACATAAAAAGGCTATAGGCAAAACTAATCTACAAACTTGCAGCTTGTATAGGTCTGTTATTTGAAAGTGTTTTTAGAAAACATCTGGCTGTAATTGTGATGGCAAGTTTACAGTGGTTAAAGGTAAAGTATTTTATATGTTGTTATCAAGAAGTCCATCGACTGCTGGCATCTCTCTTATAGATCAGCAAATTGTGCTGCAGTTAATGCATATGAATTCATATTTATATTGATTATTATTGATTATTCACAATCACAGTATATGACGATGGATGGAGCTTGTCTGAGTGCTTATATGAGAATATGCTGTCGGGAAGAAACCACCTAACTCCAAAATTGAAATGAAGAAAAATATTTTGAAAACAAAGCAATACTGCCTCATCAAAGTTGGCGTTGTGACTTTATATAATATTGTCAATTACTTGCATGAGAGGGGGAGAGGTGGGGGAGTTAGGTGCTTTAGCAGACAGTTTGAGGGTCTGATGGCGTGAAGAGGTTTTGTCCGAAGCGCTTTTTACTATTTTGAATTGGTTCAATAGTAGCCTATTTTAACCAACACACAGACATAAAGGGTGTTCAATAGCACTGCTTTATGCAACAACAAAACTATCTATCTATCTATCTATCTATCTATCTATCTATCTATCTATCTATCTATCTATCTATCTATCTATCTATCTATCTATCTATCTAGTGAAAATGTTGAAGATGTTTTTAGCACTTTTTTACAATAGCCTACAACATGTGTTTTATTATCCGTTAAAGGATACATACATGCTTGATTAATTATCCTATACCCTACATTTATATTTGGCAATTTCCCTAGCTGAAAAATAAAATAAAAAGCTCCTGAATAACAATTTTGTTTAAGTTGAAAATCGTAGTTTATATTCATGTTAAAAAGTCATTGAAGTGGCACTCTGGTAGGATCAGTGGTAAAGTAGCTGCTTGCCGACACGCAGTCCGGGGGTTCAAATCCAATCCATTGTGGTGCATCCGGCTTTCTATGGTTCACATTCACACAGAGGAACATGTGTGGGGAGGAAATATTTGGCATAACGACTACATTGGGATGAAGACAATCAATCAGGAATTACAAACCTATCACGGATTATATATATATATATATATATATATATATAGGCCAATTATGTTGTTTAAATGTTTTGTATGACATTCGTGTCCGACTGTCCGTAGAATCCAAAGGAGAGAGGATGGGATTTGAACAGAGACTAACAACCTTGTTCATTCTTATGGGTAAGTGTTTTTATTTATGTATGTATTTGTGCATTTATATTGTTATTTTATTACATATTATTATATATATGTATATATATATATTTTTTTACATTATAATTCCTCCTATTAACACATTTAAACTCTCTATTCCATTCAAAGTGGTGAGCGCTGATTTTGCCACCACTGTGGACTGCGACACAGAAACTGAAACAGAAACTGAGGCATCACACACGCCGGGAACAACAACTACTGCAGCATCATCGTCAACAACAACAACAGCTAGAGCAAACACAACTGCTCCACAAAACACAACATCAAATGGACTAAATACAACTGCAGCATCAGCAAGAGCTGGTGCATCAACAACTGCACAATCAACAACACATGGAGCATCAACTACTGCAGCATCCACACCTGCAGCAACAACTTCTGCAGCATCCACACCTGGTGCATCAACTACTGCAACATCAACACCTGGAGCATCAACTACTGCAGCATCCACACCTACAGCAACAACTTCTGCAGCATCCACACCTGCAGCAACAACTTCTGCAGCATCCACACCTGCAGCAACAACTACTACATCATCCACACCTCGAGCATCAACTACTGCAGCATCCACACTTGGAGTATCAACTACTAAGGCCTCCACACCTGGAGCATCAACTACTGTAGCATCCACACCTGGAGCATCAACTACTGCAACATCAACACCTGGAGCATCAACTACTGCAGCATCCACACCTGCAGCAACAACTTCTGCAGCATCCACACCTGCAGCAACAACTACTACATCATCCACACCTCGAGCATCAACTACTGCAGCATCCACACTTGGAGTATCAACTACTAAGGCCTCCACACCTGGAGCATCAACTACTGTAGCATCCACACCTGGAGCATCAACTACTGCAACATCAACACCTGGTGCATCAACGACTGCAGCATCCACACCTGGAGCAACAACTTCCGCAGCATCCACACCTGCAGCAACAACTTCTGCAGCATCCACACCTGCAGCAACAACTACTACATCATCCACACCTCGAGCATCAACTACTGTGGCATCCACACCTGGAGCATCAACTACTGTAGCATCCACACCTGGAGCATCAACTACTGTAGTATCCACACCTGGAGCATCAACTACTGTAGCATCCACACCTGGAGCATCAACTACTGCAGGATCCACACCTGGAGCATCAACTACTCAGGCCTCCACACCTGGAGCATCAACTACTCAGGCCTCCACACCTGGAGCATCAACTACTGTAGCATCCACACCTGGAGCATCAACTACTCAGGCCTCCACACCTGGAGCATCAACTACTGTAGCATCCACACCTGGAGCATCAACTACTGTAGTATCCACACCTGGAGCATCAACTACTGTAGCATCCACACCTGGAGCATCAACTACTGCAGGATCCACACCTGGAGCATCAACTACTCAGGCCTCCACACCTGGAGCATCAACTACTCAGGCCTCCACACCTGGAGCATCAACTACTGTAGCATCCACACCTGGAGCATCAACTACTCAGGCCTCCACACCTGGAGCATCAACTACTGTAGCATCCACACCTGGAGCATCAACTACTGTAGCATCCACACCTGGAGCATCAACTACTCAGGCCTCCACACCTGGAGCATCAACTACTCAGGCCTCCACACCTGGAGCAACAACTACTGCAGCATCCACACCTGGAGCATCAACTACTCAGGCCTCCACACCTGGAGCATCAACTACTGTAGCATCCACACCTGGAGCATCAACTACTCAGGCCTCCACACCTGGAGCATCAACTACTCAGGCCTCCACACCTGGAGCATCAACTACTGCAGCATCCACACCTGGAGCATCAACTACTCAGGCCTCCACACCTGGAGCATCAACTACTGTAGCATCCACACCTGGAGCATCAACTACTCAGGCCTCCACACCTGGAGCATCAACTACTCAGGCCTCCACACCTGGAGCATCAACTACTGCAGCATCCACACCTGGAGCATCAACTACTGCAGGATCCACACCTGGAACATCAACTACTGCAGCATCCACACCTGGAGCATCAACTACTCAGGCCTCCACACCTGGAGCATCAACTACTGCAGCATCCACACCTGGAGCATCAACTACTGCTGCATCCACACCTGGAGCATCAACTACTGCAGCATCTACACCTGGAGCATCAACTACTGCAGCATCCACACCTGGAGCATCAACTACTGCGGCATCCACACCTGGATCATCCACACCTGGAGCATCAACTACTGCAACATCAACACCTGCAGCAACAACTTCTGCAGCATCCACACCTGCAGCAACAACTACTACATCATCCACACCTGGAGCATCAACTACTGTAGCATCCACACCTGGAGCATCAACTACTGTAGAATCCACACCTGGAGCATCAACTACTGTAGCATCCACACCTGGAGCATCAACTACTGTAGCATCCACACCTGGAGCATCAACTACTGCAGCATCCACACCTGGAGCATCAACTACTGCAGCATCCACACCTGGATCATCCACACCTGGAGCATCAACTACTGCAGCATCCACACCTGGATCATCAACTACTGCAGCATCCACACCTGGAGCATCAACTACTGCAGCATCCACACCTGGAGCATCAACTACTGCAGCATCAACACCTAGAGCATCAACCACAGCAGCATCCACACCTGGAGCATCAACTACTGCAGCATCCACACCTGGAGCAACAACTGCTGCAGCATCCACACCTGGAGCATCAACCACTCAGGCCTCCACACCTGGAGCATCAACTACTGCAGCATCCACACCTGGAGCATCAACTACTGCAACATCAACACCTGCAGCAACAACTTCTGCAGCATCCACACCTGCAGCAACAACTACTACATCATCCACACCTGGAGCATCAACTACTGTAGCATCCACACCTGGAGCATCAACTACTGTAGAATCCACACCTGGAACATCAACTACTGTAGCATCCACACCTGGAGCATCAACTACTGCAGCATCCACACCTGGACCATCAACTACTGCAGCATCCACACCTGGAGCATCAACTACTGCAGCATCCACACCTGGAACATCAACTACTGCAGCATCCACACCTGGAGCATCAACTACTGCAGCATCCACACCTGGAGCATCAACTACTGCAGCATCCACACCTGGAGCATCAACTACTGCAGCATCCACACCTGGATCATCAACTACTGCAGCATCCACACCTGGAGCATCAACTACTGCAGCATCCACACCTGCAGCAACAACTACTGCAGCATCCACACCTGGAGCATCAACTACTCAGGCCTCCACACCTGGAGCATCAACTACTGCAGCATCCACAACTGGAGCATCAACTACTGCAGCATCCACACCTGCAGCAACAACTACTGCAGCATCCACACCTGGAGCATCAACTACTCAGGCCTCCACACCTGGAGCATCAACTACTGCAGCATCCACAACTGGAGCATCAACTACTGCAGCATCCACACCTGCAGCAACAACTACTGCAGCATCCACACCTGGAGCATCAACTACTCAGGCCTCCACACCTGAAGCATCAACTACTGCAGCATCCACACCTGGAGCATCAACTACTCAGGCCTCCACACCTGGAGCATCAACTACTGCAGCATCCACAACTGGAGCATCAACTTCTGCAGCATCCACACGTGGAGCGACAACAACTGTAGCATCTACACCTGGAGCAACAACTGTAGAATCAACACCTGGAGAAACGACTGCATTGTCAACAACAACTGTAGCACCAAATAGAATTGTGGGTGTTCAGGCGACCATAATACATACCTACCTACAAGCTTACAGTGACCCTTCTTCAGAACAATTCCAATCATTGGCATCTCTTGTTGTCATAATGGTAAGATAGAAATATACACAATAGAGATTATTGTATTGGACTGCTCTTCCATTTTAAACTAATTTACATGGTATATATTTCAACAGCCTTACATGTGTATTATGCTTTGTGTTCCTCAGTACAACATGATCTACACGCAACAATATGGAGCCATCTTCATCACTGTACAAGTTATAAGTTTCAGGTGAAATATAAATTCTCCAACCTCACAATTAAGCAACATTTTCGTATGTCTTTTTGGAACTGTATTTCTAGCAGACACATGATTTTACATCGTGTTGCAGATATTGCTAGACTCCTTGTTCACAACATATAGCATGTTTCTTTATGAGTAACGAACACATTAGTGTGAACGTCAATATTAGCCGTCATTAACATCACTCATTATTAATGAACATTATATATGAACTAATATTTTTCACTTTTCACGTGTGGCCATGCAGTCCCGCTGTAACAAGAACAAGAAGAAGTGCTGTAACAGGAACAAGCAACACTGTAGCAGATGTGAATGTCATCTTCAATCAGACAGCCCCAACAGCCACTGAAGTTTCCGAAACTCTGCAAGCAGCTGTGTCTAACCCCAACAGTAGCTTCAACCTCACTATTGATGCAAGATCCGTTGTTATCACTCGTACGTATACAATGACAACTGGAGCATCAACTACTCAGGCCTCCACACCTGGAGCATCAACTACTGCAGCATCCACACCTGGAGCATCAACTACTGCAGCATCCACACCTGGAGCATCAACTACTGCAGCATCCACACCTGTATCAACTGCAAGATCCACACCTGGCGCATCAACTACTGCAGCATCCACACCTGGAGCATCAACTACTGCAGCATCCACACCTCGAGCATCAACTACTGCAGCATCCACACCTGGAGCATCAACTACTGGAGCATCCACACCTGGAGCATCAACTACTGCAGCATCCACACCTGGATCATCAACTACTGCAGCATCCACACCTGGAGCATCAACTACTGCAGGATCCACACCTGGAGCATCAACTACTGTAGCATCAACTACTGCAGCATCCACACCTGGAGCATCAACTACTGCAGCATCCACACCTGGAGCATCAACTACTGCAGCATCCACACCTGGACCATCAACTACTGCAGCATCCACACCTGGAACATCAACTACTGCAGCATCCACACCTGGAGCATCAACTACTGCAGCATCCACACCTGGAGCATCAACTACTGCAGCATCCACACCTGGAGCATCAACTACTGCAGCATCCACACCTGGAGCATCAACTACTGCAGCATCCACACCTGGAGCATCAACTACTGCAGCATCCACACCTGGATCATCAACTACTCAGGCCTCCACACCTGGAACATCAACTACTGCAGCATCCACACCTGGAGCATCAACTACTCAGGCCTCCACACCTGGAGCATCAACTACTGCAGCATCCACACCTGGAGCATCAACTACTGCAGCTTCCACACCTGGAGCATCAACTACTGCAGCATCCACACCTGGAGCATCAACTACTGCAGCATCCACACCTGGAGCATCAACTACTGCAGCATCCACACCAGGAGCATCAACTAGTCAGGCCTCCACACCTGGAGCATCAACTACTGCAGCATCCACACCTGGAGCATCAACTACTGCAGCATCCACACCTGGAGCATCAACTACTGCAGCATCCACACCTGGAGCATCAACTACTGCAGCATCCACACCTGGAGCATCAACTACTGCAGCATCCACACCTGGAGCATCAACTACTGCAGCATCCACACCTCGACCATCAACTACTGCAGCATCCACACCTGTAGCAACTGCAAGATCCACACCTGGCGCATCAACCACTGCAGCATCCACACCTGGAGCATCAACTACTGCAGCATCCACACCTGGAGCATCAACTACTGCAACATCCACACCTGGAGCATCAACTACTGCAACATCCACACCTCGAGCATCAACTACTGCAGCATCCACACCTGGAGCATCAACTACTGCAGCATCCACACCTCGAGCATCAACTACTGCAGCATCCACACCTGGAGCATCAACTACTGCTGCATCCACACCTGGAGCATCAACTACTGCAGCATCCACACCTGAATCATCAACTACTGCGGCATCCACACCTGTAGCATCAACTACTGCAGCATCCACACCTGTAGCATCAACTACTGCTGCATCCACACATGGAGCATCAACTACTGCAGCATCCACACCTGGAGCATCAACTACTGCAGCATCCACACCAGGAGCATCAACTAGTCAGGCCTCCACACCTGGAGCATCAACTACTGCAGCATCCACACCTGGAGCATCAACTACTGCAGCATCCACACCTGGAGCATCAACTACTGCAGCATCCACACCTGGAGCATCAACTACTGCAGCATCCACACCTGGAGCATCAACTACTGCAGCATCCACACCTCGACCATCAACTACTGCAGCATCCACACCTGTAGCAACTGCAAGATCCACACCTGGCGCATCAACCACTGCAGCATCCACACCTGGAGCATCAACTACTGCAACATCCACACCTGGAGCATCAACTACTGCAACATCCACACCTGGAGCATCAACTACTGCAACATCCACACCTCGAGCATCAACTACTGCAGCATCCACACCTGGAGCATCAACTACTGCTGCATCCACACCTGGAGCATCAACTACTGCAGCATCCACACCTGAATCATCAACTACTGCGGCATCCACACCTGTAGCATCAACTACTGCAGCATCCACACCTGTAGCATCAACTACTGCTGCATCCACACATGGAGCATCAACTACTGCAGCATCCACACCTGTAACATCAACTACTGCAGCATCCACACCTGGATCATCAACTACTGCAAAATCCCCCTCAAGAGCATCCACACCTGGACCTACAACTGTTGCTGTATCAACTACTGCAGCATCCACACCTGGAGCATCAACTACTGCAGTATCCACACCTGGAGCATCAACTACTGCAGCATCCACACCTGGAGCATCAACTACTGCAGCATCCACACCTGTAGCATCAACCACTGCAGCATCCACACTTGGAGCATCAACTACTGCAGCATCCACACCTGGAGCTTCAACTACTGCAGCATCCACACCTGAATCATCAACTACTGCAGCATCCACCCCAAGAGCATCCACACCTGGACTTACAACTGTTGCTGTATCAACTACTGCAGCATCCACACCTGGAGCATCAACTACTGCAGCATCCACACCTGGAGCATCAACTACTGCAGCATCTACACCTGGATCATCAACTACTGCAGCATCCACACCTGAATCATCAACTACTGCAGCATCCACACCTGGAGCATCAACTACTGCAGCATCCACACCTGGAGCACCAACTACTGCAGCATCCACACCTGGAGCATCAACTACTGCAGCATCCACACCTGGAGCATCAACTACTGCAGCATCCACACCTGGTGCATCAACTACTGCAGTATCCACCCCAAGAGCATCCACACTTGGACTAACAACTATTGCAGCATCAACTACTGCAGCATCCACACCTGGAGCATCAACCACTGCATCATCCACACCTGGAGCATCAACCACTGCAGTATCCACCCCAAGAGCATCCACACCTGGAACATCAACTACTGCATCATCCACACCTGGAGCATCAACTACTGCTGCATCCACACCTGGAGCATCAACTACTGCAGCATCCACACCTGAATCATCAACTACTGCGGCATCCACACCTGTAGCATCAACTACTGCAGCATCCACACCTGTAGCATCAACTACTGCTGCATCCACACATGGAGCATCAACTACTGCAGCATCCACACCTGTAACATCAACTACTGCAGCATCCACACCTGGATCATCAACTACTGCAAAATCCCCCTCAAGAGCATCCACACCTGGACCTACAACTGTTGCTGTATCAACTACTGCAGCATCCACACCTGGAGCATCAACTACTGCAGTATCCACACCTGGAGCATCAACTACTGCAGCATCCACACCTGGAGCATCAACTACTGCAGCATCCACACCTGTAGCATCAACCACTGCAGCATCCACACTTGGAGCATCAACTACTGCAGCATCCACACCTGGAGCTTCAACTACTGCAGCATCCACACCTGAATCATCAACTACTGCAGCATCCACCCCAAGAGCATCCACACCTGGACTTACAACTGTTGCTGTATCAACTACTGCAGCATCCACACCTGGAGCATCAACTACTGCAGCATCCACACCTGGAGCATCAACTACTGCAGCATCTACACCTGGATCATCAACTACTGCAGCATCCACACTTGAATCATCAACTACTGCAGCATCCACACCTGGAGCATCAACTACTGCAGCATCCACACCTGGAGCACCAACTACTGCAGCATCCACACCTGGAGCATCAACTACTGCAGCATCCACACCTGGAGCATCAACTACTGCAGCATCCACACCTGGTGCATCAACTACTGCAGTATCCACCCCAAGAGCATCCACACTTGGACTAACAACTATTGCAGCATCAACTACTGCAGCATCCACACCTGGAGCATCAACCACTGCATCATCCACACCTGGAGCATCAACCACTGCAGTATCCACCCCAAGAGCATCCACACCTGGACTTACAACTGTTGCCATATCAACTACTGCAGCATCCACACCTGGAGCTTCAACTACTGTAGCATCCACACCTGGAGCAACAACTACTGCAGCATCCACACCTGAAGCATCAACTACTGCAGCATCCACACCTGGATCATCAACTACTCAGGTCTCCACACCTGGAGCATCAACTACTGCAGCATCCACACCTAGAGCATCAACTACTGCAGCATCCACACCTGGAGCATCAACTACTGCAGCATCCACATCTGCTGCCACCACTGCAGTTGGCACCACAGAAGAAGTCACTGTTAAGAGTTTGATGTTCAAATCTGCAGGAGAAACATTCACAGTTGACCTGTTAGACACAACGTCTTCTGCTTTCAACGCTCGATTCAATTTGATAAAGGATAACGTAAGTAGCACATGGTAGTAAAAATAATGTTTTTATTTTGAATGTCAAAAAAGTGATGTACTTGACATTTCTTTTATTGATCATTACAGCTTGAGCCTTTCTACAGTGCAGAATTCACCACGTTCAAATCCTTGATAGTGACAGCATTCAGGTAATGCCAATACTTTACTTGCTGTTCAATTAAGGCCAGCTGCCAGCAGATCATGATTATTAAAAAACATATATAAATTAATCTTTGTTATGTCAAGTATGTTTGTATTTAAAGATATTGGTGTGATTTTTGTTGCAGCAACGGATCAATCAACAATGAGCTGGACCTATCATTCAGTTCCTCGTCTGTCCCTACCGATACTGAGATTGCAGATGTTTTGACCACAGCAAAGAATAACATCACAGACTTCAACATCGAGACCTCCTCCATCACTGTCGATGGAAAATGTAAGCAAATACCTGATCTAACCTCTTCGATCCGGGTCATTTTAGATGTTGCTAAAGCACCATGTTCAGAAAACTGTTTCTCAGAAGGTGTTTTCAGAACCGGCCTCTGGTCTAAATGGGCTGCACAGGCCAACATTAGAACAGTGCTTCTCAGCTCGTGGTTCTCAAACGTTTTTAGCTCAGGGAACCCCTGTAAATAACTTTTTTCATCTACAGCAAATTAAAAATAACTTTATACTTACCCAAACTATACTGAACCCCAGCATCCTTGAGAGTACATTCGCCAAAATAGCAGATTTACAAGCTGAGCTTGTAGATGGGCTATTTTTGGCATGAAGTATGCACCAAGTAGGGTGCAACTCAGGTTCATGCTATTAAGTATAGAGGGTCTAAGTTATTTAAGTGATATTGATCAATTCCAAATATTTTAAAAGAATTCTGCAGCAACCTTGGACTTGCACACCTATAGGGTGCCACAACACCCATTATGATAAACGCTGCATATTTTTTTTACCAGTGCCTAATGTCTAGTTGCTTCTTAAATCAATCAATCAATAATTTGTCTGGAGGCCCCCTGGGAAACCCCCTCAAGTACTCCTGGGGTTTTACAGACTCCACTAGCAACCAGTGCATCTAACATGCCCTGAGTTACATGAGTTACAGTATGTATTGATGGTGTTGTCCTGGACAGTCAGCTCTCGTTCAAAACTCACATCACAGCTGTCACTCGATCCTGTAGGTTCACACTCTATAACATACGACGAATTAGACCGTTCCTCATCCAGGAATCAGCCCAGCTCCTAATCCAGACAACAGTCTTGTCAAAACTTGACTATTGTAACTCCCTCCTTACTGGCCTACCAGCATGTGCACTTAAGCCTCTCCAGCTGATCCAAAATGCTGCAGCTCGCTTGGTCTTCAACCAGCCAAAATTCTCACATGTCTCCCCCCTGCTCCGCTCCCTCCACTGGCTCCCGGTCGCTGCCCGCACAGAATACAAAACTCTGATGCTGGCATTCAAAGCAACCAAAGGTATGGCTCCCCCATATCTTGCAAGTATGATCGAACCCTACAAACCCTCCCGCTCACTCAGATCAGCCAACGCAGGGAAGCTGGAAGTACCCTCACTAAAAACGCCGGGACAACACTCCACACGTCCCAAACTCTTCTCCCTTCTGGCTCCAAAACTGTGGAATGCACTTCCCATTGCAGTCAGAACTGCAGCATCACTCCCAATCTTCCGCCGTAGTCTGAAAACCCACCTTTTCAGACTCCATCATGGCCCATAGCACTTACCCCACCCCCTTAGATAGCAATTCTGTAGACTTAGATAGCATTTGATACAGACTTATAGCATGTTATGTAGACAGCATAAGTGCATTGTATGTAGTCATAGCACGTCATAGTACATATGTGTAGCATAGTAGTATAGATGTATAGCTTATATGTATAGTTTCATTATAGATATTCCACTGATACTTTCTTAGCTTACGCATGTTTCATGATAAATGTCTTTATTTGATGTATTCCCATGCTTTTTTGTTCTTGCTTAATGTAAGTCGCTCTGGATTAAGAGCGTCTGCTAAATGCCTAAATTGTAAATTGTAACATTTAACATGTAATCGAACATGTAACTAAGCAAATGTCTGTTTCTTTGTCTGTCTGTCTGTCTGTCTGTCTGTCTGTCTGTCTGCAGCAACAACTTCTGCTGCCTCCACACCTGGAGCATCAACTACTGCAGCATCTACACCTGGATCATCAACTACTGCAGCATCCACACCTGGAGCATCAACTACTGCAGCATCCACACCTGGAGCATCAACTACTGCAGCATCCACACCTGGAGCATCAACTACTGCAGCATCCACATCTGGAGCATCAACTACTGCAGCATCCACACCTGGAGCATCAACTACTGCAGCATCCACACCTGGAGCATCAACTACTGCAGTATCCACACCTGGACTAACAACTGTTGCAGCATCAACTACTGCAGCATCCACACCTGGATCATCAACTACTGCAGCAGCCACACCTGGAGCATCAACTACTGCAGCATCCACACCTGGCTCATCAACTACTGCAGCATCCACATCTGGAGCATCAACTACTGCAGCATCCACACCTGGAGCATCAACTACTGCAGTATCCACACCTGGAGCATCAACTACTGCAGTATCCACACCTGGAGCATCAACTACTGCAGCATCCACACCTGGAGCATCAACTACTGCAGCATCCACACCTGGCTCATCAACTACTGCAGCATCCACATCTGGAGCATCAACTGCTGCAGCATCCACACCTGGAGCATCAACTACTGCAGTATCCACACCTGGAGCATCAACTACTGCAGCATCCACACCTGGCTCATCAACTACTGCAGCATCCACATCTGGAGCATCAACTGCTGCAGCATCCACACCTGGAGCATCAACTACTGCAGCATCCACACCTGGAGCATCAACTACTGCAGCATCCACACCTGGCTCATCAACTACTGCAGTATCCACACCTGGAGCATCAACTACTGCAGTATCCACACCTGGAGCATCAACTACTACAGCATCCACACCTGGAGCATCAACTACTGCAGCATCCACACCTGGAGCATCAACTACTGCAGCATCCACACCTGGAGCATCAACTACTGCAGCATCCACACCTGGAGCATCAACTACTGCTGCATCTAAACCTGGAGCATCAACTACTGCAGCATCCACAACTGGAGCATCAACTACTGCAGCATCCACACCTGGATCATCAACTACTGCAGAATCCACACCTGGAGCATCAACTACTGCAGAATCCACCCCAAGAGCATCCACACCTGGACTTACAACTGTTGCTGTATCAACTATTGCAGCATCCACACCTGGAGCATCAACTACTGCAGCATCCACACCTGGAGCATCAACTACTGCAGCATCCACACCTGGAGCATCAACTACTGCAGGATCCACATCTGGAGCATCAACTACTGCAGCATCCACACCTGGAGCATCAACTACTGCAGCATCCACACCTGGATCATCAACTACTGCAGCATCCACATCTGGAGCATCAACTGCTGCAGCATCCACACCTGGAGCATCAACTACTGCAGCATCCACAACTGGAGCATCAACTAGTGCAGCATCCACACCTGGAGCATCAACTACTGCAGCATCCACACCTGGAGCATCAACTACTGCAGCATCCACAACTGGAGCATCAACTACTGCAGCATCCATACCTGGAGCATCAACTACTGCAGTATCCACACCTAGAGCATCCACGCATGGACTAACAACTGTTGCAGCATCAACTACTGCAACATCCACACCTGGACTTACAACTGTTGCTGTATCAACTACTGCATTATCCACACCTGGAGCATCAACTACTGCAGAATCCACACCTGGAGCATCAACTACTGCAGCATCCACACCTGGATCATCAACTACTGCAGCATCCACACCTGGAGCATCAACTACTGCAGCATCAACTACTGCAGCATCAACTACTGCAGCATCCACACCTGGAGCATCAACTACTGCAGCATCCACACCTGGATCATCAACTACTGCAGCATCCACACCTGGATCATCAACTACTGCAGCATCCACACCTGGAGCATCAACTACTGCAGCATCAACTACTGCAGCATCAACACATGGAGCATCAACTACTGCAGCATCCACACCTGGAGCATCAACTACTGCAGCATCCACACCTGGAGCATCAACTACTGCAGCATCCACACCTGGATCATCAACTACTGCAGCATCCACACCTGGAGCATCAACTACTGCAGCATCCACACCTGGAGCATCAACTACTGCAGCATCCACACCTGGAGCATCAACTACTGCAGCATCCACACCTGGAGCATCAACTACTGCAGCATCCACACCTGGAGCATCAACTACTGCAGCATCCACACCTGGAGCATCAACTACTGCAGCATCCACACCTGGAGCATCAACTACTGCAGCATCCACACCTGGAGCATCAACTACTGCAGCATCCACACCTGGACCATCAACTACTGCAGCATCCACACCTGGAGCATCAACTACTGCAGCATCAACTACTGCAGCATCCACACCTGGAGCATCAACTACTGCAGCATCCACACCTGGAGCATCAACTACTGCAGCATCCAAACCTGGAGCACCAACTACTGCAGCATCCACACCTGGAGCATCAACTACTGCAGTATCCACACCTGGACTTACAACTGTTGCTGTATCAACTACTGCATTATCCACACCTGGAGCATCAACTACTGCAGCATCAACTACTGCAGCATCCACACCTGGAGCATCAACTACTGCAGCATCCACACCTGGAGCATCAACTACTGCAGCATCAACTACTGCAGCATCCACACCTGGAGCATCAACTACTGCATCATCCACACCTGGAGCATCAACTTCCGCAGCATCCACACCTGGACTTACAACTGTTGCTGTATCAACTAGTGCATTATCCACACCTGGAGCATCAACTACGGCAGCATCCACACCTGGAGCATCAACTACTGCATCATCCACACCTGGATCATCAACTACTGCTACATCCACACCTGGATCATCAACTACTGCAGTATCCACACCTGGAGCATCAACTACTGCAGCATCCACACCTGGAGCATCAACCACTGCAGCATCCACACCTGGAGCATCAACCACTGCAGCATCCACACCTAGAGCATCAACTACTGCAGTATCCACACCTGGAGCATCAACCACTGCAGTGTCCACACCTGGAGCATCAACTACTGCAGTATCCACACCTAGAGCATCCACACCTGGAGCATCAACTACTGCAGCATCCACACCTGGAGCATCAACTACTGCAGCATCAACTACTGCTGCATCTACACCTGGAGCATCAACTACTGCAGCATCCACACCTGGATCATCAACTACTGCAGAATCCACCCCAAGAGCATCCACACCTGGACTTACAACTATTGCTGTATCAACTCCTGCAGCATCCACACCTGGAGCATCAACTACTGCAGTGTCCACACCTGGAGCATCAACTACTGCAGTATCCACACCTGGAGCATCAACCACTGCAGTGTCCACACCTAGAGCATCAACTACTGCAGCATCCACACCTGGAGCATCAACCACTGCAGTGTCCACACCTAGAGCATCAACTACTGCAGCATCCACACCTGGAGCATCAACCACTGCAGTGTCCACACCTAGAGCATCAACTACTGCAGTATCCACACCTGGAGCATCAACCACTGCAGTGTCCACACCTGGAGCATCAACTACTGCAGTATCCACACCTAGAGCATCCACACCTGGAGCATCAACTACTGCAGCATCCACACCTGGAGCATCAACTACTGCAGCATCCACACCTGGAGCATCAACGACTGCATTATCCACACCTGGAGCATCAACTACGGCAGCATCAACTACTGCAGCATCCACACCTGGAGCATCAACTACTGCATCATCCACACCTGGATCATCAACTACTGCATCATCCACACCTGGATCATCAACTACTGCTGCATCCACACCTGGATCATCAACTACTGCAGTATCCACACCTGCAGCATCCACACCTGCTGCCACCACTGCAGCTGGCACCACAGAAGAAGTCACTGTTAAGAGTTTGATGTTCAAATCTGCAGGAGAAACATTCACAGTTGACCTTTTGGACACAACGTCTTCTGCTTTCAACGCTCGATTCAATTTGATAAAGGATAACGTAAGTAGCACATGGTAGTAAAAATGATGTTTTTATTTTGAATGTCAAAGAAGTGATGTACTTGACTTTTTTTTAATTGATTATTACAGCTTGAGCCTTTCTACAGTGCAGAATTCACCACGTTCAAATCCTTGATAGTGATAGCATTCAGGTAATGCCAATACTTTACTTTACAATTAACGCCAGCTGCCAGCAGATCATGATTATTAAAAAACATATATAAATTAATCTTTGTTATGTCAAGTATGTTTGTATTTAAATATATTGGTGTGATTTTTGTTGCAGCAACGGATCAATCAACAATGAGCTGGACCTATCATTCAGTTCCTCGTCTGTCCCTACCGATACTGAGATTGCAGATGTTTTGACCACAGCAAAGAATACTGTCACAGCCTTCAACATCGAGACCTCCTCCATCCATGTCGATGGAATAGGTAAGAAAAGACCTGATCTAACCTCTTCGATCCGGGTCATTTTAGATGTTGCTAAAGCACCATTATGTTCAGAAAACTTTTTCTCAGAAGGTGTTTTCAGAACCGACCTCTGGTCTAAATGGGCTGGACAGGCCAACATTAGAACAATACTTCTCAGCTAGTGGTTCTCAAACGTTTTTAGCTCAGGGAACCCCTGTAAATAACTTTTTTCATCTACAGCAAATTAAAAATAACTTTATACTTACCCAAACTATACTGAACCCCAGCATCGTTGCGGGTACATTCGCCAAAATAGCAGATTTACAAGCTGAGCTTGTAGATCGGCTATTTTTGCATGAAGTATGCACCAAGTAGGGGGCAACTCAGGTTCATGCTATTAAGTCTAGACTGAGGGTCTAAGTTATTTAACTGAATGAAGTGATATTGATCAATTCCAAATATTTTAAAATAATTCTGCAGCAACCTTGGACTTGCATCACAGCACCTATAAGGTGCCACAACACCGACTATGAGAAATGCTGCATTATTTTATTTTTTTACCAGTGCCTAATGTCTAGTTGCTTCTTAAATCAATCAATCAATAATTTGTCTGGAGGCCCCCTGGGGAACCCCCCCAAGTACTCCTGGGGTTTTACAGACTCCACTAGCAACCAGTGCATCTAACATTTAACATGTAATCGAACATGTAACTAAACAAATGTCTTTCTGTCTGTCTGTCTGTCTGTCTGTCTGTCTGTCTGTCTGTCTGTCTGTCTGTCTGTCTGTCTGTCTGTCTGTCTGTCTGTCTGTCTGTCTGTCTGCAGCAACTTCTGCTGCCTCCACAACTGGACCATCAACTACTGCAGCATCCACACCTGGAGCATCAACTACTGCAGCATCAACACCTGGAGCATCAACTACTGCAGCATCAACACCTGGAGCATCAACACCTGGAGCATCAACTACTGCAGCATCCACACCTGGAGCATCAACTACTGCAGCATCCACACCTGGAGCATCAACTACTGCAGCATCCACAACTGGAGCATCCACACCTGGACTAACAACTGTTGCAGCATCAACTACTGCAGCATCCACACCTGCAGCATCGACTACTGCAGCATCCACACCTGGAGCATCAACTACTGCAGTATCCACACCTGGAGCATCAACTACTGCAGCATCCACACCTGCAGCATCAACTACTGCAGCATCCACACCTGGAGCATCAACTACTGCAGCATCCACACCTGGAGCATCAACTACTGCAGCATCCACACCTGGATCATCAACTACTCAGGGCTCCACACCTGGAGCATCAACTACTGCAGCATCCACACCTGGAGCATCAACTACTGCAGCATCCACACCTGGAACATCAACTACTGCATCTTCCACACCTGGAGCATCAACTACTGCAGCATCAACTACTGCAGCATCCACACCTGGAACATCAACTACTGCATCTTCCACACCTGGAGCATCAACTACTGCAGCATCCACACCTGGAACATCAACTACTGCATCTTCCACACCTGGAGCATCAACTACTGCAGCATCAACACCTGGAGCATCAACTACTGCAGCATTAACTACTGCAGCAACAACACCTGGAGCATCAACTACTGCAGCATCCACACCTGGAGCATCAACTACTGCAGCATCAACACCTGGAGCATCAAATACTGCAGCATCCACACCTGGAGCATCAGCTACTGCAGCATCAACTACTGCAGCATCCACACCTGGAGCATCAACTACTGCAGCATCCACACCTGGAGCATCAACTACTGCAGCATCAACTACTGCAGCATCCACACTTGGAGCATCAACTACTGCAGCAACCACACCTCGAGCATCAACTACTGCAGCATCCACACCTGGAGCATCAACTACTGCAGCATCCACACCTGGAGCATCAACTACTGCAGCATCCACACCTGGAGCATCAACTACTGCAGCAACCACACCTCGAGCATCAACTACTGCAGCATCCACACCTGGAGCATCAACTACTGCAGCATCCACACCTGGAGCAACAACTACTGTGGCATCCACACCTGGAGCATCAACTACTGCAGCATCCACACCTGGAGCATCAACTACTGCAGCATCCACACCTGGAGCATCAACTACTGCAGCATCAACACCTGGAACATCAACTACTGCATCTTCCACACCTGGATTAACAACTGCTGCTGCTTCCACATCTGGTGCATTAAGTTCTGCAGCATCAACTACTGCAGCATCCACACCTGGAGCATCAACTACTGCAGCATCCACACCTGGTGCATCAACTACTGCAGCATCCACACCTGGAGCATCAACCACTGCAGCATCCACACCTGGAGCATCAACTACTGCAGCATCCACACCTGGAGCATCAACTACTGCAGCATCCACACCTGGAGCATCAACTACTGCAGCATCCACACCTGGAGCATCAACTACTGCATCTTCCACACCTGGAGCATCAACTACTGCAGCATCAACTACTGCAGCATCCACACCTGGAGCATCAACTACTGCAGCAACAACACCTGAAGCATCAACTACTGCATTATCAACACCTGGAGCATCAACTACTGCAGCATCAACTACTGCAGCATCAACTACTCCAGCATCCACACCTGGAGCATCAACTACTGCAGCATCAACTACTGCAGCAGCAACTACTCCAGCATCAACACCTGGAGCATCAACTACTGCAGCATCAACTACTGCAGCATCCACACCTGGAGCATCAACTACTGCAGCCTCCACACCTGGAGCAACAACTACTGCGGCATCCACACCTGGAGCATCAACTACTGCAGCATCCACACCTGGAGCATCAACTACTGCAGCATCCACACCTGGAGCATCAACTACTGCAGCATCCACACCTGGAGCATCAACTACTGCAGCATCCACACCTGGAGCATCAACTACTGCATCTTCCACACCTGTAGCATCAACTACTGCAGCATCAACTACTCCAGCATCAACACCTGGAGCATCAACTACTGCAGCATCAACTACTGCAGCATCAACACCTGGAACATTAACTACTGCAGCATCCACACCTGGAGCATCAACTACTGCAGCATCAACTGCTGCAGCATCAACACCTGGAGCATCAACTACTGCAGCATCAACACCTGGAGCATCAACTACTGTAGCATCCACACCTGGATCATCCACACCTGGACTAACAACTGTTGCAGCATCAACTACTGCAGCATCCACACCTGGATTAACAACTGCTGCTCCTTCCACATCTGGTGCATTAAGTTCTGCAGCATCAACTACTGCAGCATCCACACCTGGAGCATCAACTACTGCAGCATCCACACCTGGAGCATCAACTACTGCAGCATCTACACATGGAGCATCAACTACTGCAGCATCAACTACTGCAGCATCAACACCTGGAACATTAACTACTGCAGCATCCACACCTGGAGCATCAACTACTGCAGCATCAACTGCTGCAGCATCAACACCTGGAGCATCAACTACTGCAGCATCAACACCTGGAGCATCAACTACTGTAGCATCCACACCTGGAGCATCCACACCTGGAGCATCAACCACTGCAGTATCCACACCTAGAGCATCCACACCTGGACTAACAACTGTTGCAGCATCAACTACTGCAGCATCCACACCTGGATTAACAACTGCTGCTCCTTCCACATCTGGTGCATTAAGTTCTGCAGCATCAACTACTGCAGCATCCACACCTGGAGCATCAACTACTGCAGCATCCACACCTGTAGCATCAACTACTGCAGCATCCACACCTGGAGCATCAACTACTGCAGCCTCCTCACCTGGAGCATCAACTACTGCAGCATCCACACCTGGAGCATCAACTACTGCAGCATCCACACCTGGAGCATCAACTACTGCAGCATCCACACCTGGAGCATCAACTACTGCAGCATCCACACCTGGAGCATCAACCACTGCAGCATCCACACCTGGAGCATCAACCACTGCAGCATCCACACCTGGAGCATCAACCACTGCAGCATCCACACCTGGAGCATCAACCACTGCAGCATCCACACCTGGAGCATCAACTACTGCAGCATCCACACCTGGAGCATCAACTACTGCAGCATCCACACCTGAAGCAACAAATGCAGTATCAACACCTGAAGCAACAACTGCAGCATCGACCACAACTGTAGCACCAAATAGAATTGTGGGTGTTCAGGCGACCATAATATATACCTACGTACAAGATTACAATAACCCTTCTTCAGAACAATTCCAAGCATTGGCATCTCTTATTGTTGCAATGGTAAGTTAATCATTGAATAGTAGACTGCTTTTCCACTTACACTGATTTGGATCGTATATTTCAACGGACTGAAATACATTTATTATGTTTTTCTTTCCCCTCAGTACAACCAGATCTACACGCAACAATATGGCGCCATCTTCATCACCGTTCAAGTTATAAGTTTCAGGTGAAATAAAAAAATCTCACTCAATCAAGTACATTTTCCTCTGTCCTTTTGGAACTCCAAAAGGACACAGCAGACACATGACTTTACGGACATAATATTGCTTCATTCCCTGTTCTCAAGATATACGTAGCATGTTTCTTTATGAATAATGGTTACTTCTGTGTGAACATGAATATTAGCTGTCATTAAACATCACTCAGTATAAACTTGAATTCTTTTTTCAACTTGTCACTATCCTCTGTGTTGTCATGCAGTCAAACTGTAACAAGAACGAGCAACGTTCTTGCAGATGTGAATGTCATCTTCAATCAGACAGCCCCACAAGCCACTGAAGTTGCAGAACATCTGGAACAAGCTGTGTCAAGTCCCAACAGTACCTTCAACCTCACTGTTGATGCGTCATCTGTTATTATCACTCGTAAGTATACAATGACAAGAGGCTGGGCCTTTCCCTCAAGTAAATGCATCGTGCATATATGTTACAGTAAAAGCGAGAAACCAGTAAAAGTGATAAGATCCATGTTTTCACAGGAGACCCCCACCCAACCACAACTGCTGCTGCCACAACAGCTGCTGCCACAACTGCTGCTGCCACTACTGCTGCTGCCACTACAGTTTCTGCCACAACAGCTGCTGCCACAACAGCTGCTGCCACAACAGCTGCTGCCACAACTGCAGCTGCCACAACTGCTGCTGCCACAACTGCAGCTGCCACAACTGCAGCTGCCACCACTGCAGCTGCCACCACCGCACCTACTGCTGCCACCACCGCACCTGCTGCCACCACTGCAGCTGCCACCACCACTACTCCTTCAGCCACCACTTCTGCTGCCACCACTGCAGCTGCCACCACTGCAGCTGCTGCCACCACTGCTGCTGCCACAACTGCTGCCACTACTGCTGCTGCCACAACAGCTGCTGCCACCACTGCAGCTGCCACAACTGCTGCTGCCACTACTGCAGCTGCCACCACTGCAGCTGCCACCACTGCAGCTGCTGCCACCACTGCTGCTGCCACCACTGCAGCTGCCACCACCGCACCTGCTGCCACCACTGCAGCTGCTGCCACCACTGCAGCTGCCACAACTGCAGCTGCCACCACTGCAGCTGCTGCCACCACCGTACCTGCTGCCACCACTGCTGCTGCCACCACTGCAGCTGCTGCCACCACCGCACCTGCTGCCACCACTGCAGCTGCTGCCACCACCGCACCTGCTGCCACCACTGCAGCTGCCACCACCGCACCTGTTGCCACTACTGCACCTGCTGCCACCACCGCACCTGCTGCCACCACCGCACCTGCTGCCACCAATGCAGCTGCCACCACTGCACCTGCTGCCACCACCGCACCTGCTGCCACCACTGCAGCTGCTGCCACCACCGCACCTGTTGCCACTACTGCACCTGCTGCCACCACCACACCTGTTGCCACCACTGCAGCTGCTGCCACCACTGCAGCTGCCACCACTGCACCTGCTGCCACCACCGCACCTGTTGCCACTACTGCAGCTGCTGCCACCACTGCAGCTGCCACCACTGCACCTGCTGCCACCACCGCACCTGCTGCCACCACTGCAGCTGCCACCACTGCTGCTGCCGCCACAGAAGCAGTCACTGTTAAGAGTTTGAAGTTCAGATCTGTAGGAGAAACATTCACAGTTGACCTTTTGGACAAAACATCTTCTGCTTTTAAAGCTCGATTCGATTTGATAAAGGACAATGTAAGTAGCACATTGTAGTAAAAAATATGTTTTTATATTGAATGTAAAGAAAAGTATTTACTGACCTTTTTATTTCTGATTTCTACAGCTTGAGCCTTTCTACAGTACCAAATTCAACACGTTCAAATTCCTGATAGTGACAGCATTCAGGTAATGACAATACTTTAGTTGCTGTTCAATTAAAGCCAGCAGATCATGATTATTAAAAAAAAGAATAATAATCTTTGTTAAGTCAAGTATATTTAAATTAAAGATATTGGTGTGATTTTTGTTGCAGCAACGGATCAATCAACAATGAGCTGGACCTATCATTCAGTTCCTCGTCTGTCCCTACCGATACTGAGATTGCAGATGTTTTGACTACAGCAAAGAATACTGTCACAGCCTTCAACATCGAGACCTCCTCCATCCATGTCGATGGAATACGTAAGCAAATACCTGATCTAACCCCTTCGATCCGGGTCATTTTAGATGTTACTAAAGCGCCATATGTTCAGATTTTGTTTTGTTTTGTACATAAATTTGTACACAAATTTGTATCCGATTAAACATGCATAATGTTGATAGTTTTTTTTGCCCGTAATCACTTTCCAAAGTTCGTAGGAGGGGCCTATTTACAAAGAAATGCCACAAATCACGAACGGAATGTCCAATCCACCCCCAATTTAAATCACATGTCAAGCGTGGTTTACTTCTCAGACAGCCAAAAGCAATTCCATTTTCATCCATAGGGGGCACTGCAAATGCGAAGAAATGTAAACATTTGTTGCAAAATACATGATTTTTTGGGGGATAAATCCTCTCCAAATTACTTACACATGATCACAGGGGTGACTTGACATTGTCATTGCCTAGCTAAATCAGTGGGAGGGGCCTATATTTACAAAGGCATCTGTGCTGCTATCGAGGAAACGATACAAGTGCCTCCGAGACCAGACTGATTACATCTCAAAATACATACTAATACATACCTCAATAATATGATCTATTAAATCGCATTACTCACACTGTAGATCATTTGGTGTTCATATATTCGAGTGGGTAAGGACTAGTTATGACAAGTTTGGTTTTGACATAGCATGCTTTCTTTTTCTTCTTGTTTTACAGAGATCTATACCAGTGCTGCCACAACAGCTGCTGCCACCACTGCTGCTGCCACAACTGCTGCAGCCACAACTGCAGCTGCCACCACTGCTGCTGCCACAACAGCTTCTGCCACAACTGCTGCTGCCACAACTGCTGCTGCCACCACTGCAGCTGCTGCCACAACTGCAGCTGCCACCAATACTGCCACCACCACTGCAGCTGCCACCACCACTGCAGCTGCTGCCACAACTGCAGCTGCCACCAATACTGCCACCACCACTGCAGCTGCCACCACCACTGCTGCTGCCACTACTGCTGCTGCCACTACTGCTGCTGCTGCCACCACCGCACCTGCTGCCACCACTGCAGCTGACACCACCACTGCTGCTGCAGCCACCACTGCTGCTGCCACAACTGCTGCTGCCACCACTGCTGCTGCCACAACTGCTGTTGCCACAACTGCAGCTGCCACCACTGCTGCTGCCACCACTGCTGCAGCCACAACTGCTGCTGCCACAACTGCTGTTGCCACAACTGCAGCTGCCACCACTGCTGCTGCCACCACTGCTGCTGCCACAACTGCTGCTGCCACTACTGCTGCTGCCACTACTGCTGCCACCACTGCAGCTGCCACCACCACTGTTGCTGCCACCACTGCAACTGCCACAACTGCTGCTGCCACCACTGCTGCTGCCACAACTGCTGCTGCCACTACTGCTGCTGCCACTACTGCTGCCACCACTGCAGCTGCCACCACCACTGTTGCTGCCACCACTGCAGCTGCCACAACTGCTGCTGCCACCACTGCTGCTGCCACAACTGCCGCTGCCACTACTGCTGCTGCCACTACTGCTGCTGCTGCTGCCACCACCGCACCTGCTGCCACCACTGCAGCTGCTGCCACAACTGCTGTTGCCACAACTGCAGCTGCCACCACTACTGCTGCTGCCACCACTGCTGCTGCCACCACTGCAGCTGCCACAACCACTGCTGCTGCCACCACTGCAGCTGCCACCACTGCAGCTGCCACCACTGCAGCTGCCACCACTGCAGCTGCCACCACCGCACCTGCTGCCACCACTGCAGCTGCTGCCACCACTGCAGCTGCCACCACTGCAGCTGCTGCCACCACCGCACCTGCTGCCACCACTGCTGCTGCCACCACTGCAGCTCCCACCACCACTGCTGCTGCAGCCACCACTGCTGCTGCCACTACTGCTGCTGCCACCACCGCACCTGCTGCCACCACCACTGCTGCTGCTGCAGCCACCACTGCTGCTGCCACAACTGCAGCTGCCACTACTGCAGCTGCTGCCACAACTGCTGCTGCCACAACAGCTGCTGCCAGTACTGCTGTTGCCACAACTGCAGCTGCCACCACTGCTGCTGCCACCACTGCAGCTGCCACAACCACTGCAGCTGCTGCCACAACTGCTGCTGCCACAACAGCTGCTGCCACCACTGCTGCTGCCACCACTGCAGCTGCCACAACCACTGCTGCTGCCACAACCACTGCTGCTGCAGCCACCACTGCTGCTGCCACCACTGCAGCTGCCACCACTGCAGCTGCTGCCACCACCGCACCTGCTGCCACCACTGCTGCTGCCACCACTGCAGCTGCCACCACTGCAGCTGCTGCCACCACCGCACCTGCTGCCACCACTGCAGCTGCCACTACTGCAGCTGCTGCCACAACTGCTGCTGCCACAACAGCTGCTGCCAGTACTGCTGTTGCCACAACTGCAGCTGCCACCACTGCTGCTGCCACCACTGCTGCTGCCACCACTGCAGCTGCCACAACCACTGCTGCTGCAGCCACCACTGCTGCTGCCACCACTGCAGCTGCTGCCACCACCGCACCTGCTGCCACCACTGCTGCTGCCACCACTGCAGCTGCCACAACCACTGCTGCTGCAGCCACCACTGCTGCTGCCACCACTGCAGCTGCCACCACTGCAGCTGCTGCCACCACCGCACCTGCTGCCACCACTGCAGCTGCCACCACTGCAGCTGCTGCCACCACCGCACCTGCTGCCACCACTGCTGCTGCCACCACTGCAGCTGCCACCACCACTGCTGCTGCAGCCACCACTGCTGCTGCCACAACTGCTGCTGCCACTACTGCTGCTGCCACTACTGCTACTGCCACCACCGCACCTGCTGCCACCACTGCAGCTGCTGCCACCACTGCTGCCACCACTGCTGCTGCCACAACTGCTGCTGCCACTACTGCTGCTGCCACTACTGCTGCAGCCACCACTGCAGCTGCCACCACTGCAGCTGCCACCACTGCAGTTGCTGCCACCACTGCTGCTGCCACCACTGCAGCTGCTGCCACCACCGCACCTGCTGCCACCACTGCTGCTCCCACAACTGCTGCAGCCACCACTGCTGCTGCCACAACAGCTGCTGCCACCACTGCAGCTGCCACCACTGCAGCTGCTGCCACCACTGCTGCAGCCACAACTGCTGCTGCCACTACTCCTGTTGCCACTACTCCTGTTGCCACTACTGCAGGTGCTGCCACCACTGCAGCTGCTGCCACCACTGCAGCTGCCACCACTGCACCTGCTGCCACTACTGCACCTGCTGCTGCCACCACTGCTGCTGCCATCACTGCAGCTGCCACCACTGCACCTGCTTCCACCACTGCACCTGCTGCCACCACTGCACCTGCTGCCACCACTGCAGCTGCCACCACTGCAGCTGCCACCACTGCACCTGCTGCCACCACTGCAGCTGCCACCACTGCACCTGCTGCCACCACTGCAGCTGCCACCACTGCAGCTGCAGCCACTACTGCACCTGCTGCCACCACTGCAGCTGCTGTCACGACTGAAGCCTCTGCCACCACTTCTGCTGCCGCCACAGAAGCAGTCACTGTTAAGAGTTTGAAGTTCAGATCTGTAGGAGAAACATTCACAGTTGACCTTTTGGACAAAACATCTTCTGCTTTTAAGGCTCGATTTGATTTGATAAAGGACAATGTAAGTAGCACATTGTAGTAAAAAATATGTTTTTATATTGAATGTAAAAAAAAAGATTTACTGACCTTTTTATATTGATTTCTACAGCTTGAGCCTTTCTACAGTGCCAAATTCAACACGTTCAAATTCCTGATAGTGACAGCATTCAGGTAATGACAATACTTCAGTTGCTGTTCAATTAAAGTCAGCAGATCATGATTATGAAAAAATAATAATAATCTTTGTTAAGTCAAGTATATTTAAATTAAAGATATTGGTGTGATTTTTGTTGCAGCAACGGATCAATCAACAATGAGCTGGACCTATCATTCAGTTCCTCGTCTGTCCCTACCAATACTGAGATTGCAGATGTTTTGACCACAGCAAAGAATACTGTCACAGCCTTCAACATCGAGACCTCCTCCATCCATGTCGATGGAATACGTAAGCAAATACCTGATCTAACCCCTTCGATCCGGGTCATTTTAGATGTTGCTAAAGCACCATATGTTCAGATTTTGTTTTGTACATAAGTCGGTACACATAATCTCTGGATCTATCCGATTAAACAGGCATAATGTTGATAGTTCGTATTGTTTGCCCGTAATCACTTTCCAAAGTTAGTAGGAGGGGCCTATTTTACAAAGAAATGCCAAAAATCACGAACGGAATGTCCAATCCACCCCCAATTTAAATCACATTTCAAGGGTGGTTTACTTCTCAGACAGCCAAAAGCAATTCCATGTCCATCCATAGGGGGCACCGCAAATGCTAAGAAATGTAAACATTTGTTGCAAAATACATGATTTTTTGGGGGATACATCCTCTCCAAATTACTTACACATGATCACAGGGGTGACTTGACATTGTCATTGACTAGCAAAATCAGTGGGAGGGGCCTATATTTCCAAAGGCATCTGTGCTGCTATCGAGGAAACACACTTTGCAATTTCCACAGAATTACACCTTTGTGTACTACCTGACGGGCAAGTGCCTCCGAGACCAGACTGATTACATCTCAAAATACATACTAATACCTCAATAATATGATCTATTAAATCGCATTACTCACACTGTAGATCATTTGTTGTTCATATATTCAAATGGGTAAGGACTAGTTATGACAATTTTGGTTTTGATATAGCATGCTTTCTTTTTCTTCTTGTTTTACAGAGATCTATACCACTGCTGCCACAACAGCTGCTGCCACAACTGCAGCTGCAGCCACCACTGCTGCTGCCACAACTGCAGCTACTGCCACAACTGCAGCTGCAGCCACCACTGCTGCAGCCACCACTGCTGCAGCCACAACTGCAGCTACTGCCACAACTGCAGCTGCCACCACTGCTGCTGCAGCCACCACTGCTGCTGCCACAACTGCAGCTGCAGCCACCACTGCTGCAGCCACAACTGCTTCTGCCACCACTGCAGCTGCTGCCACTACTGCTGCCACTACTGAAGCTGCAGCCACCACTGCAGCTGCTGCCACCACTGCAGCTGCAGCCACTACTGCAGCTGCAGCCACTACTGCAGCTGCAGCCACTACTGCAGCTACTGCCACCACTGCAGCTGCTGCCACCACTGCAGTCACTGTTAAGAGTTTGACGTTCAGATCTGTAGGAGAAACATTCACAGTTGACCTTTTGGACAAAACATCTTCTGCTTTTAAGGCTCGATTCGATTTGATAAAGGACAATGTAAGTAGCACATTGTAGTAAAAATATGTTTTTATATTGAATGTAAAAAAAATGATTTACTGACCTTTTTATATTGATTTCTACAGCTTGAGCCTTTCTACAGTGCCAAATTCAACACGTTCAAATTCCTGATAGTGACAGCATTCAGGTAATGACAATACTTTAGTTGCTGTTCAATTAAAGCCAGCAGATCATGATTATAAAAAAAAAAAGAATAAGTTGTTAAGTCAAGTATATTTAAATAAAAGATATTGGTGTGATTTTTGTTGCAGCAACGGATCAATCAACAATGAGCTGGACCTATCATTCAGTTCCTCGTCTGTCCCTACCGATACTGAGATTGCAGATGTTTTGACTACAGCAAAGAATACTGTCACAGCCTTCAACATAGAGACCTCCTCCATCCATGTCGATGGAATACGTAAGCAAATACCTGATCTAACCCCTTCGATCCGGGTCATTTTAGATGTTGCTAAAGCACCATATGTTCAGATTTTGTTTTGTACATAAGTCGGTACACATAATCTCTGGGGCCTATCCGATTAAACAGGCATAATGTTGATAGTTCGTATTTTTTGCCCGTAATCACTTTCCAAAGTTAGTAGGAGGGGCCTATTTACAAAGAAATGCCACAAATCACGAACGGAATGTCCAATCCACCCCCAATTTAAATCACATTTCAAGGGTGGTTTACTTCTCAGACAGCCAAAAGCAATTCCATTTTCATCTATAGGGGACACCGCAAATGCGAAGAAATGTAAACATTTGTTGCAAAATACATGATTTTTTGGGGGATAAATCCTCTCCAAATTACTTACACATGATCACAGGGGTGACTTATTGACATTGTCATTGACTAGCAAAATCAGTGGGAGGGGCCTATATTTCCAAAGGCATCTGTGCTGCTATCGAGGAAACACACATCAAAATGCATACTAATACATACCTCAATAATATGATCTATTAAATCGCATTACTCACACTGTAGATCATTTGTTGTTCATATATTCGAATGGGTAAGGACTAGTTATGACAATTTTGGTTTTGACATAGCATGCTTTCTTTTTCTTCTTGTTTTACAGAGATCTATACCAGTGCTGCCACAACTGCAGCTGCTGCCACAACTGCAGCTGCAGCCACCACTGCTGCAGCCACAACTGCAGCTGCTGCCACAACTGCAGCTGCTGCCACAACTGCAGCTGCAGCCACCACTGCTGCAGCCACAACTGCAGCTGCTGCCACCACTGCTGCAGCCACAACTGCAGCTGCAGCCACCACTGCTGCTGCCACCACGTATACCAGTGGGGTGAGCCAAAACAAGATGAGCGTCTTCACCGCATTGTCTCTGGTGGTGTTGGCATGGCTCGGCATGGCCTGCCAGCAGTAGAGCCTGCACTGCTCGAGTGCACCCGACATGTTCAAGGACAATGGTCACCGTTCGTGGTATGAGAATAAGGCACTTTAAATTCATTGGAGATGGGGCGGGCAGTGGCTCATGAGGGGTACAACCGATGGCCGCTTGGGAGTTTTATCCCGAGCTCCTCCACCAGAGTTAGTGTCAAAGTGTCCTTGAGCAAGACGCTGAAACGCTAATTGCTCCCGATGAGAAGTTTGGAGCCTTGCATGGTTTCCTCTGCCATCGGTGTATGAATGGGTGAATTTGCACAATCTATGTAAAGGGCCTTGGATAAAGGCGCTATTTACCATTTTATTCGAGAGAAAAAAAAGGGTCAAAATGTATCGACGAGAATGGATCATTCTGTTAAATGAATCCTCATCGCTGACTTTGCCAATCTCTGATTGCAGACTGTATGTAAAACATGCAATACCTATATAATCTCTTTTATTTATTTGTGCCTTTGAAAAAAAAACTTAATATATTAAATGTAATAAAACGTAAAAACCGTATATTGCATGCAGGCCATGGAATATAATATTACAGCAAAGCAATGTTCTGTAAAATGTACTTATTTCTTGTAATAGTTTATTTATTTATAATGCAATATTAATAATTATAATATTTATCGAGTGTATTGAGTGTGTTCTGTGTCAGTAATTGTATGCCTAATTGTGTACACTACAGCCCAGCGGTGCCCAAAAGGTAGATCGCGATCTACCAGTAGATCACAATG
This sequence comes from Protomyctophum bolini, assembly GCF_963924005.1. Classification (NCBI taxonomy): domain Eukaryota; kingdom Metazoa; phylum Chordata; class Actinopteri; order Myctophiformes; family Myctophidae; genus Protomyctophum; species Protomyctophum bolini. Next base: position 37,806,886 of record NC_137879.1, read on the forward strand.
GCTGTGCAGGTATATCACATGACCTGCCCCTAAAGAACGTTTAATCTAATATAACAAATTATATATTTGGCATCTGCCTGCACCTGAATTAAGGTGACTTGATTGATTGACAACAAAAAGGCCTCAAACCAACAATGCAATATTATTATTTTTCTTTTAGTGTTGCTGTGTACAAAAACGTCGGTAGCATATAGCACTACAAATTAAATACAAAACAAACATACCTCTCCCCCTCTGTTTCCCATTCCAAGTGGATTAAGTGTATATGTAACGCCAGCTTCCAAAGCCCCCTCAGTATAGTAATTAAACTATTTTCAGCAATGGCATAATCATTGGGAAGATCTCGTTGAGCTTTGTCATTTTGAAAGAAGCTCTCAGGTCAAAAAGGTGTGGGCACCCCTGCTACAGCCTATCTTCATAATGGTCGGAATACATTTGTGCAATAATATGTCGCTTTTTATTGTTATGTGTGTGTGTGGTCTATGGATGGAAATTAGCATCCTTGCTAACTTTGATATCTTTACACTGCGATGCCACTCTTTTTGATGCTGTGTTCATGAATATATATGCACCGAACTACCCCAAATTAACAAATAAAGTATATGTCTGTGGTGAAAACTGTGTTTGATTGATCAGTTGTGTTTTGTGTGCAGCTCAGGAGTTTAGAATAAGAAGTTGTTGACAGAAATATGTAGAAATAATTGCAACGTGGTGTGTCTTTATTTCATCTCTGTCGGGGGTAAACCTCATTATGTCCAAAACTGTCCAAAAATGGCAAAAGTAGTGCAGATCTACAGGCTCGCGGATCTCTTAGTTTTTATGCTTTTGTGTGACGTTAACTACAAAATCAAAACACAAACATGTTTAAAAAGGAAAATGCTTTTGTCATCATATTACTGGTAGGTGTCATCAGATCACACACGCAATGATGATGATTTTCGTTTGACCATAAGGCCTTTTTCATATGATTCATTTATTGATTTATTTATAATATTATTCCAAGACAATATCAGGACTATTACAGATATTGCTGGTTGGGTTTGTCGGATCTGAGCTGACCACCCAAGTGCTGTCTGAATGGTATAGCCTCTGGTGGACATTTCCCATTCCCTGCATCCACAATGACACAGGTGTTTGTCATAATCACCACTCAACTCATTGACCAATCACAGTTTAGGTGTGCCCTCTATAAGCAGTCACTCTGCCTACACAGTTTGAACGCCATTCAAACCCCTCAAACATGAGGGCATATGAGGTCAGCTGTATGGCTGGCTGGCTGGCTGGCTGGCTGGCTGGCTGGCTGGCTGGCTGGCTGGCTGGCTGGCTGGCTCAGGGAAGAGGACGCCCCTGCCTTGCATAGTCCCGTTAGAGGCGAATCTTAATGATTGGGCATGGGATACAAGCTAAGGCTTGATCACCCTTTAGCTGGCCGCCTTTGATGATGGTGTATAGTGTTTGAAGGCCGAAACACCCGCTGATTCAAAGGCACTGCACTACTGAGGATGTGTCCTGAAATTGAGACATCATACCCTAGTTAAGAAATACACCTCCTAATGCCACTCTTAACATCAAGGCAAATCTCATGTGAGCCCTGCACACCATCTATTGGCACAATGGACAGTCTTAACAAGCTGCATATGGGCCAACCTCAAAGACCGCAACAGAACTTAACAGAGCAGTAAGATATTTCATAGCAAAGGACATGATGCCATTATGAACAGACACAAAATGCGGTTGGCCAGGCAGAACTAGCCTGGTTAATAAACCAGACTAATATCGCACGACGACTCGCAATTTGGATTATTGGAATATGGATTTAAATATATGTCAAAAATAGCTGATCTACAAGCTCAAAACGTCTCGCAGCGCGACACGTTTTGAGCTTGTAGATCGGCTATTTTTTTGCTATATGACAGTAATATGCAATGTGGCCCTCTGGACTAGTGAGTGTGGAACTTTATTGGCCCTCTCCATCGTGAAAGTTGCCCATCCCTGCACTAGGGTGTAACAGGCCTGTCCTGGACACACGGAAGGGTGTAACAGTTCTGCCCTAGCAGGCATTTGTATCACAGGTCCAGGACTATGGTTTTATGACACATGACAGATGACACGGCTTAAGCTGTGATAACTAACAGTTGCATGACCAGTTAGAAAGAGCTAGAACATCTCTGCCAACTTACATGCACATAAATACAGGGTGCACAAAAGATTTCCCAGGGTCTTTTGAGCGAACACTGCAGGCCTTGATTGATTGACATCTTTATTGACATTGGGAGGCACTGCGTCAGATCTTCACAGCTCCTTACAATAGAACGATATAAATAACTCGATTTATGTCGTATAGGCCAAGTATAACAATATGGCCTAAGTCATCCCTTACTGCCACTGGCTGCAGAATCACACTGGAAGTGTTCAAAATGATACTGTGTATACGGCTGTCGTTATAGTTGTGGTGTGAATCCTGCCATCCACTTCAATTAGAATTATATTTTTAATACGACATAGCTATCGCTATAAGCTATCACGCCAATCTACACATTTCGTCCCTCACCCCCTCAATGTTTTTTAAACTCTTTCTGAGAGTGTACAAATGGAACTAAATGGATCAGTAAAGGTGGTTGCACATTGGTATGTTTTTACAATTTACAATTTAGGCATTTAGCAGACGCTCTTAATCCAGAGCGATTGACATTAAGCAAGAACAAAAAGCATGACAATACATCACATACAGTATATAAAAAGTATAGTTATCATGAAACATGCGTGAGCTAAGAACGTAACAGTGGAATATATCTATATAATGAAACTATACATATAAATTATAGGCCTACATATATACTATACTTTATACGATACATATATACTATAAAGTCCGTATAAAATGCTATTTAAGTCTACATAAAGTGCTATCTAAGGGGCTAGGGCAAGTGCCGGCACCCTTGCCTCCCTTTTTTAATCATTTAAATGAGTTGCACCCCTCAGTTCATACGGGTGTGATTTTTTGTAATAGTATACAAAGTGGATTTAAAACCCAAGAAAGCCATCACACACATATATACACACACACACACACACACACACACACACACACACACACACACACACTTTCACTCAGAGGGGGCGTGTGCGTGGGGGTCCCGGGGGGTCCGCTTACCAAAAAAAAAAGAGAGATCGGGGTCAGATCTACAAGCTCACACCGCGTCGCCAAAGGAACGCGTCGTGAGCTTGCAGATCTGCTCGCTTTGGTGGCGGCCCTACTACGCTACAGTACGGACGGTGTCCCCTTGAGGACAAAACAGCCCCGCTTCGCTTCCCCCCATCCATCCAACCCTAGGAGAGGGTCACCGTCTCCCACACACACACACACACAGCCTGGGTTGCCTGGCTGTCGGTTCCTTCCAGCAGCCATGGAGGGGGTGACGGTAGGGCAGGTATTTGACGCCGAATGCATCCTCAACAAACGGCCGAGGAAGGTAAGAAACGGCCCCCTTTTTTTTAGACACCACCGGCTGCTCTCTCCGTTTTCCCCCACTGCTGTTTTAACGTGCTTTCTGTGTTGGTGCTGCTGTGTTTGTGTCTCTCTCTTCTCTCTCCCTGCAGGGCAAGTTTGAGTATCTGGTGAAGTGGAGAGGGTGGTCGTCCAAGTAAGTGGTGGGCTTTTTTACCACGCTAGCATGTCTGCGCTAGGCTAGCCGCCGACTATAGCGCGAGCGGCTTTATACAACGGCTGTATACAACGATAACGAGATAAAAAATAAAAACCCACACATTGTTGTTAGTCGGGAAAAGCGCCGAGGCGACTCACGTCGACACTACCGCCGCTCGAGGAAACGTCATTCCCCTCGAAAAATAGACGTCATTGTTGTCGGAGAGCGTAACGCCGAGACGCAAACAATGACAACAACAAGGAGCCCCCCCACCGCCCCCCATATCAATTTATAATGAGCGCAATGTATTACAGTCCCGTTATATGCAGGATGGTGTCTGTCTTTCGCTTCAATGCCGACAAGCTGCACAGCTTGTTGCCTTGCATAATTGTGTTCTGTTCTTATTATCGGCTAGCGACGCCGTTAGTGGGTGACAATAATGCTTTTATTTGCCTCTGCTCTGTCTCAGTCTGCAGCCAAAGCAATACACTGATGCTGCTTGCTTCAAACCAGTGGTTCTCAGAGAGACTCCCCAATTAAGGGTCCTTGTTGGGGGGGGGGGGGGGGGGGTTCCATGGGGCCTTATTGATAGTTACTTGACAACCAAATCACAGTATTATTTGTATGTCTCTAAATGTTATGTTATGATGAATTGAACAAGGTGGACCCTCTTGTGTGAACAAGTGTAGTGCTTTGTGCTGTCGTCCACTCACAGTTGACAGTTTTTTGTATTGAGTTGCGCTTGGAATGTACTGTATTTCTGCAAACTGTTAATAAGTACTCCATTCAATCAAAGCACACTGTCCGAGTTAAATTATCACCGAGGATTTCAGTGAGGATGTAGGGTCTCAGTTGTAATATTAAGAAAAGGTAATTAATGGGGACCTAAAATAATGCATACCAAACTGGGGGGTCCTTGAAATGGGATAACCAAACATTTCTATGTGCAAAACACTGTCTTTGTATAGTATAGTATAACTAACCTGGTTTTGCTTGCATTTGATTTCTTGGCACAGTTGTAATGCCCAATGCCAAAACACGGCTGTGACACAGTTTTGAAAAGTACTGCAACACATTGTATTAAATGCAAGCCACTAAATACCAGCTGCTGAGTTGATTGCAAGCCGAGGCTTGCATCATCACAACAGTGCAAAGTACCAGAGATGGACACAATTAGATCAGAGCCAGTCATTATCTCCATGGAGACTAGGATGATTACAATGATACACAGGCTCTTAAATATGAGTCCAATGTTGCTTAGTGTTTAGTCTGGCATTACCCAAAGAGGCTTTTCCACTTGATTTGGTTATTAGGCTACCGGTATAGTTTAGTTTGCATAATATGATTTTTTGTTGTTGTGGCTTTCGCCTTTTATTTTATATTTCTTATGGAGGGACAGCCACGGTGCCTGGACCGCTGAGCCATGGCCCATGCCTATAATATGATGTCTTATACAGCACTTGATTATTGCTTTGACCACGTGTTGTGTCCAGAATCCAGATGCAGGAATAGTTGTGTAATAATAAAAACATAATAAAACTTTATTTATATAGCACCTTTTCAAAATTGCATTACAAAGTGCTTTACATAAACAAACGGCAAGACAAGCAGCAGAATAACATTACAATAAACGGCAAAGTATAATAAGCAGCAGGGAAAATACAGCAAAAATATGAATAGAGGTTGGCAGTGAAGGCTAATCGATAAAAGTGCGTTTTCAAAAGAGATTTAAAGGAGGACACTGATTCAGCGCGCTTGATCTCTGAGGGCAGTGTGTTCCAAAGAGTAGGTGCTGAAAGCCCGATCTCCTTTACAGTACGTATTTAACAGCGGGCGACAGCCAGACGAATTTTCCGGAAGTGCATTATTTTGTCAATGGGACCCGGCGACTACTGGCGATAGAGGCGATAGCGGGCGAACAAGGCGATGGTAGAAAAGTGGGCAGAGGAACGTCGGCGGAAAAGATAAAAATAATTCATCTTTTGGGGCGACGTCGCCCCAAAAGAGGATTTTAGCCTAAAAGTTTGGGGATCTAGAAGCTCTTTAGTGGAAGGTCTCAGCCTCTCAGGCAGCGAGTTGGGTCATAGGGGGAGATTAGATCGGCGATGTAGGGTGGAGCGAGACCAGACCTGGCCTTGTATATGGTGTAGTATTATACTGTGTTTGCTCTGTGGTTGCCACCTAATTTGATCTACCTAACGGCATAGTATTGTAGGCACATAATTGTGTGTGGAATTCGGATTTTTATCAGATTTTTTATCAGTTTTGTAGTTGCGATTCTGTGTAATTAAGTATTAAGACCAAATATGTTTCCCTATTAAACCTTTTAGTGTAACCTAGCTTCTTTAGAACAAAATATTTTAGGCTGCTTAGAAAAATACAAGATTCAAAAGGTCTGTCATTGATTGATTGAGAACTTTATTGAAAATGAATTAAGGCACACGGGTGAAAAATGGGTTACAAAATCGTGGGATGATAAATATATAATAAAAAATAAAAAAAATGAATTAAAAAGGATGAATGCACAAGAAAGCCCGAAGGCTTGTTTCCATGTGGTCCTCCTACATGTAGTGAAATGTTGGTGTGACATGCAACATTCAAGTCCTGTACTTTAATATTGTACTAAGCTGCGTCTTGCGAACGTTTCTTTGCTTCTGGGGGGGGGGGGGGTCACTGGAAAAAACATATTTTCAGATGGGGGTCCGCAGCCAAATACGGATAATTCTGGGGGGCCTTGACGTGTAAAAGGTTGAGCACCACTGACATCGAAACGTAGGGTTTTCAGAAAACTGTCAGGATTTGGAAGACAAATTTGTAGAATCGTCCTCAGGTCTAAATGGGTTCATATTGTACTTGCTAATCTTGCTATCAAGAAGCTATTGGAAGCTATTTACTTGAACCCCAATGTCCAGATACTGAAAAATAGCCTTATCAACATGTCGCATTGCAACATGTGAGTTTGTAGATGGGCTATGTTATGACATTTTTTGTAAAGATTTGTTGTAGTAAACAAAACGGTAGTTTAGTTACAACTCGGGTCTGTTTGACTTTAGTTGAACAGGATTGTGTTCAGTTCAGTAATATTGTATCTATCTAAGGAGTCTTCTGACAGAAGCACATCCTATGCATAGTTTGGTAAATAAATAATCAGCGTTTATATTTTTTTATGTATACATACAGTATATTATTAAATTATATTCTTTACATATCATTGAATTCATGCAAAAAAATATCACATATCACAATATCACAACTTGTAGATCTGGCAAATTTTGAAAAGTAAATAATTGATTCAATGTTTTCTTTTCTGTTTTGTTTAACAATCAAATAGTTTATTAGCTTTCGGACCTCTAACTGAAACATTTATTACCCCCACAAGGGCATGAAATATGCTTGAATTCAGGCCTTGGAAAAATCAAGTTCATTTTCACGTCACGCGTTACAGGCGTAAGAGAGAAGTTAGTTTTTTGTAAAAGAGTGGGTGAAATTATTTTCCATATGCATATATCTCCCATGAACTGCAGTTAAAACATAACCTAAGCAATCATAAGAAAAAGAGACGTGTTTGCGCAAGAGACAAACTTGGCAGCAGATATCACCAATTCACCATATGGATGAAATGTGTGGGGAAATGGACTGTATTCACATTCGTCATATATATATATGTGACCTTGTGTGTCATTAGTGGTTGCTGTAGCCCAGCTTTAAAAGGATCCCCATGTCCCATGGGCTAACATTTACGTACAGTGCATTACAGCGTATTGGAAGCATGCAGCTTTTGTGAAATTAATATAATTGTGCGGCGGTTTCAGGCACAACAGCTGGGAGCCAGAAGAGAATATTCTAGACCCCAGGTTACTGGCGGCATTCCACAAAAGGTGTGTTATCTGGCTTGTGTTGGTTGTGCTGTTTGATGTTATATATGTGGCATGATTAGACTGCCCCTTGGCTCATTTTTGCAATGCCTTTGCTGAGTCGCTTGTGTTGTCCAATGCATACTTTCTTAATTGTTTAATTGTTGTGTTGTTTTGGGGGCGTGTGTAGTATGTGTACTGTTATGTGTTCTCAAGTTAAATGAAATTGCTGTACACACACACACACACACACGCACGCACGCACGCACACACACACGCAAGATGAGCACGCAGCAAACAATGACAATGTTGCCTTTGTAGTTCTCTGTAGGTTTTGATTTCACTTTTTTTGTGCGCGTGTTCCAGAGAACAAGAGAGGGAGTTATTGTTCCAGAAGAAGGGGAAAAGACCGAGAGGACGGCCGCGGAAAATTCTGGTAATCCTGTCCCTCCTTCATGCTGATCCTTTGCACACTGGCAGGCTGTCCACAGTCCCAGTTTGCTTATTTTAACCCATTTTTAGCGGGAACCCCTTTTGGTGTTAGCATTATGTTATGCTTTAGCTATTGGAAAAATATAGCAGATCTACAAGCTCATAGCGCACGCCGCTCGGCACTCATAGCTCAGCCCCATAGCTCAGGGGGCTATGGGGACCCCCCCCAGGTCTGTAACTGTGGTTGGTGTCCCTGGACCATTTTTGTAAAGATATTTCTGGGGGCTTTTTCTGCCTTTTTATTGATGTATACAAAGTAAGTTGACATTAAATGGGTAGAGAGATGGGATTGGGGAGGGGTGGGGGGTGGGATTGGGGGGGGGGGGGGGGGGGGAGATATACCGCAAAGTTTGTCGGGATCGGGACTCGAACCCCCGACACACTCGTCATGCTGGATTACCAGCCAAGGTGCCTGGACCGCTAAGCCGGCCACAGGCCCAGGCCCCATGTTTTGAACCATTGTTTAAAAGCTTAGCAGCAGTCAAACAAACGCACGTGATCATGTTGTGTGACTTAACTGCTATGAGTTGTTAAAGGAAGCTTCTAAACGTATTCTGTGAGTGCAGATGTTCCTTTTTTTTATTTATTTTTTACCCATCCTGAGCGTGAACCCCTTTTGGTGTTTTAAGCAATATGTTATTCTTTAGCTTTTGAAAAAATAGCAGATCTACAAGCTCATAGCGTGGCTCCGAGTGCCGCGCTACGAGCTTGTATAGGTCTGCTATTTTTTTTAAATCGTGACGATTTCAGAGCGAACGTTTTTAACTCAAATCTTCGCTTCCGGGTGGGTACAACATATTTTCAGATGGGGGTCGGCAGCCATGAATTACATATAATTTTTGGGGTCCTTGAAATGAAATAGTCTGGGAACCACTGACATAGAAACATGCGTACTTCATAAAATTGTCAGGATCCAGAAGACATTTGTAGAATCGTCCTCGGGTCTAAATGGGTTAAATTCCGCACCTTAACCCATTTTGGGCGGGAACCCGTTTTGGTGTTACCATTACTTTATGCTTTAGCTATTTAAAAATATCAGAGCTACAAGCTCATAGCGCGAGTTCACCGAGTGGCGCGCTACGAGCGTGTAGGTCTGCTATTTTTGAAAAATGACTGACACAGAAACATAGCTTTTTCAGAAAACCGTCAGGATTCAGAAGACATTTTTTAGAACCTGATCTCAGGTCAGAATGGGTTAAAGAAATAAGAATGTGCACCCGTTCTGAATCCAAAGTCTTGTGAGTTGTCGAGCGTTGCCAATCCTTTGTTCTGAGCACGGGGCCGGCCTGTCAGCAACTTGGCACCCAAACACACGGCATGGACACTGTGAAAAAAGGACCTATTGCACTTGGCGTGTTCGGTCGGACGGAGCGCTTCAGAAACACCTGTTTCTCTCAGTCCGGGGCCTCGTCACGCCTGGCTCTCAGACCATGAGGAAACCCCCGCCCTCGTCTGGTGACATCTGAATTCAATGAGTGCAGGCTAAATGTGGAGGGGGGGGGGGGGGAATGGAGCAGAAGACACGCGCGCACATCCAGTACTTACTTATCTCATTTTGGGGCGGGAACCCCTTTTTTGGTGTTTTTTTTTAATGCATTATGTTATGCTTTAGCTATTTTATTTTTTTAATTTTTGAGTGGTGCAACCACTCCTACAACCAGCAATGTCCGTGTACCTGTTTGTGTACGTGAATGAGCACGAGTGGTGTGCGCATGCGTGAAATTGGAACGACAGAAGTATGTGACATGGCTGCCACCTGCTGGACGCAAATCCAACTTCTGACTGTCTAGGTTCGCTAAAGAAGGAAAGGCCGAGCCAAAATGATAATGAAAAAATAGTTCTCAGTGACGCGGATTGTTATCCATAATAAAGCTAATCTGACGGAGCAGAAAGAGAGAGAGAGAGAGGAGGGGGGGGAGAGAGGGGAGTTGCACCACTCGGTTCACACAGGTGTGATTTTTTTTTAATTCGTGAAGATGTTGGCACAAATCTTTGAATATATATATATTCTTTCAGAGCGAACGTTTTTTAACTCAAATCTTTGCTTCTGTGGTGGGGGGGGGGGGGGGGGGGGGGTGTCCCTGGAACAACATATTTTGAGATTGGGGTCAATTACATATATTTCTGGGGGTCCTTGACAGGAAAATAGTTTGAGAACCACTGACATAGAAACATGGGGTTTTTTCAGAAAACTGTCAGGATTTAGAAGACATTTGTAGAATCGTCCTCCTCGGGTCTAAATGGGTGATAGGCTTGGTGCCGGATCAAAAGTTCATGTAAGCAAAGTAAATCAAGTCGGCTCACCAGGAAAGAAATACTCTCGTTTTGCAGATATTTATTCATTTCTTTTATTTTTTTTACTGATTCTCCAAATGCCTTCTAAATCAGTACTTCTCAGAGGAACCCCACGTTTATATATTTATATTTGGCCATGGAACCCCATCTGAAAATGTTTTTGAGTTTGGTATATCTGCTTTCTTTTTTTTTCCTTCTTTTTTTTTAAACCCATTTAGTCGATTACAAAAAAGGCTTCTAGATCACGACAGTTTTTTCTGAAAAACCTATGTTTCTATGTCAGTGTTTCTCAAACAATTTCATGTCAAGGACCCCAAAAATCATATGTATTTGGCCACTGACCCCCACCTGAAAATATGTTGTTCCAGGGACCCCCCCCCCCCCCCCCCCCCCCAGAAGCAAAGATTTCAGTTAAAAACATTGGCTCTGTGTGACTGTCTTAATCATAATCCCTTCTGTATCTGACATTTTGCGTGCGTGCGTGCGTGCGTGTACGGAGCCAATCTTGCTAAAATGTATTAATTGTGTTACAGTAGACTAACTTAGTACAGCCCCATTTTCACACTTTTTATACTTGCAATATACTTCAAATATAATTTTAAAAAGACAATGGAGCTTATGCATTGGGGCACTGAAACTTTGGCAACGTTGGCCCAAAGCTATACGTAATGGATGACTTCACGAGATCCACATTGTAGCCACATCTTTCCCATGTGGGTCTGGAGATCCTCACGTCATCATTCATAATCATAACGCATACATCTGGACACTAGAAAGCCAGTCCAACCTCCGTAATATTATACTGTATTAGGGGAGAATTTACTGTGATTCCAGTTCCATCCGAAAAGGCTACATGAAATTATGTCCTACGACCTTCGCCATTTAGTGATTATTATTATTATATCTCTAAAAAGTGAATCTCCATTTCACACCAACATTGTACATTTATTGGTTTTCAGTGAGCATATTTGAAAAATAAATGTGTGTGTCTGAATATGTGAGGACTTGAGTGAACAGTGAATATGTATGATGTATGATCCCGTTGTCAATTCAATATTATACGTTTTTCTGAAAAACCCATGTTTCTTTGTCAGTGGTTCTCAAACATTTTCATGTCGAAAATATGTTGTTCCAGTGACCACCCAGAAGCAAAGACTTGAGTTAAAAACGTTCGCTCTGAAAGAATATATATTCAAAGATTTGAGACACACTTTCACGATTATTCAAAGATAGCAGATCTACAAGCTCGTAGATCTGCTATTTTTCGATAGCTAAAGTATAACGTAATGCTTAAAACACCAAAAGGAGTTCCCGCCCCGAGTGGGTTAAAGATATTCAGTCAGTACAGTTTTATAGGCCATGAACCGTAAATGACTGCACATAAAAAGTAGGGTTTTTAAATGTATCAATAATCATGAATCTAAGGTGTCAACAGGGTTTTAACCAAATACTTCATCATACGACGACACTAATAGATTAAATGGTTGATCACAAGCTTGTAGATGTTTGCTACAGTTTAAAAATGTTGTTGACTTTTAATTTCTTCACACTCTTGACTGTAAACTGCTCTGCCTGCCTGTGTTTTATATATATACTGTAATCCAGTGGTTCCCAAAGTGGGGTCCGGGGACCCCCAGGGGTCCTTGAGAGAGTTCCAGGGGGTCCCCAGCTAAATTAGGAACCAAATGAACCCTTATAGGTCTGTAAGTTGGAGTGTGTACACATTTGTACACTCTCAGCGTTAAATTTACTTTGATTTTAAAATATACATTGGGGTCCCAGAGATAGAAAGGCCATTAAATAGGGGACCGTAGCCTAATTCACGTCAAACCTGGGGGGGGGGGGTCCTTGAAATGAAAAGGGTTGAGAATCACTGCTAGAGCCATAAACATCTTCTCTTATGAGGGTCCGCAGGCATATAACGGGGGTCCGCGCCGGGCTAATGAGTGTCAATTTGGGGGATCCTTGACAACGTCAAAAAGTTTGAGAACCACTGCTGTAAATCCATCCATCAAAACGTTTTTCTTTTTGTGTGTTTTCGGTTTCTCAAAAAAAAAACAGGAACCTGTCCCGGCCGCTTCCAAAGACAGCCGGTCCTCCTCGTCGGCGTCCTCGGGCCTCTCCTCCTCCGCGTCCTCCTCTTCCTCGGAGGATGAAGAAGAAGAAGAAGACGAGGAGGAGGAAGAGGAGCACGGGAAGAAGGCCAAGGCGGTCCCGGTCGCCCCCCGCGTCGTCCGCGGGGAGCTGCAGCACCCGGGGCCCCAGAAGCGGCCCCAGATCCTGCTGGCCGCCAAACCCGACGCCGTCCCCAAGAAGCGCGGCCGGAAGCCCCTCCACCCGGACGTTCGGGCGCTCCGGCAGGCCAAGGGCCGGCCTCCGGCGGCGGCTCCGCCCACTCCCCCTGCTCTTGCTCCTCCTCCTCCCCCCCCTCCTCCTCCGCCGCCGCAGCCACAGCCGCCGCGCCACCACCACCAGGTATAGCGCCGCAGCAGCAGCGCTCCGTCATTCCGGCCATTTTTGCTTTCTCCATTAAAGGACCACTTCACCACTTTTCAACCTCTTCATATAATAGGTCCTCACTAATAATCATGATAAAATGGCACGATTGTTTTCTACTCAGTCTGTGTCTCATAGGAGGGCTGTGGGCAGTTTAGAAACCGTCTTCCAGTGAAATCATCATTAGGCAGATTTTTTTTTTAAACAAGATTCTTTTACAAAAATGTTTAGATTTTCATTATCGTGAGAACGATGGCTTCCATTTTCGTATTGCAACTTTTCAGGACTAGAAAGCCTGCAGTTTCTATTAGCTTGTATTCCCCATCGATGATGTCACTGGAAGACGGTTTCTGAACTGCCCACAGCCCTCCTATGAGACACAGACTGAGTAGAAAAAACTTGCGCCATTTTTTTCATGATTATTTGTGAGAACCTACTATAATGAAGATAGGTTGAGAAGTGGTCCTTTAACCCATTTAGACCCGAGTTAAAAACGTTCACTTTGAAAGAATATATTATATTCAAAGATTTGCGCCACACATTTACGATTTTTCAAAAATAGCAGACCTATGAGTTCGTAGGTGGCGCCATAGCTAAATGATAACGTAATGTTTAAAACACCAAAAGGGGTTCTCGCCCCAAAATGGGTTTTTAAAGGGACACTTCACCCCTTTTTGCAACCAGATTTGGGAGACAAGAAACACTTTCCTGGGGGGTTTTTATGTGGGTAATATGTGTTTTGTAAATATGTTTTACGACAAAGACGGTGAAAATATATATATTTTGCCTATAATGGCTATTAACTGATTCCTTTCTGGATTGTTTCGATTAACTGTTGCACCCCCCCCCCCCCCCCCCCTCCCTCTCCTACCACCAGAGCCTCCGAGCCCACCGGGAAGCCCCCAGAGAGGACCTCCGCTCCGGGGTCAAGAAGCCCCTCCAGCCCGCTAGCTTCACCTACACAGGCCTGAGCCGAGCGGCCAGAGAGCAGCCAGGCTCCCAGGTATAATAAGACCTCTTTTCATTTTCCTACTCGTTCATCCCAGCCAGGGCGGGGCTAAGGATCCCTGGGTCGGCGGTTCGAATCCCGGCTCCTCCTCCTCCTCCTCCTCCTCCTCCTCCTGTCCACATGTCCTTGGCCAAGACACTGAACCACACCCCCTTTCTGAAACCAGCTCCTCGCCACTCGCCCTACACACTTGCCCTCGATATGCGCGTTCGCGAGAGGCTGCGCCATATTAAGTGTCGTCTCGAAACCAAGCTGCCTTGAGTGGAAGTGGCTTATAAAGCCCTCCATATTAATGAAATCCACATGTCGCACAAACATACACGGTGCAATGCAATATAACTGTACAAGCAAAATGACAGGTAACACAAATTGCATGATGGTAACCATGGGAACGAATGGTGTCCGTTTCCTGTTTCTGCACAAGGAGGGCGAGTGTATTTCCAAGCAGTTTTTTAAACCCAGCACCCTAATTAAGGGAATTTGATTCAGCTGGAGGGGCACTTCCTAACGAGGGAACCTCCCGAGAGCACTTCAAGTCAAGGGAATGGTTTCAGAAAGGGCCCTAACATTGCCTCCAATGAGTCAGTCGGTGCACACCGTTGGAGTGTGAATGTGGGAAGTGAGGACACTGGCGTCGACTGTTCACCGCTTCACCTCCCAATATATGAATGGATATATTGGGAGCGCCTTGAGTAGGCACGTAGTGCATAGAAAAGCGCTATACAAATGCAATTCATTGTACCCATTACTTAGCAGGATAATCCATTTACACCTGAGACCAGATTCTACAATCCTTCTAAATCCTGACAGTTTTCTTGAAAAACCCATGTTTCTATGTCAGTGGTTCTCAAACTATTTCATGTCAAGGACCCATTTATTTGGCCGCCGACCCACATCTGAAAATATGTTATTCTAGGGACCTCCCCCCAGAAGCAAAGATTTGAGTTAAAAACGTTCGCTCTGAAAGAATATATTTTCAAAGATTTGTGCCACATTTTCGCTATTTTTCAATATAGCTAAAGTTTAAAATATTGCTTAACCTTTTGGTGTTTCAAGCATTATGTTATGCTTTAGCGATCGAAAAATAGCAGATCTACAAGCTCTGAGTGCCGTGCTACGAGCTTGTAGATCTGCTATTTTTTTTTTTTTTAATCTTGAATGTGGTGCAAATCTTTGAATGTATATTCTTTCAGAGCGAACGTTTTTCATTCTAATCTTTGCTTCTGGGGGGGTATCCCTGGAACAACATATTTTCAGATGGGGGGGTCGGTGACTCGGCGGCCAATTTCATATAATTTCTGGGATCTTTAGTTTGAGGACCACTGACATAGAAACATAGGGTTTTTCCAGAAAACTTTTGTGGGGTTTAGAAGGCATTTGTAGAATGGTCGTCGTGTCTAAATGGGTTTAGGGGTGTCGGTGTACTGACTGTCGGGACTGTCAGTTACGTCAGAACTAAAGCCCTGTAACCCCTCCTCTACCCCTCCCCCACAGGGCTCTGCCGGCTCCTTCTCCCAGAGCGGCTCCTCCTCCAAGCCCAGCTCGCTCAACTGCATGTGGGGCAACCGCTCCTCCGTCACGGGCTCCTCCTCTTCGTCCTCCAACCCCTCCTCCTCCTCCTCGTCCTCCCACAACAAGGCCAGCCCCTCCTCGCATGGCAAGACGTCCATGTCCGACCTCAAGCGCTCCCTGTCGGACACAGGAGGAGGAGGAGGAGGAGGAGTCCGAGGAGGCGAGGCAGGGGTTAAGATGTCGCAGTCGGCTCGGCAAGCGGTGTCGGGCTCGTCGGCCTCCCACCACGGCGGGTCCAAGCTGGCGGCGGGCGGCGGCGGCTTCGGGCCCGGGGGCGTGTCCACGCCGGGCGCTCCGTCCCACCAGCGCTCCTCGGCAGGTGAGGGAAAAGAACGGTGGTTGGAATTGGAGCATGGCTCTGACCTGAGATCAGATTCTAAAAAAAATGTCTTCTACATCCTGACAGTTTTCCATTCTGACCTGAGTAACCCATTCTGACCTGAGATCAGATTCTAAAAAAAAAAAAGTCTTCTACATCCTGACAGTTTTCCATTCTGACCTGAGATCAGATTCTAAAAAAATGTCTTCTACATCCTGACAGTTTTCCATTCTGACCTGAGTAACCCATTCTGACCTGAGATCAGATTAAAAAAAAAAGAAAAGTCTTCTACATCCTGACAGTTTTCCATTCTGACCTGAGATCAGATTCTAAAAAAAATGTCTTCTATGTCAGTCGCTCTTCGACTTTTCAGAAATAGCAGACCTACAAGCTTGTAGATCTGCTATTTTTAAATGGCTAAAGCCATTATCGGTGATAACACCAGTTGAAGGAAGTATAGGGAAGGAGGGGGCCCCCAACGTGGTTCTTTCCACAGAGAGGCCATCCCATCATCTACTAACCGATGCAGAATTCCCCGCCGCAGGTCAGAGGTCGAGACAGGAGGGTCCGGGGGTGGCGTCCGGCCACGCCCCCCACCACCACGCTCCACCACAGAGCCCCGCGGCGGCGGGCCGCGAGCGCCCCAGCCAGGCGCTCAGCCTCCGAGCGCTCAACCTGCAGAGCGTCGGCAACAAGGCGGCGTCCGCCGGCAACAACAACGGTCTCCAAGGGAACGGCGCGGCGGGAGGCGGCGGCGGCGCTATGGTGGCGGTAAGGCCCTTTCAACGGTTATCATTTCATAATTGGCCGATTATTACAGTTATTTGGGATGTTTGAGTTGTTTTTTTTGCATAACTTGTCTGAAAGGAATCCTTAGCGTTCAACTCTGTATCAATGCTATCTGTTGTGACTGTAAACTCGGAACCCGTTCTCATGCGATACGTTAAAAGTATTACGTATATGTGGCTTTGTTTTGGTCATAGCATATTATTTATTTGGAATTATTGGTACCGGTCATTTCCTAGTCATATTGTCATATTTTGCCTTGTGCAATTTGTGTTGGGAAAAAGCCTAACATGGAAATGTAATTCTTATTTAGACCGAGTGTTGTCGGCGATGTCCTTTTGCTTAAATTGTAATTTGACGTTCAGAAGTCCGATGGACTCGGATATTTCATGAAAGCAAAGGTTAAGCCTCAATCTGCATTTTGTTTTCAACCGGTTGTCAAGCATCTCACGACATCACGAAGTTGATGTTGTGAAGAAACACGGAACAAGTGTGGAGGAATCCCTTTCCCACTGCTTCACAAATCACACGTAGTAGATGTGATTTATAAATCGGCTATTTTCAGCGACTATCGCACGTCGTGGAGCGAAATGAACAGAAACCTCACTCTAGGGGGGCACGGTGGCACAGTTGGTAGTGCTGTCGCCTCACAGCTAGAAGGTCCTGGGTTCGATTCCCGCTCGGGACGCTGTGGGTGCTGGCGGCGTGTTTCCTCCTCCGCGTCATCAGTGCCCATATACCCGAAGGCGGGGGTTGGCGAAAGGGCCGTTCTCCCCGTGTCCCCTAGGGTATAGGTACCCTCACAAAAAACATGCAGTAATCCTGGTCACTAAACTGCCTCCCCCTGGCCAGCCGGGGCGCCTGATGGAGGGGAAAGGAACTGGTTGGAATAACGTGTTCCTTCCACGCGCTACGTCCAACCAGGGAAACTCCCCCCTGTCAGGTGTAAAAGGAGCAACTTGGACACTCGGGCATGAAGGAAGCATGAGTTCAAGTCCGTTGCTCTCCCCTTGTCCCCCATATATGGGGACTAGGTTGGTGGAGGGTGTGTAGAGAGCCCAGGATCACATTAGATGATTGACACAGGGGTGAAAAGTGGGTTACAAAATCGTGGGAATAAAAAAAAAAAATATATATATATATATAAAAAAAGAAACCTCGCTCTAGTCTAGAGCCCTGCGGGACTCCGCTAACCCCATGTGACCAAACCCCTAGGCGAGGTCGAGCAGCTTGCGGAGCGCCGGCGGCCAAGCGGGGAAAGGCGGAAGCGGTGGGAGCGGCAAGGACACGCGCTCCACGGCGGCGGGCCAGCGCGCCGCAACGATGGGAACGCCGGAGGACGAGAGGGGGAAGGGAGGAGGGATGACGACGGTAGGACTTTACATTCCATCATCCATCTTTTTTTTTTAATCATTTGATTTGACGATCTGAAATGTTTTGAAGAACCACAGTTCTAGTCGATTAGTTTGATCGGCTACGTCGTATAGGTCTGCTCCTTTCACAGTTTTATTTGAAAGTTTCTGACATTTTCTTTGAGAGCGTTTTGCCTGTTTTATTAGCGGCAGAGTTAGTGTCAAAGTGTCCTTGAGCAAGACTCTGAACCCCTAATTGCTCCCGATGTGCAGGTTTGTGCCTTGCATCGTTGTGTGAATGTGTTTGTGTGTGAATGGGTGAATGTAATGCACACTCTATGTAAAGCACTCTTGGATAAAGGCGCTATATATAAATGCACCATTTACCATTCATTACCCCTCCCACCCTGCCAGTTCTCTTTTTGCACCACTGCCCTCAAGGTAAAAGACTTGGGTCTCTTAAAGTGCAACACCTCCCGCTTTTAAGAACGGCACTTATCCCGAGGCTGTTCAGCCTCCTGAACGCTGTCCCTCTTTTCACTCGCACTTCACAGCGTCGAGCTGCTTTGTATAAGAACGCTGAACTGCGAGGAATTTGCTATTTATTCACCATGAATTGTGTAACGTTGCGTTCTTCCTATTGTGGTGACTGGCACACAGAACCCCAGGAGTCAGAACAACAGTTGGCCCTATGTCAAGGCTTTTATTCAGAAAAGAAGGGTGACCAGTGGTAAGGTTTCTTGGGGCGATATAGTTAGTGTCTCCAGGTTTGAACACTTCTCTCTCTCTCTACCCCTAGGTGGGGCGGTTGGTCCGTCAGTCGCGGGACCTTGTCTCTGGACTCTGCGGCAGAGAGGGGAATTTCAATAGTCATATAATATAATGCACAGTGTCTTTCTTTCAAGTCACTCCTTTTCCATGCTCCGATTCCGTATCAATCTTGGTTATCCTCTTCTTCGATTGGTTATTATAGTCGCGGCGCTACAGGTGGCACACGCTCTCCCAAGCGCGCGTGTAGCGTGCGGCCCGTATAAGCCTGAAGGGGGAATACGACAGAGGGCTCAGCGTGATGAATGATTCACAATAGTGGCACCAGAGTGACAGTGAATTATAGTGGTTTCTCGACTCACCGCCCTAGCAGTCTATAACGACGTGCGACCTCACCCCCCGGAGTGTAGTCTCCTCTGAGGCAGAGAGAGATCTCAGTTTTGTAGTACCGGCCTCCCCTGATGGGCGAATACCTGTGACGCGCATCCCAGCTGGTCCAACAGGTGACGAGGTATATGTACCTGGCTTTCCAAAACCACTCCCAGTGGTTGGTGTGTTCCTCTCCTGTCTCTGCTGGCCTCCCGGGGGTACTCTTACCATCGAGACACCACACTATTTATTTGGTCTTTCTCTCACGAATTGTAAATGTTTTGCATTATTCTTATTTATTGGTCTCTCTCATATTATGCACTTTTGTATCTTTTCTCTGAATCTGTGATGTGAATGTGTCTAACCCATTTTGGTGTTTTAAACATGTTTATAATTTAGCTATTGAAAAATAGCAGACCTACGAGCTCATAGCGCGCCACTCGTAGGTCTGCTATTTTTTAAAAATCGTGAAAAAATGCAGCACAAATCTTTGAAATATATATATTCTTTCAAAGTGAAAAAAGTTTTTAACTCTAATCTCGAATCTTCTTCTTAGATGCTGGAGAGAGAGAGGGACGGCGGCCGGGAGAGGAAACAACAACAACACGGCCACGCCCACAACAACAACACCGCCAACAACAACGAGCGTCCGCCAGGGGGCGGGGCGTCCCAGAAGCGGAGCGGCGGCGGCGGCGGCGGCAACGTCAACGAGATGATGAGCGCCGGCGACACGGACGAGACGAGCAGCAACAGCAGCAGCGAATCGGAGCGTGGCGTCTCGGCCTCGCCCCTGTACGCCGCCGCCAGCAACAACGGCGGCGGCGTTGGCGGTGTCAACAACAGCGGCGGTGGCGGCGGCGGTGGCGGTGGTGGTGGTGGCGGCCGCTCGGGCCTGAGCATGGCCATGTCCATGGAGACGACGGCGGTGGACCTGGACGACCTGGGCGACGACGAGACGAACTGGCGCCCGGCGAGGGCGCTCCTGGAGCACGTGTTTGTCACCGACGTCACCGCCAACTTTGTGACGGTGACGGTGAAGGAGTCGCCCACCAGCGACGGTTTCTTCAGCTCGGCGGCGCGGAACCACTGAGAGACGCGAGCGGCACGCACACACACACACACACACACACACATGTCTGTGGCTTCATACACCTGGACCTCATGCCACTGGAGTCTCTCTTTCACACACACACACACACACACACACACACACACCGGTAACTCGACGGTTCATGCAGAGTGAGGTGCTTGTAACAGGTAACTGCCAAAGATTACAGGAAATGCTTTGTTGGCAACAACGCGTGAGTGACGAATACAAGTTGCTGTGTCCCAATTCCACACTTGTCTACTAACTAATTGAGTACATGTATAGTATTTATACGTGCGTTTTACACAACAAAATGGTCATGGCGAGCTTAGTGGGCTTTGGTCTCTTGAGGACGTCCAACACTTATGCTGTTGTGACACTTATTCTTTATGTTGTGTTCCTCCTGCAAAGTGTGGCTCACGCTATAGCTCAGCCGTACGATCAGCCCCCAGACCTTTTAGCTCCAGATCCAAAAAGAGGAATAATATTTAGAAATGATGATGATTTAAAAACGAAATTCTAGATAACGAAAAACTTAAGGGCTATTTATTTACTCCTTTTTTATTTTGGGTCCAAATGGGTTCCGGTCCACTGTTGTTTGGAAAACACTGACGCTTCGTTAAACTTTTAACCCATTTAGACCTAAGAGGACGTTTCTACAAATGCCTTCTAAATCCCGACTGTTTTCTGAAAAACCCCATGTTTCTATGTGTCAGTGGTGGTCAACCTTTTTTTTTATGTCAATGACCCCCAGAATTATCTGAATTTGGCCGCCGACCCCCATCCGAAAATATGTTGTTCCAGGGACCCCCCCCAGAAGCAAAGATTTTAGCAAAAAAAAAAAGAAGTTCGCTCTATATATTCCAAATTCTGCGACACATTTTCACGACTTTTCAAAAATAGCAGATCTACTATTTTTCCCAACAGCTAAAGCATGACATAATGCTTAAAATAAAATGGGTTAAAGTGTTTGTTTGGACTTTGGGAGACAACCCAGTGACTCGAGAGTGTTGGTGAAGGGATGAAGTCATCCTTTTTTTTTTTAATATGGAAACACAGATCGAGGCCACGCTGTTTTCTCCAGGAACGACCGTTCCCTTCTAGTTTGTAAAGCAAACTGTTAGAAAAAGTATAAACAAAAGTACACATAAAAGAGTTCAAACCTTTTTTATACCGGTGAACGCCACACGCAGAACCCATTTTAGACCTTAGACCAGGTTCTCAAACTTTCATGTCAAGGACCCCAAAAATGATGTATTTTGTCCCAGGGACCCCCCCCCCCCCCCCCCCCCAGAGTAAAAATTATCTGTGAAGGAATATGCCCACATTTTCAAAATGTTTCAAAAATATGCAGCGCTATGAGCTTGTAGATCCGCTATTTTTCAACAGCTAAAGTACTTGTTGTTTAAAAGTGGTTTAAAAGTGTTGTTTAAAAGTGGTTAAAAGCTATGAAGTGACACGGATGCGTTCCCGTCCAAATTTAGACCAGAGGACGATTCTACAAATGTCTTCTAAATCCTGACAGTTTTCTCGAGAATTATCTGTATTTGGCCGCCGACCCCCATCTGAAAATATGTTGTTCCAGGGACCCCACCCCCAGAAGCAAAGATTTCAGTTAAAGGACCACTTCAACACTTTTAAACCCATCTTCATATAATGGGTCAAATGGTGCAAATTCTTTTCTACTCGGTCTGTGTCTCATAGGAGGGCTGTGGGCAGTTTAGAAACAGTCTTCCAGTGACATCATCGATGGGGAATCCAAGCTAATAGAAACTGCAGGCTTTCTAGTCCTGAAAAGTTGCAATGCGAAAATGGAAGCCATCGTTCTCACGACAATGAAAATCTAAACATTTTTGTAAAAAAAAATCTTGTTTAAAAAAAAAAAATCTGCTTAATGATGATGTCACTGGAAGACTGTTTCTAAATTGGCCACAGCCCTCCTGTGAGACACAGACTGAGTAGAAATAAATCGTGCCATTTTATCATGATTATTAATGAGGACCTCTTATATGAAGATAGGTTGAAAAGTGGTGAAGTGGTCCTTTAAAAACATTGGCTCTGAAAGAATATATTCAAAGATTTGCGCCACATTTTTACGATTTTTCAAAAATGGCAGACCTACAAGCTCGTGTGCCGCGCTATGAGCTTGTAGGATCTGCTATTTTTCAATAGCTAAAGTATAACATTAACGCTTAAAACACCAAAAAGGGTTCCGGCCCGAATGGGTTTTTAATGGCATAAAATAATACACACACATGCGCGCAGCCGCACACACGCGCACGTGAATATGGTATTGGCAGCATATAAGACAGTGTTTTTAATGACGTTGGCAGTCGCGTGCATGTCGTGCAGCAGTATGCATTCTGCCAGGAGGCCACATAATTACTTTCTATTAAGATGTATAATATTTAACTTGGAATTATTTTAACCCATTCTGAACGGGAACCCCTTTTGGTGTTATAGCATCATGTTATGCTTTAGCTATTGAAAAAATAGCAGATCTACAAGCTCATAGCGCGCCACCGAGTGGCGCGCTACGAGCTTGTAGGTCTGCTATTTTTGAAAAATCGAACATTTTTTAGAATCTGATCTCAGGTCAGAATGGGTTAATCAGACCAGTGTGTGTCCAGTGGAAACCTTCGTATGAATCTGATCTCAGGTCAGAATGGGTTAATGGAAGTCTAATGGGGGCTGTGATGGCAGTGAAGCCTTGCTCGTATAGGAAGCAATTCTTGGCAGTCAAGGAAGGGCCAATGGTTGCAGAACATTTGCATCAGCGTTGAATGACCTTATCCTGTAATTAGGATAACTTCCTTAAACTTACATTTTGTGTGTGTGTGTGTGTGTGTGTGTGTGTTTTTTAGGCTCCCCCCATGTCTCCACGAAGACTCATTGTCACCCTCCTCAGTATTCAGTTTCGATCTACGTTTCGATTTTGTTTGCAATGTCCGCCAGTGTTCCTCGCTCGCACTGCCAATCCGCATACTAATCGCGGAATTCCACGGCCTCACTAATTGTTAGTAACCCGCCAAAAACGGTATACTGGAAAGATACGTATAGTAGTATGTATTAGTATTATATAATATAATATAGTATGGCACTGGGACACAGCAAAAGATGTATTGAAATGCAGGGTTCAGGGTTTCAAACTGCTTCGTTGTATACCCGGTCAGCACAATAACCTAATCTGTTTGTTGTTTTAGGAAAAGCATCCTCTCAGTCCAGCACATCACACATTGATAATATACACTGACATTCAACCTGATGTCCGTAGGCGAAAATTGTCCTAAAATTGTTCAAACGTAAAGCTTTTAGATCTGCTTTTTTTTTTTTTTTTCATTCGCCGTGTATGATATGGTATATACAGGGCTTGGACTGGTTTAACCGTAACACTAAAATGATTTGATTTACATGCAATAGTGACGGAGCTAACGCTAACACATGAACATTTTATGTCCCATTTTGAACACAGCGCTTTTTTCTCTCTCTTTTTCTTTTTAGTCAACAAACATACCCACAATTGGTTCCTCTGGTTCACCAGAGGTTCAAGCAGAGTAATATAGTAAGAGAGAGAGTGGCGACACGCTTTGATCTCGCCGCAAAGCGGGATGCTAACGGGGCTATAGTTCCAAACACTGGAACTATCCCCATTGAGACAGAATGAGCACTTCCGCATTCCATTGTTACAATGTGAGTCGTGTCACCACTCTCTCACTAGATTTACTCTGTTCTCAAGAAACCCTGCTTGCCCCCCCCCCCCCTAGTGGCAGAGAGCCGAATGGCTTGGCTGTAGTTCTCGGAAGTCGTGCGGACGTATGTCCCCCCCCCCCCCCCCCCCCCCCCCCCCCCCGCACAGACCGCCGCGGCGCTTTTCACGATTCCCTCCCGACACTAGCCGATCTACAAGCTCCAAACCAGCCACCAGCCAGCAGGGGGCGATCACTGATGAAACACACGTTCTTCTAGCACACATAGGAGACCAGCTGGAGTCGGGTTCCAAACCCCCCCACCACACTCCCTTACTGAAACGATACCCTACACATTTCAATGGACACAAATATATAGGATATATATATATTTTAGAAAATATATTTTGACCTCTCAAAATGTATTTTCTCCATATATAGTTTTTGGGTGTTTCCTTGTCTGTTTTTTTTTTTTCTTTCATTTTTTTTCCTGTGTATCAACATCGCACCGTGGCCACACCAACCTGGCGTCTATATTCCGGGGGCATATTAATATATTTATTGTATCCGGAGGAACTATACGCCAGTTTACCGACTCGCCGCGATTCAGTGCATTTTAGTTTTACTTCACCTTCATTTTTAACCCATTTTGACCTGAGATCAGATTCTAAAAAAATGTCTTCTACATCCTGACAGTTTTCAAAAAAAAAAAAGCTATGTTTCTATGTCAGTCGTTCTTCGATTATCTAAAATAGCAGACCTACAAGCTCGCTATGAGCTTGTAGATCTGCTTGTAGAACGCCAAAAGGGGTTCCCGCACCCAAAATGGGTTCAATTGCATTGAATTGAGAGAGAGAGAGAGAGGATAGTTGTTTAGAGTTAACACTAGAGAAAGTAGGAATGCTAAAAGTTCAAACGCCAATGTACCGAAACAATGTAATTCATTAGTAAACAATATCTACTACTCATCATTGGTATTCACACATACTCTCCTTTCTATCATCTATAGCTGACTATTTCATTGCACAAAAGTAATCGTTCACTTTGAAAATGAACCATAACATCTGAGTTTGACACATACTACACGTTATGCTAACATTGTTAGCATTGTTAGCAAGGTGAGTATGCTAACATTGTTAGCATAACGATGAAGACGTTGATGAATAACTTTCGCCTACGGCGACTTGGTAAACTGGCGAGTTCTCCGGTATCCACATCTATTGGGTGTGACCAGATCCAAACTCTTCATTTGAGGGACAGAAGTATCGCTTGTGTGGGACAAGCGGGACGGGCGGGGTTAGCAAATTCACTGCTAAAAAATGCCTTTTAGATGTGATATCGACCATAGGCCTAATATTGGCCTATCGTTTTGTTATTAAACCCTTGGCTTCTGGCGTCTCTCACATTGTGCCAACTTGGTACTGTAGCATATTGGACCCATATTTATCACGTCATTTTAACCCGGGGCTTAAAAGCCACATCTTGCAGGATAAAATAGACAATGAGAGCTTTATACAACAGAAAGCCTACTATTAGGGGGACTGAGCCTGCCAGTCACAATGTCGGGGACAGGGTCTGAATTTGTGGGATGCCTGAAAGGTCTTTAGAAACGAGGGACTGTCCCACGCGAAAAGGGGGGACATCTGGTCACCCCCGAAGCTTGCAACGTGATGCTTTGTGAGCTTTTAGATCTGCTATTTTCGGTCTGAAAAGATCTGGGGCTCCATCTTGCGCCACCCTTATCCCTCTAAACGTATTTTTTTTTACTATTTTGAAAAAACGTTTTAGTTCAAATAGCCGATCTACTACTGTACATCGAGACATTGTGAGCTTGTAGATCGGCTATTTTAACTATTTTAAAAAAGTTCGTGGAGGTAATCGTTTATCCCCCCAAAATCACCCCAAAATAATTTGACCTTTTGGGATACCGCCCATAAGTCGCTGTGTCCGAGATCGTAGTTACTGGAGCTTCCAGCAGTGGGAAATGGACCATCTGCGATATCGGCACCCAAATACGCATAAATGAAGCAAGGCTTATTATTGCCCTCATTCCACTTAAAAACCCATTTAGATCTGAGACCAGATTCTACAACATGGGACGGTTTCCTGAATTAACCTTTGTCTCCATATCAGTGGTGCTCAACCTTTTTTCATGTCAAGGACCCCCTAGAATTATCTGTATTTGGCCGCGGACCCCCATACGAAAATATGATGTTCTAGGGACCCCCCCCCCCCCCCCAGAAGCAAAGATTTGAGTTAAAAACGTTCGCTCTGAAAGAATATATATACCGGTATATATATTCAAAAAGATTCGCCCACGTTTTTTTTCGAAAAAATGTCTACAAGATCTACAAGCTTGTATAGCGTGGCACTCGGTGCCGCGCTATGAGCTTGTAGATCTGCTATCTTTCCAACAGCTAAAGCATGACAACAGTGCTTAAAACACCGAAAGGGGCTCCATGCAG
The DNA here is from genome assembly GCF_963924005.1 of Protomyctophum bolini. Classification (NCBI taxonomy): domain Eukaryota; kingdom Metazoa; phylum Chordata; class Actinopteri; order Myctophiformes; family Myctophidae; genus Protomyctophum; species Protomyctophum bolini. The sequence continues at coordinate 37,833,083 of NC_137879.1, forward strand.
TCCCGAACGGGTCAAACTGATGATTACTCTGAGTGAGAAGTAAAAGTGTTTTATTTGGTTGTACGGTTACAATAAAATGTGGCTTTATTTAGCTGGGACAGCATGTTTTAAAAAAAAAAATGAAAATGAAAAAAGGAAGACAAAAAAATAGGTGAAGTATGTCTGTTATTAGCCAAACTGACTCTTGTATGTATGTACACATACCCCCAACGTTGGCTTTTTTTTTATATAAATATTTTTTTCTTTGTTCTCTTTGGACCAAAGGTGTCGCAAATGTGAATAATCTTGTCTTAAAAAAAAAAAAGAAAAAATAGTCTGCGTTTTTATATTTTCTTAATTTAATTTAAATTGTTTGTATAATCCTTCCTCGACAGTATTCTTGCACTACACCCAGCATTCGACTAAGCTATACGTTTGGAAAAGAAACTAAACAAAAACAAAACAAAAAAAACATTTCACAACATCATGGACATGTTTACTCTTTTTTTTTCTTTTTTGTTTGTTTTGTACAATTTTTAATACAATCATTGCCCGTCTACAGTTATAATGATGATGACTATGTTCTCTCCTTTCTTTTTTTTTGGAGTTGAGATATGTTTTAATTTATATTTGTAAATATGTTTTATTCTCCTCTTGTGATAAGGATCTGGTGCGCCTCCTATACGGGCGACTAGCGTCAGATACGTGTAGCCTGTGTGCCTCTGCCGTTTTGAAGGTATTTGGAATAAAGGTTCGAAAAATGGTAATGAAACGCTGTGTTTTTATGTGTCGCACATCTTGTTTTTGACAGCAAATTTAGATTTTTACTTTTAGTCACAGCAAATTTAGATTTTTAGTTTTAGTCACAGTCTTCTTCAATAGCTTTCGTTTAGTTTTTAGTCACCTGGAAATGTGTTAGTGTCGTGTCTAGTTTTAGTCGACTAAATATCACACGATTTTAGTCGACTAAATCTACAGTTAATTGTTTTAGTCGACTAAATATCACACGATTTTAGTTGACTAAATCTACAGTTAATTGTTTTAGTCGACTAAATATCACACGATTTTAGTTGACAAAATCTACAGTTAATTAAGTCGACTAAATTGTATTTTGGCGGTGCCTTGATGCTGTCGTAATGGCTGATTTTACACTTGCTGAAAATGGCCGATCTATACAAGCCCACACGTTGTGAGCTTGTAGATCTGCTGTTTTCAGCATGAACCAAGTGTGACTTATACTGGATCTCGTGTCCAGCACTGTCAATATATTTTGTCTTAGTTTTAGTCATCATAGCTTAGTTTTCATTTAGTTTTTGTCAGTGAAAAACGGTAGTCGACGAAAATAATGTTGTCATAGTATTAGTATTGACTAAATCAACATGGTGCAGTATTAGTATTGACTAAATCAACATGGTGCGCATGTGTGCTACACACATGCGCCCGCACGTGTGTGTATAGGCTACTTCAACTTGGCCTGCGGGCCAAATGTGTATAAAGTTGTGTAATAGAGTTTGAGAACTTTTATGTTGTGTGTACACATTTACAGGTCCTCGCAAGATATGATGTTTTATGGTTAAATAAATACTTTGAGTTAAAAGGCAAGGACGCTTGTAGAGGATTGAGTTGCGTAGTTACCTTGTAAATTCAATGGTGAGCGAGATATCAACAATAATTGTTCCATTGATTACAAATGGTTACTCCGCAATTAATTATACTCATCATTGACTTACCTTGTACGTGAAACAGCTCTCAAAGTCTTCTCTTTTAAGCCCAGTGGTCCTCAATGATTTTATTTTTATTTATTCTTTTTTGCAACCAGATTTTTGCAACCATACCTCATTTTAATGATGTTTGGGAGACAAGAAACACTTTCCTGGGGTTATAATAATAAAAACTTGACCAAATTGTCATAAGACAAGATACAAACAAATAGCAGACTATACATTTGGGCATTTGAAAGGCAAATGCTATAAGCACTTTCAAACTTTTTTTAGTTTCAAGGACCCCCAGTTTCGTATAGATTTGGACGCACGCACACACGTACGCATGCGCGCGCGAAGGAAGGACTGCTTACCCAGAGCCGCCATAATACCGGTATGCTGCTGCGGCTGCCTAGTGTTAGTTTGTAAGTTCCAAATAGTTGCGTAGCTGAGGTTCAGAAGTCCACCAGCAGATGTCACTGTTATCCAGGTAATTTCACAACGGCAAGACCCTCTTCATGCATACTCTTGCGGCTATCAAGAGCAGATCAGAATGTTTGTAAACAAACGTGCCAGTGGTATTTCCCAGGGCATCTATTATCTACACAATTTAAAACCAAGGAGTCTAGAACATTGCCTATTACTACTTTGTTCTGTTGATATTTAGAACAAAATAACATATTTCTAACACACCTTGTGCAGTGTCCTGCTCTTCCAGAAAGAATGTAAAGTCTAAGGTATGGTCTACAGCAGTGGTTGGACCCAGGGGTTCCTTGAGGGACTTCCAGGGGGTCCCCAGCTGGTTTAGGAACCAAATGGACCCTTATGGGAGTGTACAAATGGAACCAAATGGACCCCTATTTGCAGACAATTGTTCAAGTCGCTCCGGTCTGAGTCCAAGTCGAGTCCCAAGTCATTTGGTCCCAAGTCCAAGTCGAGTCCCAAGTCAGTCCAAACCCTCAGGTCCGAGTCCCAAGTCGAGTCCCAAGTCGTTTGGTCCCAAGTCCAAGTCGAGTCCCAAGTCAGTCCAAAACCGAGTCCCAAGTCGAGTCCCAAGTCATTTGGTCCCAAGTCCAAGTCGAGTCCCAAGTCATTTGGTCCCAAGTCCAAGTCGAGTCCCAAGTCAGTCCAAACCCTCAGGTCCGAGTCCCAAGTCGAGTCCCAAGTCATTTGGTCCCAAGTCCAAGTCGAGTCCCAAGTCATTTGGTCCCAAGTCCAAGTCGAGTCCCAAGTCATTTGGTCCCAAGTCCAAGTCGAGTCCCAAGTCAATCCAACCCCCAGGTCCGAGTCCCAAGTCGAGTCCCAAGTCATTTGGTCCCAAGTCCAAGTCGAGTCCCAAGTCTTTCTGTTGTGGGCAAGTCAAGCCGAGTCACAAGTCGAGTCACAAGGTTGTGTCAAGTCTAGAATTTGAATTTTGTTATTTGTCATGTGACTTGATATGAATTGATTACCCAGGACCGAATGGAAACAAGACAGCAAGGGCTTTTTTCAGTGATCCCTTTTTGATCAGTGTTTGACTGTACCCTATACCGATTACATTTCTGCCAATAAAGTATTCAATCAATGAATCAATAGATATTCCCCACTGTATTTCACTGTACTAGGGCTCCCCCTAATGGCCGTTTTGTCCCTGTACGCTGGAGCAGAGGCAGTGCAATCTGCGCATGCTCACAACTGTCACTGTGTGCCTCCATGTTGACACTATTCTACAGACACAACTTCACACTTAGTTAGTACATATGGAAATATGGAATATACAATTGGATCTGGGTGTCTTTCAGCAACACTAACTCAAAGGTAGGAAGCAACTTTTCAATCTACTGCAGCTGTGTGGTGAAAATAAAGGTTTTGCCTTAGTGTGCGAGTGGAGTTGCGCTGCACACCGTCGCTGTATTCAAATACCGTATGCTCGGAAACAAAACAAGTCACAAGTCATCTTGTCTCGAGTCGAGTCGAGTCGAGTCGGGAGTCATTGGCTAGCAAGTCGGAGTCAAGTCTCAAGTCTCGTTGGTCTTTTACCTTCCAAGTCCGAGTCGAGTCGCAAGTCTTTACATTCCAAGTCCGAGTCGAGTCGCAAGTCGTCAAATATGCGACTCGAGTCAGACTCGAGTCGAGTCACTATGACTCGAGTCCAATTGTCTGCCTATTTGTACACTCAGCCATCAGCCACCGCTTATCCGTAGTCGGGTCGCGGGGGCAACGGCTCCACCAGAGTGCTCCAGACTTCCCTCTCCCTCTCCACGGCATATTTTTTCAAACGGGGGGGTCCGCGGGCTAATGAGTATCATTTTGGGGGTCCTTGACATAAAACTATTTGAGGACCACATGGTCTGACTATACAGTCTGAATGGATGTTGTGTCTACTACTGTATAGTCTTTGTTTGACTGCCTTTCATTCTATATAGTCTTAGTTTTAGTCGTCTACGTCGAGAACAATTAACACTGGCGGGGGATGGGGTTCCAGGGGGTCTCCAGCTAAATGTGTTAATTAAGCAATATTACACGAGAGGGTGTTGTTTAACGTGATTATTGCCACGACAGTGATGCGGTCAGGAACGAGACGAAGTCGAGTTCCGCAAGCATCACTGAAGTGGCACCCTCGAGTGTAATATTGCTATTCTAACAGTTACCCTTAAAACAAAGAGAATCGCTGAAAAAAATATATTTTTAATGACAGATGTAATCACTACGACCACAAATGTCCAAAGAAACTAGCTAGCCTAGCCACCGAGTTTGCTAGCACTCTGGGAGAACAGAGCAGCTGAATTCTTTGTTTTGATTAGGTGGTGAACAGTGCTGGTTAAACCACCTGTTTCAACCAATCAGATTGCTTCCTCTTAACGACCTGTTGTAGAATATAGAACAAATCAATTTAGCCACTGTTTTTCTAAAAATCTTGAAAGAAATTGGAGGAATTTGGAATATTTTTTAAACTTTATTTCACAAAATCTTTTTCCGATGGAGGTCCTTTGACTGATGTGTTGAACATGATGTAACAGCACGAGGGTATAGATAAAACACTTTCTTTTGCTATAAAAGGTTAACACAAAAATTGTTTTTATTGTGGTCAATGTTTTCAATTCATCAACAGAGCACAGAATATTAACACATGGATTGAACGTTTGAGAGCCACTGTACAACAGTAGATTACAGTAGACATAGACAACCTGTGTGTGTGTGTGTGTGTGTGTGTGTGTGTGTGTGTGTGTGTGTGTGTGTGTGTGTGTGTGTGTGCGCGCGCACGCGCGATGACAGTGTTTATATATCTGTGCCAAGAAACACACACACACACACACACACACACACACACACACACACACACACATGCTGCCGTTAGCCACTTAAGGCCCTATATATATACTGCACTTAAGTCATCATGATGAAAAATATGAATTTCTTTCCCCCACAATTTCTGTTATTTTATTTTATTTATTTCATGTTTGACCTATAACGGCATGCCAGTTTGTAAAGGTATACGAAAACTTCAGAGCTATAGACATGGATACACCTTTCTGTCTGTCAGCGAAACTGAAATATGTCTGTCTCTGGGAGAATGTGTGTGGGACAGACAAGACAGACAGACAGACAGACAGACAGACAGGCGGGTGGGCAGGCGGGTGGGTTGGCTGGCTGGCTGGCTGGCTGACAGACTGGCTGGCGGGCTGGCTGGCTGACTGACTGGCGGACGGGCGGGCTGGCTGGCTGACTGACTGACTGACTGTCCCTCGTGTGTGTGTGTGTGTGTGTGTGTGTGTGTGTGTGTGTGTATACGAGAGGGTTTTTCAACCTCTCACTATATATGTCTCCAGTTTGGGTCTGCGCAACTGCGTATTTACGCACGAGGGTGTGTGTGTGTGTGTGTGTGTGTGTGTGTGTGTGTGTGTGTGTGTGTGCGCGCGCTCGTGCGTGTATGTGTTGGTGGCTTACACTAGACCACACTGTTCGGGAGTGTTTATGCATTCCAGGGCGCTCAGAGGTTCTCTCTGTCACCATGTGTTTGCTCTCTGACTTATTTTGGGAAAAATTCCACCTGGGCTGGACAGACCTGGACAGACCCAGCCATAAATCACTGTATACCATACAGTGCACTGGAATGATAGCCTCTGTCACTCTCGCTCGCACGCACGCACGCACGCACACACACACACACACACACACACACACACACACACACACACACACACACACACACACACACACACACACACACACAGACACACACACACACACACAATAGCTCTGACAGGGTGGTGTACACAGAGTGCACATGTATGTAGGCTATGTATGTACTATATTTGTTTTGATTCCAAGTAATAAGTAATATAATAGAGAAGAAAGACAGAGGGGTGGTCTACAGAGGAGACAGACAGAGGGGTGGTCTATAGAGGAGACAGAGGGGTGGTCTAGGGCAGGCCCGGGGGTTGGCAGAGGAGAGATGAATGGAGACAGACAGACAGGCTGACGGCTGACAGGAGAGTGAAAGATGAACATGAGTGCAGGCAAACAGAGACACGTATACAGAGCGGAGGATGTTAATGGGAGCCTGTGGCTTGTTCTGGGCTGTCTGTCTCTGTCTCTTTTTTCCTTTTTATTTAAGTTTTTTTTTTGTTAATTCTTTTTTAGTTTTTTTTTTTAAGTTTTCTTTATTTTTAAGTTTTTTATTATTAAAAAAAAATATTTTTGTGTGTGTGTGTGTGTGTGTGTGTGTGTGTGTGTGTGTGTGTGTGTGTGTGTGTGTGTGTGTGTGTGTGTGTGCGTGCGTGCGTGCGTGCGTGCGTGTGTGTGTCGGTCTCAGATGGTTCTGTACACAGCCACTCAGAGCCTTAGATATAGACAGAAGTTACGCAAACTGCGTTCACTTCACATGGGGCTTCAGTCCAATGGCTCCTATACTAAAGGCTCATTCATATATAGTCTGGATTTTCGGTGGTGGGGTGACCACCGAACTACAACATAATGACGTCACTGAGCCGCGGTGAAGAGCAGCAAACCACCGCCCCAGCCCTTCTCTCTGTTTTTACTCAACACTTGTAACGGACCCCGGAATGGAAATGGAAGGAAAAGCTCTTATTTTGAAAGGCTATGTGGGCAAACAGGAAGCTTGCTCACTCACCAGAGTCATATACTTGTCTGATAAAGAAAGCCCAGCATGCATCAGTCAGGGAGAAAAATGTTTGTTCCTCATGTGCTCCACCATGATCTTTGAAAGCTATAAGCCTAAACCAACAGGATGAAATGGAACACCAAACAGATCAAGTGCAGTGCAGACCAACAAAATAACAAATGGAATGGAAATGGAACTGCCGGATTTTAATTATATGATTTATTGGTTTTTAGTGACTTTCCTGGAGAATTACATGGTTGAGTGACATCATGGTATTGGGACACCCGTTACACAAGTTAGCACCTAGCTAGAGAGGGAACAAGGTGAATGTCATTTTTATGGTTATTGGTTTGTGTCATATTGTTGTGGGATCTTGTTTTATTGGTTTGTTTATATGGTATTATGGTTTGATATGAAACTTGTATTGGTTATTTGTAAACTTATTTGTTTATATGAATGCCTCACATTATTGGATATGTCTGCCTGTATTGATTATATGTTTGTGTCCTTGTTTTTAGTATTTCACGTTGATCCATTAAAGAAACTTCACATCATCAGTCGGCCTTCTTTGTCCAGCCTTGGTTCGCTACACCACTGGTGAGTAAAAAGTGCTGGACCGGAAGTAGCCAGGAATGCATTGGACCCAGGCGGCAACAGCCCAGCTTTAATGAACTTAAATCCCTTTATTTTAAACAGTAAAATTGCTCTTGTTTGCGCCGCCCTCGTTGAAAACCATGTATTTCCAACTCCAGCTTGGCTCAGTTCAGGCTGCATGAACAGCGCTCGAGCGCTGGGTTTCTGCCCCCTCAATGTCGTAACTCTTCTATTAGATGGCTCTGCAGCCACTCAAAGGCCTTCATAACCTGTGATAAGGTGACAAGGCGACCAATGGGAGCCCACTTCATGTCAACACACACAATACAAAATGAAGAAAATTGTTGCAAAAAACCAACAAACAAATGTTTATATACTCCTAAGCATTTTGCCAAACATCACACACACTCCTATCCTCCTGGTGGAGACCTGTGCCCAGAAGGGCACTTTTTCTAGTTTGGGCTTGTTTCTAAGGTGTAGTTGTTTATTTGGTCTTGTTTCTAAAGTGTAGTTGTTTATTTGGTCTTGTTACTAAAGTGTAGTTGATTATTTGGTCTTGTTTCTAAAGTGTAGTTGTTTATTTGGTCTTGTTACTAAAGTGTAGTTGTTTATTTGGTCTTGTTTCTAAAGTGTAGTCGTTTATTTGGTCTTGTTACTAAAGTGTAGTTGTTTATTTTGTCTTGTTATTAAAGTGTAGTTGTTTATTTGGTCTTGTTACTAAAGTGTAGTTGTTTATTTGGTCTTGTTACTAAAGTGTAGTTGTTTATTTGGTCTTGTTTCTAAAGTGTAGTTGTTTATTTGGTCTTGTTTCTAAAGTGTAGTTGTTTATTTGGTCTTGTTTCTAAAGTGTAGTTGTTTATTTGGTCTTGTTTCTAAAGTGTAGTTGTTTATTTGGTCTTGTTTCTAAAGTGTAGTTGTTTATTTGGTCTTGTTTCTAAAGTGTAGTTGTTTATTTGGTCTTGTTTCTAAAGTGTAGTTGTTTATTTGGTCTTGTTTCTAAAGTGTAGTTGTTTATTTGGTCTTGTTTCTAAAGTGTAGTTGATTATTTGGTCTTGTTTGTAAATTGTAGTTGTTTATTTGGTCTTGTTTCTAAAGTGTAGTTGTTTATTTGGTCTTGTTTCTAAAGTGTAGTTGTTTATTTGGTCTTGTTTCTAAAGTGTAGTTGTTTATTTGGTCTTGTTTCTAAAGTGTAGTTGTTTATTTGGTCTTGTTTCTAAAGTGTAGGCTAGTTGTTTATTTGGTCTTGTTTCTAAAGTGTAGGCTAGTTGTTTATTTGGTCTTGTTTCTAAAGTGTAGTTGTTTATTTGGTCTTGTTTTTTGTTTCTAAAGTGTAGTTGTTTATTTGGTCTTGTAACTAAGCAAATAAAAACTAGACTGAAATGTTAGGAAGGAACTTGTGGACAAGAGATCCAGTATAAGTCATTTTACGATCGGTTGCATGCTGAAAATAGCGCGATCTACAAGCTCACAACGCGTCGCAGCACGACGTCTTGTGAGCTTGTAGATCGGCTATTTTGAGCAGGTGTAAAGACAGTCATTATACCATACCATCAAGCCCCGCCACAAAATACATTTTAGTCGACTAAAATCTTATGATATTTAGTCGACTGAAACTAGACTTAACACTAAAACATTACGGGTGACTAAAATGTCACTAAAACTAAATGAAAAACTATTCAAGAGACTAATGACTAAAACTAAAATCGACACTGATTCGAAGATTGTGGAAGAGTTTGTCTGAGTTGAAGGGCTATTTCCACATTGTGTGCTTCGTCTTTCAAACCTGGGCTTTTATCGCTTGGCTGCAACAACAAAAGTAAAATGCAATAACAGTGAAGCCTAAGAGAAATGTCCTCCACTTTAATGTCCTGTGAAAAATGGCACTGCATGGCACTTAGGAATGGAGAATATATCGAGTGACCTTTTACGGGTGTCTTTTTGTTTTGCCCGTGGTTTGTCTTGAAATGTTGACCTGCGAGGGCATTTGCATACACACTCGCACACGCGTTGGAAATAATATGCAATACATAATGTTGGTGGCCTTTTCGTTTGTGGCGCAGAGCGGTTCATGAATAGTGCATGGAGTGGCATTTATTACGGTTAATGGCTGATATTAATTCTAAACGGTTCGCCGTGACCTGTGTGCACTTCAAAAGCCCCTTACGCAGTCAAATCCTAGCCTGGCTAAAGCCAGACCCAATCAGCAAAATTGCCTGCCTGCTTGTGATATTAGTCTGGCTTATTAGCTGGAGTCACCGCCGGCTTCTACCCTTGTCTACATTGTGTGGCCTGTAAAAACTCCAAGAAAACGAACACATTCACAAGTGCAGTTACTAACAAACAATACACTATCAGACAATTTGTGAATTGTAGTTCCTCTAATGTAGTCTACATGATTACATGCTAATGTGATCTACAGTACGTATATAGGCAAAACATCCAGGGCAGTCCGCACACGCATCATAGAACACATGAGTGCCATCAGACACAAGGACATCACATCTCCTGTCGCCAGACATTTC
>NC_137879.1:37847981-37977981 GCF_963924005.1 Protomyctophum bolini
CTTGTGAGGATCAGGAACATTGTCCTCACAAACTATACTGTCTTTCTCAGATTCTGAATTTACTCTCTACTTCTGGGGACATTATGCTTATGCACGCACGCACACACGCACACACGCACGCACGCACGCACGCACGCACGCACATTAACACTCCCACGGACATCAAAGCCTGCAGGCCTGACCTCGGCCTGCATACCTGCCCACCCCGCCGAGATAACAGCCCGTTTGAAACCCAAAACCAACTCCTCTCCATCCATCCATCCATCCATCCTGCATGCTTGCCATGCAGCCCATCTGCCCATCTTTCTGTCTGTATGTCTGTCCGTCCCCTGATGTGTGTGTGTGTGTGTGTGTGTGTGCGTGTGTGCGTGTGCGTGTGTGTGTGCGTGCGTGTGCGTGTGTCCCTCAAATTCGTCAAATTGTTTTCCCTCTGCTTTCTCTCTACTGCCTATATATCTGACCTCATGCCTTGAAGCGCCATGACATCTATTCCCGCTGGCCGCCACGCTCAGTTTCAGTGTGTGTGTGTGTGCGTGTGTGTGTGTGTGTGTGTGTGTGTGTGTGTGTGTGTGTGTGTGTGTGAGAGCTCCCTCAAGGACCCCTAGGGGTCCCAGAACCACTGGCCTATAGTCGAAAGTCTTATCATATCTTATCAGAAACTGACGGTGTTTTGGTTTTTGTTCTGTTTAACAACCAACCCTCTCTCAGCAGCAAAGGGAGACACGCTTGGCCCGGAACGGTCATTAACCCATTCTGACCTGAGATCAGATTCATACGAGGGTTTCCACTGGACACACAACTGGTCTGATGAACCCATTCTGACCTGAGATCAGATTCTATAAAAATGTCAGTCGTTCTTCGATTTTTCAAAAATAGCAGACCTACAAGCTCGTAGCGCGCCACTCGGTGGCGCGCTATGAGCTTGTAGATCTGCTATTTTTCAATAGCTATAAAGCACGACATGATGCTAACACCAAAATATGTTCCCGTTCAGAATGGGTTAAAAAGAAGCTCATTTGGGTGGTTCTTCAAGGCTGCGGCGATCAAGACACGGGAGGCTTGACATCAAGTGAATTCTCTCGCCATTCTTTTTAGACCATCTAGATTCTAGACACACTTGATAAAGACATCTGAGGACCCTTTGAACCTGCCCCGCCGCCCCGCGGGCCAATTATATGGAGGATGCTGTTTATTTTATTTGTTGAACCTTGATGTTATTCATCCGGCTTGGCATGCATGGCATGGCATGGCTGGCTTTATAGCCATAGAGTTCAACTTTTAAATGTTTCCGTTGAGAACATATTCTCATTGTGTACGTGTACGTCAGCTCTATATAACACTATCAAGTGGTGAAAGTAAAAGTATCAATACTCCGTTACTAAGTCCTGGGATTCAAAATGTATACTTGAGCAAAAGTACAGAAGTATTGGAATCAAACTGTACTTAAACTATACCAACTACTGCTCATATTATGCAGAATGTCCCTGTTTATTATTATTATTGTATACAAAATCTTTTGAGAATAGACGATCTACTGTCACGATCCGTGACCATGTGTTGGTTTTCATGTTTTCCAGTTATGGTTTGTGTTTTTTACTTTTCTGTTGTGTTCCTCTGATTTATATTATACTTATGTGAAGTATTGTGATCTTGTTTTCCCCTAGTTCCTGTTTGAGTTTTGCTTTACCCTTGTGTGCTTTTATTTTGTAGAATTGTTCATAATGTTTCCTGTCTGTCTTGTTACTGTTTGCCTCCCTTGTCAACCTGTGCTGTGATTAGCCTAGTGTTTCCACCTTGTCCTGTTTGTTCCCCAGCCTATCACAGTGTTGTTCACCTGTGCCCTTGTGTATTTATACCCCCCCTGATCCCAGTGTTTCCTTGCTAGTTCATTGTGGTATGTTGCGTGTGTCTCTTGTCTTGACACCTTTTGTGCTTCCAGTGTTTTTGTTTGTATTCTACAGTATAGTTATTTTGAGTTATTAAACCTTTTGAAATGACCTGCTCTGCCTCTGCCTCCTCCTGCATTTGGGTCCTATACAAACTCTCCTGACTTGAACCGTGACATCTACAAGCTCACAATGCGACGCTCACAGTGCGTCGCAGAAACACCACCAGTTTCTGATAAGTAAGTAAGCAAATTAGTAAGTACATTTTATTTTTAAAAGCCCCTTTCGAAGCAAAGCTACAAGGTGCAAGTGACCCCCCCCCCCCCCCCCCCCGCGACCCCCAGGGTTGAGAACCCCTGCTATAGACTACTAGAATTTCGCCCGGCTTCGCCGGGCTCATCCAGTGTCGTTGCAGCGCAATATGGGAAGAAGGAATTTTCAGGAGTTGACAGAGTCCACTTCATGTTTCAGCTGTGTTTTTAAACTCAGTAGTGTGCCCTGCACACGGCGCACACTCGCAATTGCAGCTGGAGGGCGACGCGACACACACACACACACACACACACACACACACACACAGAGAGCGATGTGTGGATAAATCAGAGATTTGGGAAATGTGTTCTGAATGGGCCAGAATATATGTGTGTAGGCTGCAACAATGATTTCATAAAGTGTAGTTTAATGAGTAGTAGCCTATTTTTTTTTTGAGCACGCAGCACCTCTCTCTCGACGTCTCTCTCTCTCTCTCTCTCTCTCTCTCTCTCTCTCTCTCTCGTGTGTGTGCACTGCTGCGCAATGTCACAGACACAGACGCGAGGCAAAATATAACACTTTCCCTCTCTATCTGTGACTGTGATCAGCTCCTCACACACATAACTCCTCTCTCGTTCATGCACGCCTGCTCAAATTAGCAGCAACACAAAGATGAGTAGTAGCCTTTTTTTTTTTTGAGCACGCAGCACCTCTCTCTCTCGACGTCTCTCTCTCTCTCTCTCTCTCTCGTGTGTGTGCACTGCTGCGCAATGTCACAGACACAGACGCGATCAATAATATATAGCAGAAATAATAGGCAAAATATAACACTTTCCCTCTCTATCTGTGACTGTGATCAGCTCCTCACACACATAACTCCTCTCTCGTTCATGCACGCCTGCTCAAATTAGCAGCAACTGTTAGCGTAAATGTTTTTTCTCCCCGTTGGGGGGGGTTCGGTGAGGCCCGGTCGTGCTGTCTCACCCCCCGGTCCGGCCCAATGTTTTCCGCCACTGGGCTTCACGTGAATAATGTTGTGTGCGCGCGTGCGGAGAAATAGTTATTTAATGAATCGCATGTTGGTGTGTGTGTGTGTGTGTGTGTGTGGGGGGGGGGGGGGGGGGGCAGTTGGCTGTGTGGCGAAAATAGGCAAAGTGATCGGTGTAAGGGTGATATTTTGGCACAATCCGATTAATGACAATGAACAATGTTGATGTAACTAAGGGAATCGTCGAGTCATTTATGTTGTAAATAAAGAGATTTAGATGGAATAAGCGAAATAGCGATCGTATAATTTCTCCTGTTCCTTCTGTCTGTCATCAATGTCCTGCGCGAGATCAGATTCTGTGCTGCGCGAGATGACATTGTCAAGCTAGTGTGGGGGCGGGGCTGGTAAGAGACGGCAGTGTTGCCAGGTTTGCGAATTGTAAGCGAGTTGTAGTGTGTGCAAGTAGCCTGGTTAAAAGGCCTTGTTTCTGCCGCTGTCGACCAGTTTCTGTCAACCGCTTTTGGCCCCGTGACCAACTTGACAAATGTTAAATTAGATAGTGCACACTGCACAGTATACACACCTGCTGCTGCTATGCTTCGTTTTATCAAAAGGAATGAAAACACTATAGATTCTCTTGTCAAGGATGTTGCATGAGAACAATGTAGATGACTTTTGGAAGGAAATAAGAAATATAAATAATTGTAAAACATGTCTCCCATCTGGGGTATAAGTGGCTCAGACGCAATTTCACCGTTCTGGCAATAGAAACAATATTCGGAGCTGTTCAACTGTGTGAAAAGTATAATCTGTTTGTAAGTGGATATAACGCAGAGTTAAATGATGATGTCATTGTCACTCCTGCAGAGATTTCTGAAGCTATTCTGATAGGTGATAACAAGGCCTGTGGTCCTGACAATATAACAGCTGAACATCTTACATTTGCCAGTAAGAAACTGCGTCCTATAATTGCAATGTGCTTTAACAGGTTTCTTTGTTCGCGGGGATTTTACCTGAATCTATGCTCTCATGTGGTGTTATAGTGGCAGTCATCAAAGACAAAGTATATAGGCAAGCTGAACAGCTCCGTTAACTATCAGCGTCTTGTCCAAAGTTATGGAAACAATTATTCTGAGTAGACTCGAGAATTATAGGCCTACATTTTGTCGATACAGACAACCAATTTGTTCTTAAAAGGATCCCTGGCTAATAAGACAAATATGCCTTAACTCATTTAGGCCTGACGTAAAAAAGAAAAAAAGAAATCGTTTGCTCTGAAAGAATATATATTCAAAGATTGGTGCCGCATTTTTACGGTTTTTCAAAAATAGCAGAGCTACAAGCTTGTAGATCTGCTATTTTTCAATAGCTTTAGCAATAGCTTTAGCATTATGTTATACTTTAGTTTAGTATAACATAATGCTTTATAGTTAAAACACCAAAAGGGATTCCCATACAGAATGGGTTAAAACATTATACTTGGCCCTCTAAAACTAAAATAAAAACACCTTAAATATTGTATTTATTTCATAAACTTTCACTCAATAGGAACTGCTCCTGTCACAAGTTGATGATGCCATGTGCCCATATTATGGTCTAAGCCCTATGGAATGTATATGGAATGCATATGCTAATAAAAAACAACTTAATATTTCCTAAAGTAAATATATGAGCATCACATGTAATATTTTTTCAATAGCTAAAGCATAGCATACTGCTTGAACCTATACTTAGGTCAAATGGGCCTGTGCGTGCGTGCGTGCGTGCGTGCAGGTGTGTCAGTTTCTCAGAGAGTGTCTGGAGTGTCGTATAAGGTTCCGTTTGCGAACATCAACACTTTGGTTCTGCAGTCAGGGGTCGGCAACCTTTTTGACCTGAAGTGCCATGTTTTAATTTTCTTGATAATCAGTGTGCCAACATATCAACATAAAGTTTAATTATGTCACCACATAAAAATGTAATATTTCCATCTGATTTTGATTGTCCATATAGGCTGTACATAACCTTTTCATGTGGCCTATATATTCTTTCACACAGACTCAGAGCCCAGAGTTTGAGTGAATGTATATAGAATTATGTGCAGGGTGTATAATCTATGAGGGGACTTCATTTTTCACAGACTAAACTCTTTTGAACACTTCTTAACATTAAAACAAAATATCTCTCTCGCACACTTATGCCAGTGTTGCCATGCAGTGACCACCCTCCCCTGTGCCAATGTTGGTGCACCCGTGCCTGAGGTTGCCTATAGACCGATTCACAGAGGGGTGCCCTGGGCGCGGCCATTACTGAGGTGTAATACATGGAGCTCTGTAGACCAGGTGTAGCTAATCAGTGCTGCTGCACTTAATGGTACACCTCAGTAATGGCCGCACCCAGGAAACCCTCTACTTCACCTTCTGCGACACCTTCAGCAGTGACAACATCAACCCTGGCCATCAACCAAATGGACCAAATGAACCCATATTATTAGACATTAGATATCTTTCAAATTAAACCAAATGGACCTTCATGGGTCTATTTGGTTTCATCTTACACTCCCAAGAGTTAAATTATTGTTAAACAAATCTGCATTAGCTATACTTAATTTACAAGAAATTACACAAATAGAGAATGCAGAAGAATTCTTATTCTGATAAACGTTTGCCTGTTATCTCTGCTAATGGTATACCAACATCGATACAGCATGGACTTTCTTATCCAATGACAACAGAATGTTCTTTATAGTTTTGGGTCTGAGAGGCTAAATCTCGTCAAATGGTGGTCGACTCGGTGGCTCAAATGCTGAATAAATAATTTAATTAATTTTAGACCAATCATCATGTCTTTTGGATTCTTATACAGCGTCACAAGATGGAATCGGAACTTAAAGGACCACTTTTCACAATTTTCGACCTATCTTCATATAATAGGTCCTCACTAATAATCATGATAGAATTAAAATAAATTAAAATAAAATAAATCGACTCAGTCTGTCTTATTTTAGGAGGGCTGTGGGCAGTTCAGAAACCCGTCCACCATTGACATCATCGTTAGGCAGATTTTTACAAAAATGTTTTTTATTATCGCGAGAACGATGGCTTCCATTTTCGCATTGCAACTTTTCAGGACTATAGAAAGCCTGCAGTTTCTATTCCCGTCGATGATGTCGCTGGTGGACGGGCTTCTGAATCTGAACTGCCCACAGCCTTATATATGAGACACAGACTGAGTATAGAAAACAACTGTGGCATTTCATCATGATCATTAGTGAGGACCTATTATAATGAAGATACGTTGAGAAGTGGTCCTTCATGTCTCTCAGATGCCACTCTATAGCTGTGTCCAAGGAATTAAAATATCTTGGACATATAATCCTCTCAGAGGATCTCAGGGAACGACAGTGACATCCAGCGAAAATATATGCTCAGGCCAATATGCTTTTAAGAAAAATGTCCGATGTGCTCAGTAGACGTAAAATGTGCACTGTTCAGATCGTATGCCCCCCCCCTTTGTATATACAGCCCCATCTATGGTCCACATACAGAGCAAAAAGCATGCAACGGCTCAGAGTGGCATATATATATAACGATGCCATGAGGTTACTTCTACGTGTTCCTAGGTGGCACATGCAGTGCCAGTCAGTTAATTGTTTACCTCTGTTGGTGTGCCCACATTGTGATGCTTTGTTAAGACAACTGATGTATAACTTTATGCAACCCACTGGAGGTAACAGTAGTGGCACTAACGAACCATAATAAGAGCTGTTACCGGGTCACGTCCAGGCTGCGCAAGCACTGGCTCAGCAGCCTGCTGCATGATTAGGTATAGGTCAGTACTTTTATATGCACTACTGTACTTTCTTTTTGTATTGATTGCTCGCTTTGGGCGGCTGTGGCTCGGCTCAGGAGGTATAGAGCAGGTCGTCCAATGGGTCGGCGGTTCGAATCCCGGCTATGTCGAAGTGCCCTTGGGCAAAGACACTGAACCCCTAATTGCTCCTGATGTGCTGGTTGGTGCCTTGCACATGGCTTCCGCTGCCATCGGTGTTGTGTCCCATGTTGTTTGTCTTTTTTGTGTGATTTTTTTTAATGTGATATGGACTAAATTCAGCATCACTATAACTTCCTCCATGTTTTGCCTCCAAAGGTCAATTAAATCCACGTTTTGTTAATTTAATTTTGAATGGGGGGGGAAAAAAAATTGCTCAGAAAGCCTTCGGTGTGTCTGTATTTTAATAAGCGCTTTTCTCATTGTAAATATATAAAAAAAAAAGATACAACAGGACACAATCAAGATGCACTTCACAAATACAGTAGACTTGATTATTATTATTATTAGCAATACTGACCTTTTTTTATACAAAGTTGTGTCACACAAAATTATAAGAAAATGGCACGACATCAAATATACATACATTCTTGCACTTTGTACACATAAGTGCATGTATAGAAATCAATCACGAGTCACGACATATAATAATATTAACATTATTATATATATTAATGAATTAATAATAATTCATCGTCAATATCACTTTAATGATTTTTTTTTAAAAACATGTATTGCAGTCTTTCTCTTGGACCTTTATAGGTGTCAATTTGAACCAAATTAAGGCCTCCATTTCTGCACCCTGAGGGTGCAGAAATGGAACCAATTAAGTGGACCCTTGCAGATGCAATTGCGTTCCATTTCTATATTACACTCTCTGGGTTAAATCAAATGTATTATTTCTCTTGGGACCCTTAATAGGGGTCTGCTGCATGCACACAATGGAACCAAATGGACGCTTCTCCCCCCCATACATACATGCACTCAGTTGGGGCAGGAGCACTTGCACTCTGAGATCACAGGGTACTGCACGGGTATCCACGCGCACCTCAGCGGCGGCTTATTGTTGTTGTTATTATTATTATTATTACTATTATTACTGCCGTTCTTGTGCGCCTGCACGCAGCGCCACCGGAGGATGGTGACGTGGTGAGTCCGGGCGGGCCGGCAGAGCATGCCCTCGGGCACCGAGCACGAGCGCCGGTGTCCGCAGCTGCCCGCGCGCACGTAGCGCGGCCAGAAGCGCGCGCCCAGGTCGCTCCAGGCGTGCGCCACGGGGCAGTGCGCGTACGACCACAGCCACAGCTGCAGCCGCCGGCGGAGCTTCTTGCTCGGCTTAGTGTGCGCCTTCTTGTTGTTGTGGAGGTGGAGGTGGTGCTGCGCCGCCGCCTGCACCTCGAAGTCCATGGCCTTGATCTCCTTGGGCATCAGCCCGGAGGGCTGCTTCATGTTGTTGCTGCTGCCGCTCGACGGCTGCCTCGGGCTCAAGTTCAATTCCGAGTCCGAGGCGGAGGAGGAGGAGTCCGGGGCGGTGTCGACGCTCGCCGCTGATTTGTCCCCCGTAGTGCCTTGTTGCTGCTCCTTCTCCTTCTCCGCCGGCGGCGAGGAGACGGACATGAAGGCCGGGTCGAAGTGGTGGCCCAGCGCGGCGCGGAGCTCCGTCTCGTTGAGGTCCCTGTCGCGCGGGTCCAGCACGGGGTCCGGGTCCTCGCGGAGCTCCACCAGGGGCAGCGTGTCGCTGGGCACGGGCCGCAGCAGGTAGTGGTGACCGTGGTGATGGAGGTGGTGGTAGTGCTGCTGCTGCCCACCCTGCTGGTGATGGCACATCACGCCCGATCGATCCTCGACGCCATAGCCCAGCAGCAGCGACAGCACCAGCGTGGACAGAGCCGCCAGATAGGACCAGTTATTGTCCATCATCTCTCGTTTTCTCTCTCAAATTAAAGTCCAATATAAACAAACTCTCTCTAGTCTATAGACAATCCCCCGCGCGTATCTCCGTATATAGGACCGTCCGCTCGCGAGCCACGCTCCTCGCGCGAGACGGACAAGCTCTCCTCTCCCGCGGGAGGTCCAAATAAAAATATCCGTATTATATGCAAAAAAGGCTTAAAAAGAAATAAGACATATATAAAGCAAAGGGAAACGGTCCCCTTGAAAAGGATCAACTCCACAGTCGAAGCCACATGCACCGGCGAGTCCTATTTAAAACAAAGTTTCATTAAAAAAAAAAAGTTTTCAAAGTCCCATAAAACGGTGCCACCCTGCATGCACACACACAGCTAGCTGTCATGATGATGCGACGCCGCGGGCACAAGGAGGAGTGCTCCCCGGCGCTGCTGCTGCCTCGGGCACCGGGGAGAGGGTTTAAGGCAAGCAGCACGGCCCGGTCCACGCGGGCATGTTCCCCATGCCCACATGGTGAGCGTCATGTGTTATATATCCCGGGGTGGAACCGGGACTTCTCCTCCGGTCCACCCTTGTCCTGTGTCCTGTAGTCCACTGTGTCCAGTGTCTCCCCGCGAACCTATACTCTTTTGCACGAGCTGAGCCCCGAATGGACTGTCCTGACTGACTGAGACCGGACAGTCATATACTCCTAATCCTAGCTGTGTGTGTGTGTGTGAGAGAGGTTGTAGGCCTATGTGTGCTCTCTCGCTCTCTCTCTCTCTCTCTCTCTCTCTCTCTCTCTCTCTCTCTCTCTCTCTCTCTCTCTCTCTCTCTCTCTAACCACAGTCAACAGCACACTGCACACTTTATATCTCTCTCTCTCTCTCTCTCTCTCTCTCTCTCGCTCTCTCTCTCATAGTGCAATGAAGTGCATAGTGTTTGTCCTAAACAGGCACTAAAGAACATTCAAATGGTGATACTGCTCAACTACTAACGTTTATACTAGTGTGTGTGTGTGTGTGTGTGTGTGTGTGTGTGTGTGCAGAGAGAGAGAGAAAGTGTGTGTGTGTGTGTGTGTGTGTGTGTGTGTGTGTGTGTGGCCCAACTCTTTATATATAGGTCTATTTAAAATAGCAATATCTTACAGTTCTGCTTCTGCTCTTTTTGAACCTTTAGGGGGGAAAGCAATTCTGTAATCATTTTGGATATATAAAAAAATAAATAATAATAATTCTAGTGGTTTTTTTAATAGAAAAAAAAAAGATGTTTACTTGCAACCCAAATGGGTCCTCGTTCTGAAAATGTGTTTGGTCAACACTGGGACGTGGTGCTCGTCTCTGATTGGAGGAGGAGGTGTCACATGCATGGGACGAGGACGGGACAGGAGCAGAGCCGAGCGCTGTCTGCAGATTTATATATACTTAACTCTTATACGATGGTGTCTTGTGTGTGAAAATGGAAGATCTACAAGCTCACGACCGCAAGTGAGACAGACAGGCAGGCAGACAGGCAGGCAGGCAGACAGACAGACAGTTTTTTTCTTTCCCCCTTTTTTTCCTTTTTTTTACGAGGGCGCCTGGTGCCACAGGCCGTGTTTACTCAAGAAGCCCTCAACGTGTGTTCAGACTTATCCCAGACACGGCGAGAACAGGAGCAGCGCAGAGGGGGAAAGTGCCTCTTTTCATTAGGCTACTGATATTAAGAGTGTCCCACCGCCCTCAGAGGGGCAGAGGGGGGCCCCCCCATCCCGTCACCCTCAGAGGGGCAGAGGGGGGCCCCCATCCCACCACCCTCAGAGTGGCAGAGGGGGGCCCCCTATCCCGCCGCCCTCAGAGGGGCAGAGGGGGGCCCCCATCCCACCACCCTCAGAGTGGCAGAGGGGGGCCCCCTATCCCGCCGCCCTCAGAGGGGCAGAGGGGGGCCCCCATCCCACCACCCTCAGAGGGGCAGAGGGGGGCCCCATCCCACCACCCTCAGAGTGGCAGAGGGGGGCCCCATCCCACCACCCTCAGAGTGGCAGAGGGGGGCCCCCTATCCCGCCGCCCTCAGAGGGGCAGAGGGGCCACCCTCAGAGGGGCAGAGGGCCCCCCCATCCCACCACCCTCAGAGGGGCAGAGGGGGGCCCCCATCCCACCACCCTCAGAGGGGCAGAGGGGGGCCCCCATCCCACCGCCCTCAGAGGGGCAGAGGGGGGCCCCCATCCCACCACCCTCAGAGGGGCAGAGGGGGGCCCCCATCCCACCACCCTCAGAGGGGCAGAGGGGGCCCCCATCCCGCCACACTCAGAGGGGCAGAGGGGGGCCCCCATCCCGCCACCCTCAGAGGGGCATAGGGGGACCCCATCCCGCCACCCTCAGAGGGGCAGAGGGGTGCCCCCATCCCGCCACCCTCAGAGGGGCTGAGGGGGGCCCCCATCCCGCCGCCCTCAGAGGGGCAGACGGGGGCCCCATGCACACCAGACTCCAGCTGACCTGGACTTTTGTGAAACGAGAAATCCGGTGGATTCAGCTGCTTCTAAAAAAGAAGTGGGGTCCACTGTGCTGCACTAAATGGAACAGAGCCTCAATTAGGATCATTGCTTAACGCGTGAATCTCGTTTGTGTCCGAGCATAGGCATGGCTGAGAGGCATGGTATAACGCCCCGCCTGCCTGTGATTGGCCTATACCGACACTGCCCGTCTCGACTGCCCGTCCGAGACGCGAGGTCACTCCGTGGTGAGATTGAGAAATAAATAATACAACAAGAGAATGACAGCTTAATTGGCAGGCACGACAGAGGCAAACTAATATTGTGTATGCTGTTTGCTTTGAGTGAATAATTGATTGAACGTGCACTCCATAATATGATTTGGGTGTGTTCTAAATAAAGTGTTAGTGTTGATTATCGTGTATTAATCTAATTATAGTTAACTAATATAGCCTACTATTACACTAAAAAGGATAAAGGTGAAGGGAAAATAGACATTTTTAAAGTACAATAATGTTTCAAGTTTACACATACAAACAAATGACACAATAATCAACACAAACACTTTATTTTAGAATACACCCTGCATGCATGTTCAATCAATTATTCCATAAAAGCAAATCTATCAGTTTAAGTGTTTAAGTGTTTGGTTCATAAAAATCCACCGCAGACATGTTATGAGCTCCAATTCCTGTCCAGAAATCCCTTGTAGATGATTATTTTTCAAGTGTCAGAGTTTGGAAGCACTCGTTATCAGTAAAGCAAACCTCCTGCTGCCTCCTGCATTATGTGCAAATTCAAAACAGGTGGTATACGCACGGGCTGTTGAGTGATAGTCAACGAGCACTTCCAAACTCCAGCACCTAGAAAACAATCACCTGCAAGTCATTTGTTGACAGAAAGGAGCATGTCTACAGTGGATTTTTATTAAACAAACAAAAAGAAAGAAAGAGGATAATTCAAGCTTTCCATACATGGAGCTGCAATGTTGGTGAGTTTGACGTTATTTAATATAATGGCGTATACGTTATTAGATAGGACTTCTCTGTTTGGATGAGATCAGCGGTGAGATCAGCGGTGTGCATATCGTCAAGGCCTCATTCACACTGTATACCAAACACCAATCAAGCAAATGTTTGGGGGCATTCGAACATGGGGCTAAATATGTCTTTTTTTTTTACAAAATGTTATAGCGATTTATGTTTTTATAATTTACTATAGTCCTATACTAGACTCCAGGAAAGGACATTCGGCCACAAAAGATCACAGGATCTACTGAATGTGAAGGGGGAGGTGACAACCTACAACACAGTATGGCAGCCCCCCCCCCCCAATAGTAAACTGGGTCCGCCCGATTCGGGGGGTTCTTGAAATTGTATCCACACTTTTCCTGGGCTGTGTGTGCTCCAGTTCCTGTTGATTTCATTGGCTTTCATTGGATCAAATCGACAGGAACTGGAGCACACACAGCCCAGGAAAAGTGTGGATATAACAGTCTGAGAAAGACAGATGTTTATAGGCTATATACTTTTAAGAAAACAAGTCATCGGAGCAGTCAGTCTGTCAGCCAGCCAGCCAGCCGGCTGACTGACTGACTGACTGACTGACTGACTGACTGACTGACTGAGCGCAGCACGGCTGCAGCTCCCGGGAGCCCCCGCCGTGTGTGTGTGCGTGCCCAGAAGGTAAACCCTGTCAGAAGGTTTGCACATGTTGTAAAAGGTTGAATTATGGGACAGATCAATACATAAAATAAAGAAAGCCACAACTCTTGTCCGGATATACGAGCGATACGGAGAGAGAGAGAGAGAGAGAGGGGGAGAGAGAGAGAGAGGTGAGAGAGAGAGAGAGACCTGAAGGCCATAAAAGAAAGAAACTAAGTACGTTTACTTAAGTACTGTATACTACATCTCATAGGCAAATGTTTTACTTTGACTCCACTATACATTTATTTGAAAACTTGATTTGAAAACTTTAGTTACTGTAGTTTACTTTTTAGAATAGATTATTTACAAAAAAACAACAACATGCAAAACCACTTCAGCCCTGTATAGCTATAGGCTATATTATACATTTCAGGGAATTTGAAAACGGGACACATTGTGAGCTTTTGTAGATCTGCTATTTTCAAAATATGTTTAAACATTTGAAAACTTCAAATGTGGGACATGATAATTGCACTTTCTACTTTTGGTAATAATAATAATATTAATAACTTTGGATTTATGTAGCGCCTTTCTAGAAACCCAAGGACGCTTTACAAGACAAAAAAAATAACAAAAAACAAAACTAGTTGCCGAAAGTGAAAAGAGTGAACAAATGTCTCCTCAGTGCAGACTACCTTATCCTTAGCCTTAGCTTTGATACCAACACGTTTGTACTTTTTTAACTCGGGTCAATTTGGAATACCGGACTTTTACTTGTAACCGAGTGTATACAGTTCTACATTGCAGGAACCCCTTTGGGTGTTTTTTTTTTAGGATTAGGCCTATGTTAAAAATAGCAGATCTACAAGCTCATACGAGCTTGTAGATCTGCTATTTTTGAATAATGGTGAAAATGTGCCACAAATCTTTGAATATATATTATTTCAGAGCGAACGTTTTTAACTCAAATCTTTGCTTCTGGGGGGGTCCCTGGGGCGACATATTTTCAGATGAGGATCGGCGGGCCAATTACATTATGAAAATGTTTGAGAACCATGCACTGACATTGAAACATGGGGTTTTTCAGAAAACTGTCAGGATTTAGAAGATAGAATCGTCCTACTCCTCAGGTCTAAATATTTAAGTATACGTGTGAGTATACTTTTTTCACCTTATACTGGCACAAATAAAGAGCCAACTGTGCTTCTCTCTGAACGGCTGGTGGCCCGAGGAGAACCACACAGAGACATGCAGGGACACACACAGCCAGGCCACAGCGCACGCACGCACGCACGCACGCACGCGCACACGCCTTTCATTTGAAAACCCTATACGGCAATTTTGACCTGAGGTCGATTAAAAAAAGGCTTCTAAATCAGTTTTCTACAAAAACCCATGTTTCTTTGTCAGTGGTGCTCAACCTTTTTCATGTCAAGGACCCCCAGAATTATCTGTATTTGGCAGAGGGACCCTCATCTGGAAATATGTTGTTCCAAGGACCCACCCCCCCCCCCCCCCCCCCCCCCAGAGGCAAGGATTTGAGCTAAAAATGCTCTGAAATATTATATACAAGATCATGAGCTTGTAGATGTGCTATTTTTGCAATTTTTCTAGATCTGCTTTTTTTTCAACATAATGCTTAAAACATTATTTCCTCGTCCTGAATGGGTTAAAACCATTTAGGATGGGGAACGCATCTGTGTCGCTTTAGCGTTTAACCGCTTTTGAACTTTAGCCGTTGAAAAATAGCAGATCTATACAAACTTGTATATAGCTCTGCTATTGGCTATTTTGGAAAACTCGTGTAAATGTGCCCGCGCGCAAATCTTTGAATATATATATAGCATATTATGCTTTCGCACAGTGAACTTAAAGGAGCATTCAGTGAGGAGGACGCGCAACAGGCAAACAGCACGCACACCAAGCCCCCCCCCCCCCCCCCCCCGCTCGATCATGATTGGCGGAAGTCCCCTCTCCATCCTGATTGGATGAAGGCTGAGCCACCTATAGCCAAAAACGAAACCTACATGGGTTTTCTTTTACCCCAGGGGTTAACTGGGGACAGGGAGGAACTCCTTATATGGTCAGCACACTCTATAGTATAGGGAGGATTATCACAACAAAACAAAAAAAAAGAAGTGATATTTGAATTAAGTGAAATCACTGAATATATACCTTTAAAACTTTGCGTCCGGTGGCCAAACACATCTAATATTTTGATGTCCTTGACGTGAAAATGTTTGAGCACAACAGGGTTTTCTTTCTCCAGAAAACTGAACCTGCAGGTCTCAGGTCTTCTGAGCCGTGAATTCTTGGCAAATATTCTCGTAGTTGCTGTTATTATAAGGGGGGCAGAAACTTCTTATCTCCAATATTTTATGGAGATGAATGCTCCATGGGCCTCCGACCCCCATCTGAAAATATGTTGTTCCAGAGAACTCCCCCAGAAGCAAAGATTTGAGTTTAAAACGTTTGCTCTGAAAGAATATATATTCAAATATATATATATATATATATATATATAATAAGATAGGTTGAAAAGTGGTGAAGTGGTCCTTTAAAGGGACACTTCACCCTTTTTGCAAAAAAATATATGTTAATGACGTTTAGAAGCTTTAGATCACTTTCCTGGGGGTATTTATGTGTGTAATATGTGGTTTTAGATATTTTAGATTGTAGCAGTGAGCCTGTTGTCTCTGATGTCATGGACACTGGTCTCACTACCTTCCTGGACTACAATTCCCATAATTTTTTGGATAGCCCCGTAAGACAGTCTCTTTCACATTGCATTATTCTGTGTTCATATGTTTATTTTATCTATTATATTTTTGTATCGTATACTCTGTGCGCAATTGTACAGCCAATTAAAACAAGCAACCATGTGTGACACACACACACACACACACACACACACACACACACACACACACACACACACACACGCAAGCACGCACACACACGGTTGTGACTTGTGTACGAGCGTGAGTGAGTGCCGTGTACTTCTTTATGCGAGGATGCCTTCAAGGGTGGGAGATTATTTAGGGATACCTGCAGGGTTTTAAATTATGTTTAGTGTTAGTTATAGGCCCGGCATGCCTTTAATCTCGATGATTGCCTTGTTATGTCGAAGTAAATCAAACCTGTACAGAAAGAAATGCCGAATCCCTCTCTGCACGTGCACATACGCACGCACAGACACATGCGCGCATGCATGCACGCACACACACACACTTGCACAGCGGTATACACGTGATTGACTTGAAGGGGGATTTTTTTTTCTTCAATAAAATAAACCACCAAAACAATTTTTCACATCCATTTCTCAAAGAACAAGAAACGGTCTGTAATGTACAAAATAAATAAATAAATACAGGAAATAAAATAAAATCCATGACATCATAAACATCATGTTATGGATTTACTGCATCATAATTCTTCATGGACTAATGAATGCATGAAGCCCCATGGGGTTGTGTTAACACACAGCGCTGCAGCCCTACTAACACACACACACACGCGCGCGCACACACGCACACACACACACACTCTCTCTTCACCAGAAGACTGACGCTTGGGAAAACAACATGTTCCCAAAGTGGCTGCACACAACATGGCAGAGCTATAGGGTTGCCAACAGTCCCTCGGAACCAGGAGTCGTCCCTTATTGGGGGAACTGAAAGACGTGTGTCCCCTTTTTGCAGGGTTTCTCAAAGTGGCATCCTAGAGCCAGTGGTCCCCATTGACGTTTTCATGTCAAGGACCCCCAAATTGACATTATAGCCTGCCGACCCCCATTTGAAAATATATGCCAGGTCCCAGCTAACATGTCCATCTGGGCCCAATTGGGTTTTGACATGGGCTATGTGTAGCCGGTCAGATCTGAGCCTCAAGGGCCACCATAGGGATGGCTGCACTATCCACTTCCTGGTTTTCAATCAGTGTTACTATTTAAAGGCCTTGTAGTCTACCAAACAATAGTCTGCTTGGTGGTTACATGGCTGTGGTTCCTGAGACCTGAGTCGTACACTTATGCTGATTTAATGCTGTTGCCAGGGTGAGTGTTTCATGCCTATTGGTTTAATGATGTTTATACTATCTGATAATTGTAAATAACTCTGCTGTTTATAATTCAGGTTGATCATGTACCAAACATTGCTGTGGCGAGAGCTGGAGTGTCAAGTACAGACAACTGAAGGTACGCAAACAGACATTGTTGTTTAAGCCTATACTTTGTGTTTGTTGGTGTAACTTAATTAAAGTGTTTGTTTTTTATTTCATCCTGTTTTGTTTTGTTTTAGTTTCTTTTGTTTTGGTTTAGTTTAAGTTTTATTTTGAGCCATTTCTGTTTTCTGTTATTTGAGCTGTTTTTTTCTTTTGTTAACTTGTTGTTTCCCCCTCTCCCATGGTGGCGAGTACGTTGCATCTGGACGCCGAAGGGAGTCAGTTTTGGTGAATTAGCTGACTGGCCGTATGGGTTGCTTGCTACAACTATAGGACCTCACATTTAGCCCACGACTAAGGTTTGGCTGTTGACTGCACCTCTTTTCACGGTGTCGCTCCTGTTTTCCCTGCATGCTTTGTGCTCTGGCTGTGCGTGTGTTTATTAATTAATAGTTTCTTAGTCTTCATTGGTTATTGTGCTTTCTAGCTGTGTTTCTAGCTGGTGTTTCTAGCTGGTTAACTATTTTGCCTATTGGCCCCATTGGCTCCACATGTGACATCGTTGTCCCTTTTAGCAGTAGAGAGTTGGACCTGTGTATGGGTTTTAATAGTCTACCTGTTTTTTTAACGATATTGATCGCATGATATATTATGATAAATGTTTTGTACTCCTATCCTTAAATGTTTAATACATTTCCTGTTTGTGAACACCGTCTCAAGTCCTTATAAACAAACTTGCATTTTGTGGGGGAACCCAGTTTACTGGTCTAGTTTAGTCCTTGAGCTATCTCAAGGTGGCGTAGTCATACAAAAGTAAATCCTTTGCTATACTTGGTTACATTATGGATGATGATGAAAAACGTGCGTGCTATAGTATGCCGTACGATATGGGCTATAGCCCATGGTCCAAAATGATGAGAAACGAGGATAACTTCTTTAAAAAAAAAAACATGGGCTATAACCCATCGTTTTTTTTCATTTTGTCCAAATCTTCAAAAATGATGAAAAATGGCGTGCTATAGTATGCCGTACGATATGGGCTATAGCCCATGGTCCAAAATGATGAGAAACGAGGATAACCTTTTTTTTTTCAAAAAACATGGGCTATAACTCATCGTTTTTTTTTCCATTTTTTTCAAATCCTCAAAAATGATGAAAAACGGCGTGCCATAGTATGCCGTACGATATGGGCTATAGCCCATGGTCCAAAATGATGAGAAACGAGGCTAACTTTTTTTTTCAAAATTTCAAAAAACATGGGCTATAACCCATCGTTTTTGTCATTTCGTCATTTTTTTCAAATCCTCAAAAATGATGAAAAACGGCGCGCTATAGTATGCCGTACGATATGGGCTATAGCCCATGGTCCAAAATGATGAGAAACGAGGCTAACTTTTTTTTTTGAAATTTCAAAAAACATGGGCTATAACCCATCGTTTTTGTCATTTCGTCATTTTTTTCAAATCCTCAAAAATGATGAAAAACGGCGCGCTATAGTATGCCGTACGATATGGGCTATAGCCCATGGTCCAAAATGATGAGAAACGAGGCTAACTTTTTTTTCAAAATTTCAAAAAACATGGGCTATAACCCATCGTTTTTGTCATTTCGTCATTTTTTTTAAATCCTCAAAAATGATGAAAAACGGCGCGCTATAGTATGCCGTACGATATGGGCTATATTCCATGGTCCAAAATGATGAGAAACGAGGCTAACTTTATTTTTCAAAATTTCAAAAAACATGGGCTATAACCCATCGTTTTTGTCATTTCGTCATTTTTTTCAAATCCTCAAAAATGATGAAAAACGGCGCGCTATAGTATGCCGTACGATATGGGCTATAGCCCATGGTCCAAAATGATGAGAAACGAGGCTAACCTTTTTTTTCAAAATTTCAAAAAACATTGGCTATAACCCATCGTTTTTGTCATTTTGTCATTTTTTTAAAATCCTCAAAAACGATGAAAAACGGCGCGCTATAGTATGCCGTACGATATGGGCTATATCCCATGGTCCAAAATGATGAGAAACGAGGCTAACCTTTTTTTTCAAAATTTCAAAAAACATGGGCTATAACCCATCGTTTTTGTCATTTCGTCATTTTTTTCAAATCCTCAAAAATGATGAAAAACGGCGCGCTATAGTATGCCGTACGATATAGGCTATAGCCCATGGTCCAAAATGATGAGAAACGAGGATAACTTTTTTTTTCAAAAAACATGGGCTATAACCCATCGTTTTTTTTCATTTTTGTCAAATCATCAAAAATGATGAAAAATGGCGCGCTATAGTATGCCGTACGATATAGGCTATAGCCCAAAATGATGAGAAACGAGGCTAACTTTTTTTTTCAAAATTTCAAAAAACATGGGCTATAACCCATCGTTTTTGTCATTTTGTCATTTTTTTTTCAAATCCTCAAAAATGATGAAAAACGGCGCGCTATAGTACGCCGTACGATATGGGCTATAGCCCATGGTCCAAAATGATGAGAAACGAGGCTAACTTTTTTTTTTTTAATTTAAAAAAACATGGGCTATAACCCATCGTTTTTGTCATTTCGTCATTTTTTTCAAATCCTCAAAAATGATGAAAAACGGCGCGCTATAGTATGCCGTACAATATGGGCTATAGCCCATGGTCCAAAATGATGAGAAACGAGGCTAACTTTTTTTTTCAAAATTTCAAAAAACATAGGCTATAACCCATCGTTTTTGTCATTTCGTCATTTTTTTAATCCTCAAAAATGATGAAAAATGGCGCGCTATAGTATGCCGTACGATATAGGCTATAGCCCAAAATGATGAGAAACGAGGCTAACTTTTTTTTTCAAAATTTCAAAAAACATGGGCTATAACCCATCGTTTTTGTCATTTTGTCATTGTTTTTTCAAATCCTCAAAAATGATGAAAAACGGCGCGCTATAGTACGCCGTACGATATGGGCTATAGCCCATGGTCCAAAATGATGAGAAACGAGGCTAACTTTTTTTTTTTTAATTTAAAAAAACATGGGCTATAACCCATCGTTTTTGTCATTTCGTCATTTTTTTCAAATCCTCAAAAATGATGAAAAACGGCGCGCTATAGTATGCCGTACAATATGGGCTATAGCCCATGGTCCAAAATGATGAGAAACGAGGCTAACCTTTTTTTTCAAATTTTCAAAAAACATTGGCTATAACCCATCGTTTTTGTCATTTCGTCATTTTTTTTAAATCCTCAAAAACGATGAAAAACGGCGCGCTATAGTATGCCGTACGATATGGGCTATATCCCATGGTCCAAAATGATGAGAAACGAGGCTAACCTTTTTTTTCAAAATTTCAAAAAACATGGGCTATAACCCATCGTTTTTGTCATTTCGTCATTTTTTTCAAATCCTCAAAAATGATGAAAAACGGCGCGCTATAGTATGCCGTACGATATAGGCTATAGCCCATGGTCCAAAATGATGAGAAACGAGGATAACTTTTTTTTTCAAAAAACATGGGCTATAACCCATCGTTTTTTTTCATTTTTGTCAAATCATCAAAAATGATGAAAAATGGCGCGCTATAGTATGCCGTACGATATAGGCTATAGCCCAAAATGATGAGAAACGAGGCTAACTTTTTTTTTCAAAATTTCAAAAAACATGGGATATAACCCATCGTTTTTGTCATTTTGTCATTTTTTTTCAAATCCTCAAAAATGATGAAAAACGGCGCGCTATAGTACGCCGTACGATATGGGCTATAGCCCATGGTCCAAAATGATGAGAAACGAGGCTAACTTTTTTTTTTTTAATTTAAAAAAACATGGGCTATAACCCATCGTTTTTGTCATTTCGTCATTTTTTTCAAATCCTCAAAGATGATGAAAAACGGCGCGCTATAGTATGCCGTACAATATGGGCTATAGCCCATGGTCCAAAATGATGAGAAACGAGGCTAACTTTTTTTTTCAAAATTTCAAAAAACATGGGCTATAACCCATCGTTTTTGTCATTTCGTCATTTTTTTAATCCTCAAAAATGATGAAAAACGGCGCGCTATAGTATGCCGTACGATATGGGCTATATCCCATGGTCCAAAATGATGAGAAACGAGGCTAACTTTTTTTTTTTTTTTTTTTTAAAACATGGGCTATAACCCATCGTTTTTGTCATTTCGTCATTTTTTTCAAATCCTCAAAAATGATGAAAAACGGCGCACTATAGTATGCCGTACGATATAGGCTATAGCCCATGGTCCAAAATGATGAGAAACGAGGATAACTTTTTTTTCCAAAAAACATGGGCTATAACCCATCGTGTTTTTTTCATTTTTGTCAAATCATCAAAAATGATGAAAAATGGCGCGCTATAGTATGCCGTACGATATAGGCTATAGCCCAAAATGATGAGAAACGAGGCTAACTTTTTTTTTCAAAATTTCAAAAAACATGGGCTATAACCCATCGTTTTTGTAATTTCCTCATTTTTTTTCAAATCTTCAAAAATGATGAAAAACGGCGCGCTATAGTATGCCGTACGATATAGGCTATAGCCCAAAATGATGAGAAACGAGGCTAACTTTTTTTTTCAAAATTTCAAAAAACATGGGCTATAACCCATCGTTTTTGTAATTTCCTCATTTTTTTGTAATCCTCAAAAATGATGAAAAACGGCGCGCTATAGTACGCCGTACGATATGGGCTATAGCCCATGGTCCAAAATGATGAGAAACGAGGCTAACTTTTTTTTTTGAGATTTCAAAAAACATGGGCTATAACCCATCGTTTTTGTCATTTCGTAATTTTTTTCAAATCCTCAAAAATGATGAAAAACGGCGCGCTATAGTATGCCGTACGATATGGGCTATAGCCCATGGTCCAAAATGATGAGAAACGAGGCTAACTTTTTTTTTCAAAATTTCAAAAAACATGGTCTATAACCCATCGTTTTTGTCATTTCGTCATTTTTTTAAAATCCTCAAAAATGATGAAAAACGGCGCGCTATAGTATGCCGTACGATATGGGCTATAGCCCATGGTCCAAAATGATGAGAAACGAGGCTAACCTTTTTTTTCAAAATTTCAAAAAACATGGGCTATAACCCATCGTTTTTGTCATTTCGTCATTTTTTTTTAATCCTCAAAAATGATGAAAAACGGCGCGCTATAGTATGCCGTACGATATGGGCTATATCCCATGGTCCAAAATGATGAGAAACGAGGCTAACTTTTTTTTTCAAAATTTCAAAAAACATGGGCTATAACCCATCGTTTTTGTCATTTCGTCATTTTTTTAATCCTCAAAAATGATGAAAAATGGCGCGCTATAGTATGCCGTACGATATAGGCTATAGCCCAAAATGATGAGAAACGAGGCTAACTTTCTTTTTCAAAATTTCAAAAAACATGGGCTATAACCCATCGTTTTTGTCATTTTGTCATTGTTTTTTCAAATCCTCAAAAATGATGAAAAACGGCGCGCTATAGTACGCCGTACGATATGGGCTATAGCCCATG
The DNA here is from genome assembly GCF_963924005.1 of Protomyctophum bolini. Classification (NCBI taxonomy): domain Eukaryota; kingdom Metazoa; phylum Chordata; class Actinopteri; order Myctophiformes; family Myctophidae; genus Protomyctophum; species Protomyctophum bolini. The sequence goes on from NC_137879.1 coordinate 37,870,574, forward strand.
GTCCAAAATGATGAGAAACGAGGCTAACTTTTTTTTTTTTAATTTAAAAAAACATGGGCTATAACCCATCGTTTTTGTCATTTCGTCATTTTTTTCAAATCCTCAAAAATGATGAAAAACGGCGCGCTATAGTATGCCGTACAATATGGGCTATAGCCCATGGTCCAAAATGATGAGAAACGAGGCTAACCTTTTTTTTCAAATTTTCAAAAAACATTGGCTATAACCCATCGTTTTTGTCATTTCGTCATTTTTTTTAAATCCTCAAAAACGATGAAAAACGGCGCGCTATAGTATGCCGTACGATATGGGCTATATCCCATGGTCCAAAATGATGAGAAACGAGGCTAACCTTTTTTTTCAAAATTTCAAAAAACATGGGCTATAACCCATCGTTTTTGTCATTTCGTCATTTTTTTCAAATCCTCAAAAATGATGAAAAACGGTGCGCTATAGTATGCCGTACGATATAGGCTATAGCCCATGGTCCAAAATGATGAGAAACGAGGATAACTTTTTTTTTCAAAAAACATGGGCTATAACCCATCGTTTTTTTTCATTTTTGTCAAATCATCAAAAATGATGAAAAATGGCGCGCTATAGTATGCCGTACGATATAGGCTATAGCCCAAAATGATGAGAAACGAGGCTAACTTTTTTTTTCAAAATTTCAAAAAACATGGGCTATAACCCATCGTTTTTGTCATTTTGTCATTTTTTTTCAAATCCTCAAAAATGATGAAAAACGGCGCGCTATAGTACGCCGTACGATATGGGCTATAGCCCATGGTCCAAAATGATGAGAAACGAGGCTAACTTTTTTTTTTTTAATTTAAAAAAACATGGGCTATAACCCATCGTTTTTGTCATTTCGTCATTTTTTTCAAATCCTCAAAAATGATGAAAAACGGCGCGCTATAGTATGCCGTACAATATGGGCTAAAGCCCATGGTCCAAAATGATGAGAAACGAGGCTAACTTTTTTTTTCAAAATTTCAAAAAACATGGGCTATAACCCATCGTTTTTGTCATTTCGTCATTTTTTTAATCCTCAAAAATGATGAAAAACGGCGCGCTATAGTATGCCGTACGATATGGGCTATATCCCATGGTCCAAAATGATGAGAAACGAGGCTAACTTTTTTTTTTTTTATTTAAAAAAACATGGGCTATAACCCATCGTTTTTGTCATTTCGTCATTTTTTTCAAATCCTCAAAAATGATGAAAAACGGCGCACTATAGTATGCCGTACGATATAGGCTATAGCCCATGGTCCAAAATGATGACAAACGAGGATAACTTTTTTTTCCAAAAAACATGGGCTATAACCCATCGTTTTTTTTTCATTTTTGTCAAATCATCAAAAATGATGAAAAATGGCGCGCTATAGTATGCCGTACGATATAGGCTATAGCCCAAAATGATGAGAAACGAGGCTAACTTTTTTTTTTCAAAATTTCAAAAAACATGGGCTATAACCCATCGTTTTTGTAATTTCCTCATTTTTTTTCAAATCTTCAAAAATGATGAAAAACGGCGCGCTATAGTATGCCGTACGATATAGGCTATAGCCCAAAATGATGAGAAACGAGGCTAACTTTTTTTTTCAAAATTTCAAAAAACATGGGCTATAACCCATCGTTTTTGTAATTTCCTCATTTTTTTTTAATCCTCAAAAATGATGAAAAACGGCGCGCTATAGTACGCCGTACGATATGGGCTATAGCCCATGGTCCAAAATGATGAGAAACGAGGCTAACTTTTTTTTTTGAGATTTCAAAAAACATGGGCTATAACCCATCGTTTTTGTCATTTCGTAATTTTTTTCAAATCCTCAAAAATGATGAAAAACGGCGCGCTATAGTATGCCGTACGATATGGGCTATAGCCCATGGTCCAAAATGATGAGAAACGAGGCTAACTTTTTTTTTCAAAATTTCAAAAAACATGGTCTATAACCCATCGTTTTTGTCATTTCGTCATTTTTTTTAAATCCTCAAAAATGATGAAAAACGGCGCGCTATAGTATGCCGTACGATATGGGCTATAGCCCATGGTCCAAAATGATGAGAAACGAGGCTAACCTTTTTTTTCAAAATTTCAAAAAACATGGGCTATAACCCATCGTTTTTGTCATTTCGTCATTTTTTTTTAATCCTCAAAAATGATGAAAAACGGCGCGCTATAGTATGCCGTACGATATGGGCTATATCCCATGGTCCAAAATGATGAGAAACGAGGCTAACTTTTTTTTTCAAAATTTAAAAAAACATGGGCTATAACCCATCGTTTTTGTCATTTCGTCATTTTTTTAAAATCCTCAAAAATGATGAAAAACGGCGCGCTATAGTATGCCGTACGATATGGGCTATAGCCCATGGTCCAAAATGATGAGAAACGAGGCTAACTTTTTTTTTCAAAATTTCAAAAAACATGGGCTATAACCCATCGTTTTTGTCATTTCGTCATTTTTTTCAAATCCTCAAAAATGATGAAAAACGGCGCGCTATAGTATGCCGTACGATATGGGCTATAGCCCATGGTCCAAAATGATGAGAAACGAGGCTAATTTTTTATTTGAAATTTCAAAAAACATGGGCTATAACCCATCGTTTTTGTCATTTCGTCATTTTTTTCAAATCCTCAAAAATGATGAAAAACGGCGCGCTATAGTATGCCGTACGATATGGGCTATAGCCCATGGTCCAAAATGATGAGAAACGAGGCTAACTTTTTTTTTCAAAATTTCAAAAAACATGGGCTATAACCCATCGTTTTTGTCATTTCGTCATTTTTTTCAAATCCTCAAAAATGATGAAAAACGGCGCACTATAGTATGCCGTACGATATAGGCTATAGCCCATGGTCCAAAATGATGAGAAACGAGGATAACTTTTTTTTCCAAAAAACATGGGCTATAACCCATCGTTTTTTTTTCATTTTTGTCAAATCATCAAAAATGATGAAAAATGGCGCGCTATAGTATGCCGTACGATATAGGCTATAGCCCAAAATGATGAGAAACGAGGCTAACTTTTTTTTTCAAAATTTCAAAAAACATGGGCTATAACCCATCGTTTTTGTAATTTCCTCATTTTTTTTCAAATCTTCAAAAATGATGAAAAACGGCGCGCTATAGTATGCCGTACGATATAGGCTATAGCCCAAAATGATGAGAAACGAGGCTAACTTTTTTTTTCAAAATTTCAAAAAACATGGGCTATAACCCATCGTTTTTGTAATTTCCTCATTTTTTTTTAATCCTCAAAAATGATGAAAAACGGCGCGCTATAGTACGCCGTACGATATGGGCTATAGCCCATGGTCCAAAATGATGAGAAACGAGGCTAACTTTTTTTTTTGAGATTTCAAAAAACATGGGCTATAACCCATCGTTTTTGTCATTTCGTAATTTTTTTCAAATCCTCAAAAATGATGAAAAACGGCGCGCTATAGTATGCCGTACGATATGGGCTATAGCCCATGGTCCAAAATGATGAGAAACGAGGCTAACTTTTTTTTTCAAAATTTCAAAAAACATGGTCTATAACCCATCGTTTTTGTCATTTCGTCATTTTTTTAAAATCCTCAAAAATGATGAAAAACGGCGCGCTATAGTATGCCGTACGATATGGGCTATAGCCCATGGTCCAAAATGATGAGAAACGAGGCTAACCTTTTTTTTCAAAATTTCAAAAAACATGGGCTATAACCCATCGTTTTTGTCATTTCGTCATTTTTTTTGAATCCTCAAAAATGATGAAAAACGGCGCGCTATAGTATGCCGTACGATATGGGCTATATCCCATGGTCCAAAATGATGAGAAACGAGGCTAACTTTTTTTTTCAAAATTTAAAAAAACATGGGCTATAACCCATCGTTTTTGTCATTTCGTCATTTTTTTAAAATCCTCAAAAATGATGAAAAACGGCGCGCTATAGTATGCCGTACGATATGGGCTATAGCCCATGGTCCAAAATGATGAGAAACGAGGCTAACTTTTTTTTTCAAAATTTCAAAAAACATGGGCTATAACCCATCGTTTTTGTCATTTCGTCATTTTTTTCAAATCCTCAAAAATGATGAAAAACGGCGCGCTATAGTATGCCGTACGATATGGGCTATAGCCCATGGTCCAAAATGATGAGAAACGAGGCTAATTTTTTTTTTGAAATTTCAAAAAACATGGGCTATAACCCATCGTTTTTGTCATTTCGTCATTTTTTTCAAATCCTCAAAAATGATGAAAAACGGCGCGCTATAGTATGCCGTACGATATGGGCTATAGCCCATGGTCCAAAATGATGAGAAACGAGGCTAACTTTTTTTTTCAAAATTTCAAAAAACATGGGCTATAACCCATCGTTTTTGTCATTTCGTCATTTTTTTCAAATCCTCAAAAATGATGAAAAACGGCGCGCTATAGTATGCCGTACGATATGGGCTATAGCCCATGGTCCAAAATGATGAGAAACGAGGCTAACCTTTTTTTTCAAAATTTCAAAAAACATGGGCTATAACCCATCGTTTTTGTCATTTCGTCATTTTTTTTAAATCCTCAAAAATGATGAAAAACGGCGCGCTATAGTATGCCGTACGATATGGGCTATATCCCATGGTCCAAAATGATGAGAAACGAGGCTAACTTTTTTTTCAAAATTTCAAAAAACATGGGCTATAACCCATCGTTTTTGTCATTTCGTCATTTTTTTCAAATCCTCAAAAATGATGAAAAACGGCGCGCTATAGTATGCCGTACGATATGGGCTATAGCCCATGGTCCAAAATGATGAGAAACGAGGCTAACCTTTTTTTTCAAAATTTCAAAAAACATGGGCTATAACCCATCGTTTTTGTCATTTCGTCATTTTTTTTAAATCCTCAAAAATGATGAAAAACGGTGCGCTATAGTATGCCGTACGATATGGGCTATATCCCATGGTCCAAAATGATGAGAAACGAGGCTAACCTTTTTTTTCAAAATTTCAAAAAACATGGGCTATAACCCATCGTTTTTGTCATTTCGTCATTTTTTTCAAATCCTCAAAAATGATGAAAAACGGCGCGCTATAGTATGCCGTACGATATAGGCTATAGCCCATGGTCCAAAATGATGAGAAACGAGGATAACTTTTTTTTTCAAAAAACATGGGCTATAACCCATCGTTTTTTTTCATTTTTGTCAAATCATCAAAAATGATGAAAAATGCGCGCTATAGTATGCCGTACGATATAGGCTATAGCCCAAAATGATGAGAAACGAGGCTAACCTTTTTTTTCAAAATTTCAAAAAACATGGGCTATAACCCATCGTTTTTGTCATTTTGTCATTTTTTTTCAAATCCTCAAAAATGATGAAAAACGGCGCGCTATAGTACGCCGTACGATATGGGCTATAGCCCATGGTCCAAAATGATGAGAAACGAGGCTAACTTTTTTTTTTTTAATTTAAAAAAACATGGGCTATAACCCATCGTTTTTGTCATTTCGTCATTTTTTTCAAATCCTCAAAAATGATGAAAAACGGCGCGCTATAGTATGCCGTACAATATGGGCTATAGCCCATGGTCCAAAATGATGAGAAACGAGGCTAACTTTTTTTTTCAAAATTTCAAAAAACATGGGCTATAACCCATCGTTTTTGTCATTTCGTCATTTTTTAAATCCTCAAAAATGATGAAAAACGGCGCGCTATAGTATGCCGTACGATATGGGCTATATCCCATGGTCCAAAATGATGAGAAACGAGGCTAACTTTTTTTTTTTAATTTAAAAAAACATGGGCTATAACCCATCGTTTTTGTCATTTCGTCATTTTTTTCAAATCCTCAAAAATGATGAAAAACGGCGCACTATAGTATGCCGTACGATATAGGCTATAGCCCATGGTCCAAAATGATGAGAAACGAGGATAACTTTTTTTTCCAAAAAACATGGGCTATAACCCATCGTTTTTTTTTCATTTTTGTCAAATCATCAAAAATGATGAAAAATGGCGCGCTATAGTATGCCGTACGATATAGGCTATAGCCCAAAATGATGAGAAACGAGGCTAACTTTTTTTTTCAAAATTTCAAAAAACATGGGCTATAACCCATCGTTTTTGTAATTTCCTCATTTTTTTTCAAATCTTCAAAAATGATGAAAAACGGCGCGCTATAGTATGCCGTACGATATAGGCTATAGCCCAAAATGATGAGAAACGAGGCTAACTTTTTTTTTCAAAATTTCAAAAAACATGGGCTATAACCCATCGTTTTTGTAATTTCCTCATTTTTTTTTAATCCTCAAAAATGATGAAAAACGGCGCGCTATAGTACGCCGTACGATATGGGCTATAGCCCATGGTCCAAAATGATGAGAAACGAGGCTAACTTTTTTTTTTGAGATTTCAAAAAACATGGGCTATAACCCATCGTTTTTGTCATTTCGTAATTTTTTTCAAATCCTCAAAAATGATGAAAAACGGCGCGCTATAGTATGCCGTACGATATGGGCTATAGCCCATGGTCCAAAATGATGAGAAACGAGGCTAACTTTTTTTTTCAAAATTTCAAAAAACATGGTCTATAACCCATCGTTTTTGTCATTTCGTCATTTTTTTAAAATCCTCAAAAATGATGAAAAACGGCGCGCTATAGTATGCCGTACGATATGGGCTATAGCCCATGGTCCAAAATGATGAGAAACGAGGCTAACCTTTTTTTTCAAAATTTCAAAAAACATGGGATATAACCCATCGTTTTTGTCATTTCGTCATTTTTTTTTAATCCTCAAAAATGATGAAAAACGGCGCGCTATAGTATGCCGTACGATATGGGCTATATCCCATGGTCCAAAATGATGAGAAACGAGGCTAACTTTTTTTTTCAAAATTTAAAAAAACATGGGCTATAACCCATCGTTTTTGTAATTTCCTCATTTTTTTTTAATCCTCAAAAATGATGAAAAACGGCGCGCTATAGTACGCCGTACGATATGGGCTATAGCCCATGGTCCAAAATGATGAGAAACGAGGCTAACTTTTTTTTTTGAGATTTCAAAAAACATGGGCTATAACCCATCGTTTTTGTCATTTCGTAATTTTTTTCAAATCCTCAAAAATGATGAAAAACGGCGCGCTATAGTATGCCGTACGATATGGGCTATAGCCCATGGTCCAAAATGATGAGAAACGAGGCTAACTTTTTTTTTCAAAATTTCAAAAAACATGGTTATAACCCATCGTTTTTGTCATTTCGTCATTTTTTTAAAATCCTCAAAAATGATGAAAAACGGCGCGCTATAGTATGCCGTACGATATGGGCTATAGCCCATGGTCCAAAATGATGAGAAACGAGGCTAACCTTTTTTTTCAAAATTTCAAAAAACATGGGCTATAACCCATCGTTTTTGTCATTTCGTCATTTTTTTTTAATCCTCAAAAATGATGAAAAACGGCGCGCTATAGTATGCCGTACGATATGGGCTATATCCCATGGTCCAAAATGATGAGAAACGAGGCTAACTTTTTTTTTCAAAATTTAAAAAAACATGGGCTATAACCCATCGTTTTTGTCATTTCGTCATTTTTTTTAAATCCTCAAAAAGGATGAAAAACGGCGCGCTATAGTATGCCGTACGATATGGGCTATAGCCCATGGTCCAAAATGATGAGAAACGAGGCTAACTTTTTTTTTCAAAATTTCAAAAAACATGGGCTATAACCCATCGTGTTTTTTTCATTTTTGTCAAATCATCAAAAATGATGAAAAATGGCGCGCTATAGTATGCCGTACGATATAGGCTATAGCCCAAAATGATGAGAAACGAGGCTAACTTTTTTTTTCAAAATTTCAAAAAACATGGGCTATAACCCATCGTTTTTGTAATTTCCTCATTTTTTTTCAAATCTTCAAAAATGATGAAAAACGGCGCGCTATAGTATGCCGTACGATATAGGCTATAGCCCAAAATGATGAGAAACGAGGCTAACTTTTCTTTTCAAAATTTCAAAAAACATGGGCTATAACCCATCGTTTTTGTAATTTCCTCATTTTTTTGTAATCCTCAAAAATGATGAAAAACGGCGCGCTATAGTACGCCGTACGATATGGGCTATAGCCCATGGTCCAAAATGATGAGAAACGAGGCTAACTTTTTTTTTTGAGATTTCAAAAAACATGGGCTATAACCCATCGTTTTTGTCATTTCGTAATTTTTTTCAAATCCTCAAAAATGATGAAAAACGGCGCGCTATAGTATGCCGTACGATATGGGCTATAGCCCATGGTCCAAAATGATGAGAAACGAGGCTAACTTTTTTTTTCAAAATTTCAAAAAACATGGTCTATAACCCATCGTTTTTGTCATTTCGTCATTTTTTTAAAATCCTCAAAAATGATGAAAAACGGCGCGCTATAGTATGCCGTACGATATGGGCTATAGCCCATGGTCCAAAATGATGAGAAACGAGGCTAACCTTTTTTTTCAAAATTTCAAAAAACATGGGCTATAACCCATCGTTTTTGTCATTTCGTCATTTTTTTTTAATCCTCAAAAATGATGAAAAACGGCGCGCTATAGTATGCCGTACGATATGGGCTATATCCCATGGTCCAAAATGATGAGAAACGAGGCTAACTTTTTTTTTCAAAATTTCAAAAAACATGGGCTATAACCCATCGTTTTTGTCATTTCGTCATTTTTTTAATCCTCAAAAATGATGAAAAATGGCGCGCTATAGTATGCCGTACGATATAGGCTATAGCCCAAAATGATGAGAAACGAGGCTAACTTTCTTTTTCAAAATTTCAAAAAACATGGGCTATAACCCATCGTTTTTGTCATTTTGTCATTGTTTTTTCAAATCCTCAAAAATGATGAAAAACGGCGCGCTATAGTACGCCGTACGATATGGGCTATAGCCCATGGTCCAAAATGATGAGAAACGAGGCTAACTTTTTTTTTTTTAATTTAAAAAAACATGGGCTATAACCCATCGTTTTTGTCATTTTGTCATTTTTTTCAAATCCTCAAAAATGATGAAAAACGGCGCGCTATAGTATGCCGTACAATATGGGCTATAGCCCATGGTCCAAAATGATGAGAAACGAGGCTAACCTTTTTTTTCAAATTTTCAAAAAACATTGGCTATAACCCATCGTTTTTGTCATTTCGTCATTTTTTTTAAATCCTCAAAAACGATGAAAAACGGCGCGCTATAGTATGCCGTACGATATGGGCTATATCCCATGGTCCAAAATGATGAGAAACGAGGCTAACCTTTTTTTTCAAAATTTCAAAAAACATGGGCTATAACCCATCGTTTTTGTCATTTCGTCATTTTTTTCAAATCCTCAAAAATGATGAAAAACGGTGCGCTATAGTATGCCGTACGATATAGGCTATAGCCCATGGTCCAAAATGATGAGAAACGAGGATAACTTTTTTTTTCAAAAAACATGGGCTATAACCCATCGTTTTTTTTCATTTTTGTCAAATCATCAAAAATGATGAAAAATGGCGCGCTATAGTATGCCGTACGATATAGGCTATAGCCCAAAATGATGAGAAACGAGGCTAACTTTTTTTTTCAAAATTTCAAAAAACATGGGCTATAACCCATCGTTTTTGTCATTTTGTCATTTTTTTTCAAATCCTCAAAAATGATGAAAAACGGCGCGCTATAGTACGCCGTACGATATGGGCTATAGCCCATGGTCCAAAATGATGAGAAACGAGGCTAACTTTTTTTTTTTTAATTTAAAAAAACATGGGCTATAACCCATCGTTTTTGTCATTTCGTCATTTTTTTCAAATCCTCAAAAATGATGAAAAACGGCGCGCTATAGTATGCCGTACAATATGGGCTATAGCCCATGGTCCAAAATGATGAGAAACGAGGCTAACTTTTTTTTTCAAAATTTCAAAAAACATGGGCTATAACCCATCGTTTTTGTCATTTCGTCATTTTTTTAATCCTCAAAAATGATGAAAAACGGCGCGCTATAGTATGCCGTACGATATGGGCTATATCCCATGGTCCAAAATGATGAGAAACGAGGCTAACTTTTTTTTTTTTTATTTAAAAAAACATGGGCTATAACCCATCGTTTTTGTCATTTCGTCATTTTTTTCAAATCCTCAAAAATGATGAAAAACGGCGCACTATAGTATGCCGTACGATATAGGCTATAGCCCATGGTCCAAAATGATGACAAACGAGGATAACTTTTTTTTCCAAAAAACATGGGCTATAACCCATCGTTTTTTTTTCATTTTTGTCAAATCATCAAAAATGATGAAAAATGGCGCGCTATAGTATGCCGTACGATATAGGCTATAGCCCAAAATGATGAGAAACGAGGCTAACTTTTTTTTTCAAAATTTCAAAAAACATGGGCTATAACCCATCGTTTTTGTAATTTCCTCATTTTTTTTCAAATCTTCAAAAATGATGAAAAACGGCGCGCTATAGTATGCCGTACGATATAGGCTATAGCCCAAAATGATGAGAAACGAGGCTAACTTTTTTTTTCAAAATTTCAAAAAACATGGGCTATAACCCATCGTTTTTGTAATTTCCTCATTTTTTTTTAATCCTCAAAAATGATGAAAAACGGCGCGCTATAGTACGCCGTACGATATGGGCTATAGCCCATGGTCCAAAATGATGAGAAACGAGGCTAACTTTTTTTTTTGAGATTTCAAAAAACATGGGCTATAACCCATCGTTTTTGTCATTTCGTAATTTTTTTCAAATCCTCAAAAATGATGAAAAACGGCGCGCTATAGTATGCCGTACGATATGGGCTATAGCCCATGGTCCAAAATGATGAGAAACGAGGCTAACTTTTTTTTTCAAAATTTCAAAAAACATGGTCTATAACCCATCGTTTTTGTCATTTCGTCATTTTTTTTAAATCCTCAAAAATGATGAAAAACGGCGCGCTATAGTATGCCGTACGATATGGGCTATAGCCCATGGTCCAAAATGATGAGAAACGAGGCTAACCTTTTTTTTCAAAATTTCAAAAAACATGGGCTATAACCCATCGTTTTTGTCATTTCGTCATTTTTTTTTAATCCTCAAAAATGATGAAAAACGGCGCGCTATAGTATGCCGTACGATATGGGCTATATCCCATGGTCCAAAATGATGAGAAACGAGGCTAACTTTTTTTTTCAAAATTTAAAAAAACATGGGCTATAACCCATCGTTTTTGTCATTTCGTCATTTTTTTAAAATCCTCAAAAATGATGAAAAACGGCGCGCTATAGTATGCCGTACGATATGGGCTATAGCCCATGGTCCAAAATGATGAGAAACGAGGCTAACTTTTTTTTTCAAAATTTCAAAAAACATGGGCTATAACCCATCGTTTTTGTCATTTCGTCATTTTTTTCAAATCCTCAAAAATGATGAAAAACGGCGCGCTATAGTATGCCGTACGATATGGGCTATAGCCCATGGTCCAAAATGATGAGAAACGAGGCTAATTTTTTATTTGAAATTTCAAAAAACATGGGCTATAACCCATCGTTTTTGTCATTTCGTCATTTTTTTCAAATCCTCAAAAATGATGAAAAACGGCGCGCTATAGTATGCCGTACGATATGGGCTATAGCCCATGGTCCAAAATGATGAGAAACGAGGCTAACTTTTTTTTTCAAAATTTCAAAAAACATGGGCTATAACCCATCGTTTTTGTCATTTCGTCATTTTTTTCAAATCCTCAAAAATGATGAAAAACGGCGCACTATAGTATGCCGTACGATATAGGCTATAGCCCATGGTCCAAAATGATGAGAAACGAGGATAACTTTTTTTTCCAAAAAACATGGGCTATAACCCATCGTTTTTTTTTCATTTTTGTCAAATCATCAAAAATGATGAAAAATGGCGCGCTATAGTATGCCGTACGATATAGGCTATAGCCCAAAATGATGAGAAACGAGGCTAACTTTTTTTTTCAAAATTTCAAAAAACATGGGCTATAACCCATCGTTTTTGTAATTTCCTCATTTTTTTTCAAATCTTCAAAAATGATGAAAAACGGCGCGCTATAGTATGCCGTACGATATGGGCTATATCCCATGGTCCAAAATGATGAGAAACGAGGCTAACTTTTTTTTTCAAAATTTAAAAAAACATGGGCTATAACCCATCGTTTTTGTCATTTCGTCATTTTTTTAAAATCCTCAAAAATGATGAAAAACGGCGCGCTATAGTATGCCGTACGATATGGGCTATAGCCCATGGTCCAAAATGATGAGAAACGAGGCTAACTTTTTTTTTCAAAATTTCAAAAAACATGGGCTATAACCCATCGTTTTTGTCATTTCGTCATTTTTTTCAAATCCTCAAAAATGATGAAAAACGGCGCGCTATAGTATGCCGTACGATATGGGCTATAGCCCATGGTCCAAAATGATGAGAAACGAGGCTAATTTTTTATTTGAAATTTCAAAAAACATGGGCTATAACCCATCGTTTTTGTCATTTCGTCATTTTTTTCAAATCCTCAAAAATGATGAAAAACGGCGCGCTATAGTATGCCGTACGATATGGGCTATAGCCCATGGTCCAAAATGATGAGAAACGAGGCTAACTTTTTTTTTCAAAATTTCAAAAAACATGGGCTATAACCCATCGTTTTTGTCATTTCGTCATTTTTTTCAAATCCTCAAAAATGATGAAAAACGGCGCACTATAGTATGCCGTACGATATAGGCTATAGCCCATGGTCCAAAATGATGAGAAACGAGGATAACTTTTTTTTCCAAAAAACATGGGCTATAACCCATCGTTTTTTTTTCATTTTTGTCAAATCATCAAAAATGATGAAAAATGGCGCGCTATAGTATGCCGTACGATATAGGCTATAGCCCAAAATGATGAGAAACGAGGCTAACTTTTTTTTTCAAAATTTCAAAAAACATGGGCTATAACCCATCGTTTTTGTAATTTCCTCATTTTTTTTCAAATCTTCAAAAATGATGAAAAACGGCGCGCTATAGTATGCCGTACGATATAGGCTATAGCCCAAAATGATGAGAAACGAGGCTAACTTTTTTTTTCAAAATTTCAAAAAACATGGGCTATAACCCATCGTTTTTGTAATTTCCTAATTTTTTTTTAATCCTCAAAAATGATGAAAAACGGCGCGCTATAGTACGCCGTACGATATGGGCTATAGCCCATGGTCCAAAATGATGAGAAACGAGGCTAACTTTTTTTTTTGAGATTTCAAAAAACATGGGCTATAACCCATCGTTTTTGTCATTTCGTAATTTTTTTCAAATCCTCAAAAATGATGAAAAACGGCGCGCTATAGTATGCCGTACGATATGGGCTATAGCCCATGGTCCAAAATGATGAGAAACGAGGCTAACTTTTTTTTTCAAAATTTCAAAAAACATGGTCTATAACCCATCGTTTTTGTCATTTCGTCATTTTTTTAAAATCCTCAAAAATGATGAAAAACGGCGCGCTATAGTATGCCGTACGATATGGGCTATAGCCCATGGTCCAAAATGATGAGAAACGAGGCTAACCTTTTTTTTCAAAATTTCAAAAAACATGGGCTATAACCCATCGTTTTTGTCATTTCGTCATTTTTTTTGAATCCTCAAAAATGATGAAAAACGGCGCGCTATAGTATGCCGTACGATATGGGCTATATCCCATGGTCCAAAATGATGAGAAACGAGGCTAACTTTTTTTTTCAAAATTTAAAAAAACATGGGCTATAACCCATCGTTTTTGTCATTTCGTCATTTTTTTAAAATCCTCAAAAATGATGAAAAACGGCGCGCTATAGTATGCCGTACGATATGGGCTATAGCCCATGGTCCAAAATGATGAGAAACGAGGCTAACTTTTTTTTTCAAAATTTCAAAAAACATGGGCTATAACCCATCGTTTTTGTCATTTCGTCATTTTTTTCAAATCCTCAAAAATGATGAAAAACGGCGCGCTATAGTATGCCGTACGATATGGGCTATAGCCCATGGTCCAAAATGATGAGAAACGAGGCTAATTTTTTTTTTGAAATTTCAAAAAACATGGGCTATAACCCATCGTTTTTGTCATTTCGTCATTTTTTTCAAATCCTCAAAAATGATGAAAAACGGCGCGCTATAGTATGCCGTACGATATGGGCTATAGCCCATGGTCCAAAATGATGAGAAACGAGGCTAACTTTTTTTTTCAAAATTTCAAAAAACATGGGCTATAACCCATCGTTTTTGTCATTTCGTCATTTTTTTCAAATCCTCAAAAATGATGAAAAACGGCGCGCTATAGTATGCCGTACGATATGGGCTATAGCCCATGGTCCAAAATGATGAGAAACGAGGCTAACCTTTTTTTTCAAAATTTCAAAAAACATGGGCTATAACCCATCGTTTTTGTCATTTCGTCATTTTTTTTAAATCCTCAAAAATGATGAAAAACGGCGCGCTATAGTATGCCGTACGATATGGGCTATATCCCATGGTCCAAAATGATGAGAAACGAGGCTAACTTTTTTTTCAAAATTTCAAAAAACATGGGCTATAACCCATCGTTTTTGTCATTTCGTCATTTTTTTCAAATCCTCAAAAATGATGAAAAACGGCGCGCTATAGTATGCCGTACGATATGGGCTATAGCCCATGGTCCAAAATTATGAGAAACGAGGCTAACCTTTTTTTTCAAAATTTCAAAAAACATGGGCTATAACCCATCGTTTTTGTCATTTCGTCATTTTTTTTAAATCCTCAAAAATGATGAAAAACGGTGCGCTATAGTATGCCGTACGATATGGGCTATATCCCATGGTCCAAAATGATGAGAAACGAGGCTAACCTTTTTTTTCAAAATTTCAAAAAACATGGGCTATAACCCATCGTTTTTGTCATTTCGTCATTTTTTTCAAATCCTCAAAAATGATGAAAAACGGCGCGCTATAGTATGCCGTACGATATAGGCTATAGCCCATGGTCCAAAATGATGAGAAACGAGGATAACTTTTTTTTTCAAAAAACATGGGCTATAACCCATCGTTTTTTTTCATTTTTGTCAAATCATCAAAAATGATGAAAAATGCGCGCTATAGTATGCCGTACGATATAGGCTATAGCCCAAAATGATGAGAAACGAGGCTAACCTTTTTTTTCAAAATTTCAAAAAACATGGGCTATAACCCATCGTTTTTGTCATTTTGTCATTTTTTTTCAAATCCTCAAAAATGATGAAAAACGGCGCGCTATAGTACGCCGTACGATATGGGCTATAGCCCATGGTCCAAAATGATGAGAAACGAGGCTAACTTTTTTTTTTTTAATTTAAAAAAACATGGGCTATAACCCATCGTTTTTGTCATTTCGTCATTTTTTTCAAATCCTCAAAAATGATGAAAAACGGCGCGCTATAGTATGCCGTACAATATGGGCTATAGCCCATGGTCCAAAATGATGAGAAACGAGGCTAACTTTTTTTTTCAAAATTTCAAAAAACATGGGCTATAACCCATCGTTTTTGTCATTTCGTCATTTTTTAAATCCTCAAAAATGATGAAAAACGGCGCGCTATAGTATGCCGTACGATATGGGCTATATCCCATGGTCCAAAATGATGAGAAACGAGGCTAACTTTTTTTTTTTAATTTAAAAAAACATGGGCTATAACCCATCGTTTTTGTCATTTCGTCATTTTTTTCAAATCCTCAAAAATGATGAAAAACGGCGCACTATAGTATGCCGTACGATATAGGCTATAGCCCATGGTCCAAAATGATGAGAAACGAGGATAACTTTTTTTTCCAAAAAACATGGGCTATAACCCATCGTTTTTTTTTCATTTTTGTCAAATCATCAAAAATGATGAAAAATGGCGCGCTATAGTATGCCGTACGATATAGGCTATAGCCCAAAATGATGAGAAACGAGGCTAACTTTTTTTTTCAAAATTTCAAAAAACATGGGCTATAACCCATCGTTTTTGTAATTTCCTCATTTTTTTTCAAATCTTCAAAAATGATGAAAAACGGCGCGCTATAGTATGCCGTACGATATAGGCTATAGCCCAAAATGATGAGAAACGAGGCTAACTTTTTTTTTCAAAATTTCAAAAAACATGGGCTATAACCCATCGTTTTTGTAATTTCCTCATTTTTTTTTAATCCTCAAAAATGATGAAAAACGGCGCGCTATAGTACGCCGTACGATATGGGCTATAGCCCATGGTCCAAAATGATGAGAAACGAGGCTAACTTTTTTTTTTGAGATTTCAAAAAACATGGGCTATAACCCATCGTTTTTGTCATTTCGTAATTTTTTTCAAATCCTCAAAAATGATGAAAAACGGCGCGCTATAGTATGCCGTACGATATGGGCTATAGCCCATGGTCCAAAATGATGAGAAACGAGGCTAACTTTTTTTTTCAAAATTTCAAAAAACATGGTCTATAACCCATCGTTTTTGTCATTTCGTCATTTTTTTAAAATCCTCAAAAATGATGAAAAACGGCGCGCTATAGTATGCCGTACGATATGGGCTATAGCCCATGGTCCAAAATGATGAGAAACGAGGCTAACCTTTTTTTTCAAAATTTCAAAAAACATGGGATATAACCCATCGTTTTTGTCATTTCGTCATTTTTTTTTAATCCTCAAAAATGATGAAAAACGGCGCGCTATAGTATGCCGTACGATATGGGCTATATCCCATGGTCCAAAATGATGAGAAACGAGGCTAACTTTTTTTTTCAAAATTTAAAAAAACATGGGCTATAACCCATCGTTTTTGTAATTTCCTCATTTTTTTTTAATCCTCAAAAATGATGAAAAACGGCGCGCTATAGTACGCCGTACGATATGGGCTATAGCCCATGGTCCAAAATGATGAGAAACGAGGCTAACTTTTTTTTTTGAGATTTCAAAAAACATGGGCTATAACCCATCGTTTTTGTCATTTCGTAATTTTTTTCAAATCCTCAAAAATGATGAAAAACGGCGCGCTATAGTATGCCGTACGATATGGGCTATAGCCCATGGTCCAAAATGATGAGAAACGAGGCTAACTTTTTTTTTCAAAATTTCAAAAAACATGGTTATAACCCATCGTTTTTGTCATTTCGTCATTTTTTTAAAATCCTCAAAAATGATGAAAAACGGCGCGCTATAGTATGCCGTACGATATGGGCTATAGCCCATGGTCCAAAATGATGAGAAACGAGGCTAACCTTTTTTTTCAAAATTTCAAAAAACATGGGCTATAACCCATCGTTTTTGTCATTTCGTCATTTTTTTTTAATCCTCAAAAATGATGAAAAACGGCGCGCTATAGTATGCCGTACGATATGGGCTATATCCCATGGTCCAAAATGATGAGAAACGAGGCTAACTTTTTTTTTCAAAATTTAAAAAAACATGGGCTATAACCCATCGTTTTTGTCATTTCGTCATTTTTTTTAAATCCTCAAAAAGGATGAAAAACGGCGCGCTATAGTATGCCGTACGATATGGGCTATAGCCCATGGTCCAAAATGATGAGAAACGAGGCTAACTTTTTTTTTCAAAATTTCAAAAAACATGGGCTATAACCCATCGTGTTTTTTTCATTTTTGTCAAATCATCAAAAATGATGAAAAATGGCGCGCTATAGTATGCCGTACGATATAGGCTATAGCCCAAAATGATGAGAAACGAGGCTAACTTTTTTTTTCAAAATTTCAAAAAACATGGGCTATAACCCATCGTTTTTGTAATTTCCTCATTTTTTTTCAAATCTTCAAAAATGATGAAAAACGGCGCGCTATAGTATGCCGTACGATATAGGCTATAGCCCAAAATGATGAGAAACGAGGCTAACTTTTTTTTTCAAAATTTCAAAAAACATGGGCTATAACCCATCGTTTTTGTAATTTCCTCATTTTTTTGTAATCCTCAAAAATGATGAAAAACGGCGCGCTATAGTACGCCGTACGATATGGGCTATAGCCCATGGTCCAAAATGATGAGAAACGAGGCTAACTTTTTTTTTTGAGATTTCAAAAAACATGGGCTATAACCCATCGTTTTTGTCATTTCGTAATTTTTTTCAAATCCTCAAAAATGATGAAAAACGGCGCGCTATAGTATGCCGTACGATATGGGCTATAGCCCATGGTCCAAAATGATGAGAAACGAGGCTAACTTTTTTTTTCAAAATTTCAAAAAACATGGTCTATAACCCATCGTTTTTGTCATTTCGTCATTTTTTTAAAATCCTCAAAAATGATGAAAAACGGCGCGCTATAGTATGCCGTACGATATGGGCTATAGCCCATGGTCCAAAATGATGAGAAACGAGGCTAACCTTTTTTTTCAAAATTTCAAAAAACATGGGCTATAACCCATCGTTTTTGTCATTTCGTCATTTTTTTTTAATCCTCAAAAATGATGAAAAACGGCGCGCTATAGTATGCCGTACGATATGGGCTATATCCCATGGTCCAAAATGATGAGAAACGAGGCTAACTTTTTTTTTCAAAATTTCAAAAAACATGGGCTATAACCCATCGTTTTTGTCATTTCGTAATTTTTTTAATCCTCAAAAATGATGAAAAATGGCGCGCTATAGTATGCCGTACGATATAGGCTATAGCCCAAAATGATGAGAAACGAGGCTAACTTTCTTTTTCAAAATTTCAAAAAACATGGGCTATAACCCATCGTTTTTGTCATTTTGTCATTGTTTTTTCAAATCCTCAAAAATGATGAAAAACGGCGCGCTATAGTACGCCGTACGATATGGGCTATAGCCCATGGTCCAAAATGATGAGAAACGAGGCTAACTTTTTTTTTTTTAATTTAAAAAAACATGGGCTATAACCCATCGTTTTTGTCATTTTGTCATTTTTTTCAAATCCTCAAAAATGATGAAAAACGGCGCGCTATAGTATGCCGTACAATATGGGCTATAGCCCATGGTCCAAAATGATGAGAAACGAGGCTAACCTTTTTTTTCAAATTTTCAAAAAACATTGGCTATAACCCATCGTTTTTGTCATTTCGTCATTTTTTTTAAATCCTCAAAAACGATGAAAAACGGCGCGCTATAGTATGCCGTACGATATGGGCTATATCCCATGGTCCAAAATGATGAGAAACGAGGCTAACCTTTTTTTTCAAAATTTCAAAAAACATGGGCTATAACCCATCGTTTTTGTCATTTCGTCATTTTTTTCAAATCCTCAAAAATGATGAAAAACGGTGCGCTATAGTATGCCGTACGATATAGGCTATAGCCCATGGTCCAAAATGATGAGAAACGAGGATAACTTTTTTTTTCAAAAAACATGGGCTATAACCCATCGTTTTTTTTCATTTTTGTCAAATCATCAAAAATGATGAAAAATGGCGCGCTATAGTATGCCGTACGATATAGGCTATAGCCCAAAATGATGAGAAACGAGGCTAACTTTTTTTTTCAAAATTTCAAAAAACATGGGCTATAACCCATCGTTTTTGTCATTTTGTCATTTTTTTTCAAATCCTCAAAAATGATGAAAAACGGCGCGCTATAGTACGCCGTACGATATGGGCTATAGCCCATGGTCCAAAATGATGAGAAACGAGGCTAACTTTTTTTTTTTTAATTTAAAAAAACATGGGCTATAACCCATCGTTTTTGTCATTTCGTCATTTTTTTCAAATCCTCAAAAATGATGAAAAACGGCGCGCTATAGTATGCCGTACAATATGGGCTATAGCCCATGGTCCAAAATGATGAGAAACGAGGCTAACTTTTTTTTTCAAAATTTCAAAAAACATGGGCTATAACCCATCGTTTTTGTCATTTCGTCATTTTTTTAATCCTCAAAAATGATGAAAAACGGCGCGCTATAGTATGCCGTACGATATGGGCTATATCCCATGGTCCAAAATGATGAGAAACGAGGCTAACTTTTTTTTTTTTTATTTAAAAAAACATGGGCTATAACCCATCGTTTTTGTCATTTCGTCATTTTTTTCAAATCCTCAAAAATGATGAAAAACGGCGCACTATAGTATGCCGTACGATATAGGCTATAGCCCATGGTCCAAAATGATGACAAACGAGGATAACTTTTTTTTCCAAAAAACATGGGCTATAACCCATCGTTTTTTTTTCATTTTTGTCAAATCATCAAAAATGATGAAAAATGGCGCGCTATAGTATGCCGTACGATATAGGCTATAGCCCAAAATGATGAGAAACGAGGCTAACTTTTTTTTTCAAAATTTCAAAAAACATGGGCTATAACCCATCGTTTTTGTAATTTCCTCATTTTTTTTCAAATCTTCAAAAATGATGAAAAACGGCGCGCTATAGTATGCCGTACGATATAGGCTATAGCCCAAAATGATGAGAAACGAGGCTAACTTTTTTTTTCAAAATTTCAAAAAACATGGGCTATAACCCATCGTTTTTGTAATTTCCTCATTTTTTTTTAATCCTCAAAAATGATGAAAAACGGCGCGCTATAGTACGCCGTACGATATGGGCTATAGCCCATGGTCCAAAATGATGAGAAACGAGGCTAACTTTTTTTTTTGAGATTTCAAAAAACATGGGCTATAACCCATCGTTTTTGTCATTTCGTAATTTTTTTCAAATCCTCAAAAATGATGAAAAACGGCGCGCTATAGTATGCCGTACGATATGGGCTATAGCCCATGGTCCAAAATGATGAGAAACGAGGCTAACTTTTTTTTTCAAAATTTCAAAAAACATGGTCTATAACCCATCGTTTTTGTCATTTCGTCATTTTTTTTAAATCCTCAAAAATGATGAAAAACGGCGCGCTATAGTATGCCGTACGATATGGGCTATAGCCCATGGTCCAAAATGATGAGAAACGAGGCTAACCTTTTTTTTCAAAATTTCAAAAAACATGGGCTATAACCCATCGTTTTTGTCATTTCGTCATTTTTTTTTAATCCTCAAAAATGATGAAAAACGGCGCGCTATAGTATGCCGTACGATATGGGCTATATCCCATGGTCCAAAATGATGAGAAACGAGGCTAACTTTTTTTTTCAAAATTTAAAAAAACATGGGCTATAACCCATCGTTTTTGTCATTTCGTCATTTTTTTAAAATCCTCAAAAATGATGAAAAACGGCGCGCTATAGTATGCCGTACGATATGGGCTATAGCCCATGGTCCAAAATGATGAGAAACGAGGCTAACTTTTTTTTTCAAAATTTCAAAAAACATGGGCTATAACCCATCGTTTTTGTCATTTCGTCATTTTTTTCAAATCCTCAAAAATGATGAAAAACGGCGCGCTATAGTATGCCGTACGATATGGGCTATAGCCCATGGTCCAAAATGATGAGAAACGAGGCTAATTTTTTATTTGAAATTTCAAAAAACATGGGCTATAACCCATCGTTTTTGTCATTTCGTCATTTTTTTCAAATCCTCAAAAATGATGAAAAACGGCGCGCTATAGTATGCCGTACGATATGGGCTATAGCCCATGGTCCAAAATGATGAGAAACGAGGCTAACTTTTTTTTTCAAAATTTCAAAAAACATGGGCTATAACCCATCGTTTTTGTCATTTCGTCATTTTTTTCAAATCCTCAAAAATGATGAAAAACGGCGCACTATAGTATGCCGTACGATATAGGCTATAGCCCATGGTCCAAAATGATGAGAAACGAGGATAACTTTTTTTTCCAAAAAACATGGGCTATAACCCATCGTTTTTTTTTCATTTTTGTCAAATCATCAAAAATGATGAAAAATGGCGCGCTATAGTATGCCGTACGATATAGGCTATAGCCCAAAATGATGAGAAACGAGGCTAACTTTTTTTTTCAAAATTTCAAAAAACATGGGCTATAACCCATCGTTTTTGTAATTTCCTCATTTTTTTTCAAATCTTCAAAAATGATGAAAAACGGCGCGCTATAGTATGCCGTACGATATAGGCTATAGCCCAAAATGATGAGAAACGAGGCTAACTTTTTTTTTCAAAATTTCAAAAAACATGGGCTATAACCCATCGTTTTTGTAATTTCCTCATTTTTTTTTAATCCTCAAAAATGATGAAAAACGGCGCGCTATAGTACGCCGTACGATATGGGCTATAGCCCATGGTCCAAAATGATGAGAAACGAGGCTAACTTTTTTTTTTGAGATTTCAAAAAACATGGGCTATAACCCATCGTTTTTGTCATTTCGTAATTTTTTTCAAATCCTCAAAAATGATGAAAAACGGCGCGCTATAGTATGCCGTACGATATGGGCTATAGCCCATGGTCCAAAATGATGAGAAACGAGGCTAACTTTTTTTTTCAAAATTTCAAAAAACATGGTCTATAACCCATCGTTTTTGTCATTTCGTCATTTTTTTAAAATCCTCAAAAATGATGAAAAACGGCGCGCTATAGTATGCCGTACGATATGGGCTATAGCCCATGGTCCAAAATGATGAGAAACGAGGCTAACCTTTTTTTTCAAAATTTCAAAAAACATGGGCTATAACCCATCGTTTTTGTCATTTCGTCATTTTTTTTTAATCCTCAAAAATGATGAAAAACGGCGCGCTATAGTATGCCGTACGATATGGGCTATATCCCATGGTCCAAAATGATGAGAAACGAGGCTAACTTTTTTTTTCAAAATTTAAAAAAACATGGGCTATAACCCATCGTTTTTGTCATTTCGTCATTTTTTTAAAATCCTCAAAAATGATGAAAAACGGCGCGCTATAGTATGCCGTACGATATGGGCTATAGCCCATGGTCCAAAATGATGAGAAACGAGGCTAACTTTTTTTTTCAAAATTTCAAAAAACATGGGCTATAACCCATCGTTTTTGTCATTTCGTCATTTTTTTCAAATCCTCAAAAATGATGAAAAACGGCGCGCTATAGTATGCCGTACGATATGGGCTATAGCCCATGGTCCAAAATGATGAGAAACGAGGCTAATTTTTTTTTTGAAATTTCAAAAAACATGGGCTATAACCCATCGTTTTTGTCATTTCGTCATTTTTTTCAAATCCTCAAAAATGATGAAAAACGGCGCGCTATAGTATGCCGTACGATATGGGCTATAGCCCATGGTCCAAAATGATGAGAAACGAGGCTAACTTTTTTTTTCAAAATTTCAAAAAACATGGGCTATAACCCATCGTTTTTGTCATTTCGTCATTTTTTTCAAATCCTCAAAAATGATGAAAAACGGCGCGCTATAGTATGCCGTACGATATGGGCTATAGCCCATGGTCCAAAATGATGAGAAACGAGGCTAACCTTTTTTTTCAAAATTTCAAAAAACATGGGCTATAACCCATCGTTTTTGTCATTTCGTCATTTTTTTTAAATCCTCAAAAATGATGAAAAACGGCGCGCTATAGTATGCCGTACGATATGGGCTATATCCCATGGTCCAAAATGATGAGAAACGAGGCTAACTTTTTTTTCAAAATTTCAAAAAACATGGGCTATAACCCATCGTTTTTGTCATTTCGTCATTTTTTTCAAATCCTCAAAAATGATGAAAAACGGCGCGCTATAGTATGCCGTACGATATGGGCTATAGCCCATGGTCCAAAATGATGAGAAACGAGGCTAACCTTTTTTTTCAAAATTTCAAAAAACATGGGCTATAACCCATCGTTTTTGTCATTTCGTCATTTTTTTTAAATCCTCAAAAATGATGAAAAACGGTGCGCTATAGTATGCCGTACGATATGGGCTATATCCCATGGTCCAAAATGATGAGAAACGAGGCTAACCTTTTTTTTCAAAATTTCAAAAAACATGGGCTATAACCCATCGTTTTTGTCATTTCGTCATTTTTTTCAAATCCTCAAAAATGATGAAAAACGGCGCGCTATAGTATGCCGTACGATATAGGCTATAGCCCATGGTCCAAAATGATGAGAAACGAGGATAACTTTTTTTTTCAAAAAACATGGGCTATAACCCATCGTTTTTTTTCATTTTTGTCAAATCATCAAAAATGATGAAAAATGCGCGCTATAGTATGCCGTACGATATAGGCTATAGCCCAAAATGATGAGAAACGAGGCTAACCTTTTTTTTCAAAATTTCAAAAAACATGGGCTATAACCCATCGTTTTTGTCATTTTGTCATTTTTTTTCAAATCCTCAAAAATGATGAAAAACGGCGCGCTATAGTAC
This sequence comes from Protomyctophum bolini, assembly GCF_963924005.1. Lineage (NCBI taxonomy): Eukaryota > Metazoa > Chordata > Actinopteri > Myctophiformes > Myctophidae > Protomyctophum > Protomyctophum bolini. Next base: position 37,894,731 of record NC_137879.1, read on the forward strand.
GCCGTACGATATGGGCTATAGCCCATGGTCCAAAATGATGAGAAACGAGGCTAACTTTTTTTTTTTTAATTTAAAAAAACATGGGCTATAACCCATCGTTTTTGTCATTTCGTCATTTTTTTCAAATCCTCAAAAATGATGAAAAACGGCGCGCTATAGTATGCCGTACAATATGGGCTATAGCCCATGGTCCAAAATGATGAGAAACGAGGCTAACTTTTTTTTTCAAAATTTCAAAAAACATGGGCTATAACCCATCGTTTTTGTCATTTCGTCATTTTTTAAATCCTCAAAAATGATGAAAAACGGCGCGCTATAGTATGCCGTACGATATGGGCTATATCCCATGGTCCAAAATGATGAGAAACGAGGCTAACTTTTTTTTTTTAATTTAAAAAAACATGGGCTATAACCCATCGTTTTTGTCATTTCGTCATTTTTTTCAAATCCTCAAAAATGATGAAAAACGGCGCACTATAGTATGCCGTACGATATAGGCTATAGCCCATGGTCCAAAATGATGAGAAACGAGGATAACTTTTTTTTCCAAAAAACATGGGCTATAACCCATCGTTTTTTTTTCATTTTTGTCAAATCATCAAAAATGATGAAAAATGGCGCGCTATAGTATGCCGTACGATATAGGCTATAGCCCAAAATGATGAGAAACGAGGCTAACTTTTTTTTTCAAAATTTCAAAAAACATGGGCTATAACCCATCGTTTTTGTAATTTCCTCATTTTTTTTCAAATCTTCAAAAATGATGAAAAACGGCGCGCTATAGTATGCCGTACGATATAGGCTATAGCCCAAAATGATGAGAAACGAGGCTAACTTTTTTTTTCAAAATTTCAAAAAACATGGGCTATAACCCATCGTTTTTGTAATTTCCTCATTTTTTTTTAATCCTCAAAAATGATGAAAAACGGCGCGCTATAGTACGCCGTACGATATGGGCTATAGCCCATGGTCCAAAATGATGAGAAACGAGGCTAACTTTTTTTTTTGAGATTTCAAAAAACATGGGCTATAACCCATCGTTTTTGTCATTTCGTAATTTTTTTCAAATCCTCAAAAATGATGAAAAACGGCGCGCTATAGTATGCCGTACGATATGGGCTATAGCCCATGGTCCAAAATGATGAGAAACGAGGCTAACTTTTTTTTTCAAAATTTCAAAAAACATGGTCTATAACCCATCGTTTTTGTCATTTCGTCATTTTTTTAAAATCCTCAAAAATGATGAAAAACGGCGCGCTATAGTATGCCGTACGATATGGGCTATAGCCCATGGTCCAAAATGATGAGAAACGAGGCTAACCTTTTTTTTCAAAATTTCAAAAAACATGGGATATAACCCATCGTTTTTGTCATTTCGTCATTTTTTTTTAATCCTCAAAAATGATGAAAAACGGCGCGCTATAGTATGCCGTACGATATGGGCTATATCCCATGGTCCAAAATGATGAGAAACGAGGCTAACTTTTTTTTTCAAAATTTAAAAAAACATGGGCTATAACCCATCGTTTTTGTAATTTCCTCATTTTTTTTTAATCCTCAAAAATGATGAAAAACGGCGCGCTATAGTACGCCGTACGATATGGGCTATAGCCCATGGTCCAAAATGATGAGAAACGAGGCTAACTTTTTTTTTTGAGATTTCAAAAAACATGGGCTATAACCCATCGTTTTTGTCATTTCGTAATTTTTTTCAAATCCTCAAAAATGATGAAAAACGGCGCGCTATAGTATGCCGTACGATATGGGCTATAGCCCATGGTCCAAAATGATGAGAAACGAGGCTAACTTTTTTTTTCAAAATTTCAAAAAACATGGTTATAACCCATCGTTTTTGTCATTTCGTCATTTTTTTAAAATCCTCAAAAATGATGAAAAACGGCGCGCTATAGTATGCCGTACGATATGGGCTATAGCCCATGGTCCAAAATGATGAGAAACGAGGCTAACCTTTTTTTTCAAAATTTCAAAAAACATGGGCTATAACCCATCGTTTTTGTCATTTCGTCATTTTTTTTTAATCCTCAAAAATGATGAAAAACGGCGCGCTATAGTATGCCGTACGATATGGGCTATATCCCATGGTCCAAAATGATGAGAAACGAGGCTAACTTTTTTTTTCAAAATTTAAAAAAACATGGGCTATAACCCATCGTTTTTGTCATTTCGTCATTTTTTTTAAATCCTCAAAAAGGATGAAAAACGGCGCGCTATAGTATGCCGTACGATATGGGCTATAGCCCATGGTCCAAAATGATGAGAAACGAGGCTAACTTTTTTTTTCAAAATTTCAAAAAACATGGGCTATAACCCATCGTTTTTGTCATTTCGTCATTTTTTTCAAATCCTCAAAAATGATGAAAAACGGCGCGCTATAGTATGCCGTACGATATGGGCTATAGCCCATGGTCCAAAATGATGAGAAACGAGGCTAACTTTTTTTTTCAAAATTTCAAAAAACATGGGCTATAACCCATCGTTTTTGTCATTTCGTCATTTTTTTAAAATCCTCAAAAATGATGAAAAACGGCGCGCTATAGTATGCCGTACGATATGGGCTATAGCCCATGGTCCAAAATGATGAGAAACGAGGCTAACTTTTTTTTCAAAATTTCAAAAAACATGGGCTATAACCCATCGTTTTTGTCATTTCGTCATTTTTTTCAAATCCTCAAAAATGATGAAAAACGGCGCGCTATAGTATGCCGTACGATATGGGCTATAGCCCATGGTCCAAAATGATGAGAAACGAGGCTAACCTTTTTTTTCAAAATTTCAAAAAACATGGGCTATAACCCATCGTTTTTGTCATTTCGTCATTTTTTTCAAATCCTCAAAAATGATGAAAAACGGCGCGCTATAGTATGCCGTACGATATAGGCTATAGCCCATGGTCCAAAATGATGAGAAACGAGGATAACTTTTTTTTTCAAAAAACATGGGCTATAACCCATCATTTTTTTTCATTTTTGTCAAATCATCAAAAATGATGAAAAATGGCGCGCTATAGTATGCCGTACGATATGGGCTATAGCCCAAAATGATGAGAAACGAGGCTAACTTTTTTTTTCAAAATTTCAAAAAACATGGGCTATAACCCATCGTTTTTGTCATTTCGTCTTTTTTTTTCAAATCCTCAAAAATGATGAAAAACGGCGCGCTATAGTACGCCGTACGATATGGGCTATAGCCCATGGTCCAAAATGATGAGAAACGAGGCTAACTTTTTTTTTTTTAATTTAAAAAAACATGGGCTATAACCCATCGTTTTTGTCATTTCGTCATTTTTTTCAAATCCTCAAAAATGATGAAAAACGGCGCGCTATAGTATGCCGTACGATATGGGCTATAGCCCATGGTCCAAAATGATGAGAAACGAGGCTAACTTTTTTTTTCAAAATTTCAAAAAACATGGGCTATAACCCATCGTTTTTGTCATTTCGTCTTTTTTTTAAATCCTCAAAAATGATGAAAAACGGCACGCTATAGTATGCCGTACGATATGGGCTATCGCCCATGGTCCAAAATGATGAGAAACGAGGCTAACTTTTTTTTCAAAATTTCAAAAAACATGGGCTATAACCCATCGTTTTTGTCATTTCGTCATTTTTTTCAAATCCTCAAAAATGATGAAAAACGGCGCGCTATAGTATGCCGTACGATATGGGCTATAACCCATGGTCCAAAATGATGAGAAACGAGGCTAACTTTTTTTTTCAAAATTTCAAAAAACATGGGCTATAACCCATCGTTTTTGTCATTTCGTCATTTTTTTCAAATCCTCAAAAATGATGAAAAACGGCGCACTATAGTACGCCGTACGATATGGGCTATAGCCCATGGTCCAAAATGATGAGAAACGAGGCTAACTTTTTTTTTTGAAATTTCAAAAAACATGGGCTATAACCCATCGTTTTAGTCATTTCGTCATTTTTTTTAATCCTCAAAAATGATGAAAAACGGCGCGCTATAGTATGCCGTACGATATGGGCTATAGCCCAGGTGTTCCCAAACTTTTTTGGACCAGGTACCCCTTTTGGGGTAGATATTTTTCCAGGTACCCCCTCATCCTCGCAACACGGATAACAATATATTTACAACCACAAGCAGTGTTTCCTGCAGGAAAAAGCTTTGGCATGGTGCTGGGCACAGGCCGCAATTTTGATTAATTAATTAATTTGATTCATTAATTAATAAGATTAATACATTAAGATTAATTTGTATTATTGCTCTTGTATTGCTATTGGAGACACTGGGGGGACACTGGGGGACACTGGGCAGGCACTGAGGAGGCACTGGGGAGACACTGGGGAGGCACTCAGGGGCACACTGGGGAGGCACTGGGAAGGCACTCGGGGGGCACACTGGGGAGGCATTGGGGAGGCACTCAGGGGGACACTGGGGAGGCACTCGGGGGGACACTGTCTAAATGTATACGTCTAAATGTATACGTCTAAATGTATATGTTTAAATGTAGACGTCTAAATGTATACGTTTAAATGTAGACGTCTAAATGTAGACGTCTAAATGTAGATGTCTAAATGTAGACTTCTAAATGTATACGTCTAAATGTAGACGTCTAAATGTAGACGTCTAAATGTGTACGTCTAAATGTAGACGTCTAAATGTGTACGTCTTCTCTTATGGGGGTCCCTGGCATATCTTTTCAAATGGGGGTCCACGGGCTAAGTAGTGTCAATTTGGGGGTCCTTGACATGAAAAGGTTTGGGAACCACTGCTTTAAACACTTTAGCACTTTATGAACATGAACAAAATAGATGAGTCCCCCCTGGAATTCCCTCAGGTATCCCTGGGGGTCCCCGGACCCCACTTTGGGAACCACTGATATAGGCTATAGCCCATGGTCCAAAATGATGAGAAACGAGGATAACTTTTTTTTTCAAAATTTCAAAAAACATGGGCTATAACCCATCGTTTTTGTCATTTCGTCATTTTTTTCAAATCCTCAAAAATGATAAAAAACGGCGCGCTATAGTATGCCGTACGATATGGGATATAGCCCATGGTCCAAAATGATGAGAAACGAGGCTAACTTTTTTTTTCAAAATTTCAAAAAACATGGGCTATAACCCATCGTTTTTGTCATTTCGTCATTTTTTTTAAATCCTCAAAAATGATGAAAAACGGCGCGCTATAGTATGCCGTACGATATGGGCTATAGCCCAGGTGTTCCCAAACTTTTTTGGACCAGGTACCCCTTTTGGGGTAGATATTTTTCCAGGTACCCCCTCATCCTCGCAACACGGATAACAATATATTTACAACCACAAGCAGTGTTTCCTGCAGGAAAAAGCTTTGGCATGGTGCTGGGCACAGGCCGCAATTTTGATTAATTAATTAATTTGATTCATTAATTAATAAGATTAATACATTAAGATTAATTTGTATTATTGCTCTTGTATTGCTATTGGAGACACTGGGGGGACACTGGGGGACACTGGGCAGGCACTGAGGAGGCACTGGGGAGACACTGGGGAGGCACTCAGGGGCACACTGGGGAGGCACTGGGAAGGCACTCGGGGGGCACACTGGGGAGGCATTGGGGAGGCACTCAGGGGGACACTGGGGAGGCACTCGGGGGGACACTGTCTAAATGTATACGTCTAAATGTATACGTCTAAATGTATATGTTTAAATGTAGACGTCTAAATGTATACGTTTAAATGTAGACGTCTAAATGTAGACGTCTAAATGTAGATGTCTAAATGTAGACTTCTAAATGTATACGTCTAAATGTAGACGTCTAAATGTAGACGTCTAAATGTGTACGTCTAAATGTAGACGTCTAAATGTGTACGTCTTCTCTTATGGGGGTCCCTGGCATATCTTTTCAAATGGGGGTCCACGGGCTAAGTAGTGTCAATTTGGGGGTCCTTGACATGAAAAGGTTTGGGAACCACTGCTTTAAACACTTTAGCACTTTATGAACATGAACAAAATAGATGAGTCCCCCCTGGAATTCCCTCAGGTATCCCTGGGGGTCCCCGGACCCCACTTTGGGAACCACTGATATAGGCTATAGCCCATGGTCCAAAATGATGAGAAACGAGGATAACTTTTTTTTTCAAAATTTCAAAAAACATGGGCTATAACCCATCGTTTTTGTCATTTCGTCATTTTTTTCAAATCCTCAAAAATGATAAAAAACGGCGCGCTATAGTATGCCGTACGATATGGGATATAGCCCATGGTCCAAAATGATGAGAAACGAGGCTAACTTTTTTTTTCAAAATTTCAAAAAACATGGGCTATAACCCATCGTTTTTGTCATTTCGTCATTTTTTAAAAATCCTCAAAAATGATGAAAAACGGCGCGCTATAGTATGCCGTACGATATGGGCTATAGCCCAGGTGTTCCCAAACTTTTTTGGACCAGGTACCCCTTTTGGGGTAGATATTTTTCCAGGTACCCCCTCATCCTCGCAACACGGATAACAATATATTTACAACCACAAGCAGTGTTTCCTGCAGGAAAAAGCTTTGGCATGGTGCTGGGCACAGGCCGCAATTTTGATTAATTAATTAATTTGATTCATTAATTAATAAGATTAATACATTAAGATTAATTTGTATTATTGCTCTTGTATTGCTATTGGAGACACTGGGGGGACACTGGGGGACACTGGGCAGGCACTGAGGAGGCACTGGGGAGACACTGGGGAGGCACTCAGGGGCACACTGGGGAGGCACTGGGAAGGCACTCGGGGGGCACACTGGGGAGGCATTGGGGAGGCACTCAGGGGGACACTGGGGAGGCACTCGGGGGGACACTGTCTAAATGTATACGTCTAAATGTATACGTCTAAATGTATATGTTTAAATGTAGACGTCTAAATGTATACGTTTAAATGTAGACGTCTAAATGTAGACGTCTAAATGTAGATGTCTAAATGTAGACTTCTAAATGTATACGTCTAAATGTAGACGTCTAAATGTAGACGTCTAAATGTGTACGTCTAAATGTAGACGTCTAAATGTGTACGTCTTCTCTTATGGGGGTCCCTGGCATATCTTTTCAAATGGGGGTCCACGGGCTAAGTAGTATCAATTTGGGGGTCCTTGACATGAAAAGGTTTGGGAACCACTGCTTTAAACACTTTAGCACTTTATGAACATGAACAAAATAGATGAGTCCCCCCTGGAATTCCCTCAGGTATCCCTGGGGGTCCCCGGACCCCACTTTGGGAACCACTGATATAGGCTATAGCCCATGGTCCAAAATGATGAGAAACGAGGATAACTTTTTTTTTCAAAATTTCAAAAAACATGGGCTATAACCCATCGTTTTTGTCATTTCGTCTTTTTTTTCAAATCCTCAAAAATGATGAAAAACGGCGCGCTATAGTATGCCGTACGATATGGGCTATAGCCCATGGTCCAAAATGATGAGAAACGAGGCTAACTTTTTTTTTTGAAATTTCTAAAAACATGGGCTATAACCCATCGTTTTTGTCATTTCGTCATTTTTTTCAAATCCTCAAAAATGATGAAAAACGGCACGCTATAGTATGCCGTACGATATGGGCTATAGCCCATGGTCCAAAATGATGAGAAACGAGGCTAACTTTTGTTTTCAAAATTTCAAAAAACATGGGCTATAACCCATCGTTTTTGTCATTTCGTCATTTTTTTAAAATCCTCAAAAATGATGAAAAACGGCGCGCTATAGTATGCCGTACGATATGGGCTATAGCCCATGGTCCAAAATGATGAGAAACGAGGCTAACTTTTTTTTTCAAAATTTCAAAAAACATGGGCTATAACCCATCGTTTTTGTCATTTCGTCATTTTTTTTAAATCCTCAAAAATGATGAAAAACGGCGCGCTATAGTATGCCGTACGATATGGGCTATAGCCCATGGTCCAAAATGATGAGAAACGAGGCTAACTTTTTTTTTCAAAATTTCAAAAAACATGGGCTATAACCCATCGTTTTTGTCATTTCGTCATTTTTTTCAAATCCTCAAAAATGATGAAAAACGGCGCGCTATAGTACGCCGTACGATATGGGCTATAGCCCATGGTCCAAAATGATGAGAAACGAGGCTAACTTTTTTTTTTAAATTTCAAAAAACATGGGCTATAACCCATCGTTTTTGTCATTTCGTCATTTTTTTTAAATCCTCAAAAATGATGAAAAACGGCGCGCTATAGTATGCCGTACGATATGGGCTATAGCCCATGGTCAAAAATGATGAGAAACGAGGCTAACTTTTTTTTTCAAAATTTCAAAAAACATGGGCTATAACCCATCGTTTTTGTCATTTCGTCATTTTTTTCAAATCCTCAAAAATGATGAAAAACGGCGCGCAATAGTATGCCGTACGATATGGGCTATAGCCCATGGTCCAAAATGATGAGAAACGAGGCTAACCTTTTTTTTCAAAATTTCAAAAAACATGGGCTATAACCCATCGTTTTTGTCATTTTGTCATTTTTTTTAAATCCTCAAAAATGATGAAAAACGGTGCGCTATAGTATGCCGTACGATATGGGCTATAGCCCATGGTCCAAAATGATGAGAAACGAGGCTAACTTTTTTTTTTGAAATTTCAAAAAACATGGGCTATAACCCATCGTTTTTGTCATTTCGTCATTTTTTTTAAATCCTCAAAAATGATGAAAAACGGCGCGCTATAGTATGCCGTACGATATGGGCTATAGCCCATGGTCCAAAATGATGAGAAACGAGGCTAACTTTTTTTTTCAAAATTTCAAAAAACATGGGCTATAACCCATCGTTTTTGTCATTTCGTCATTTTTTTCAAATCCTCAAAAATGATGAAAAACGGCGCGCTATAGTACGCCGTACGATATGGGCTATAGCCCATGGTCCAAAATGATGAGAAACGAGGCTAACTTTTTTTTTAAAATTTCAAAAAACATGGGCTATAACCCATCGTTTTTGTCATTTCGTCATTTTTTTTAAATCCTCAAAAATGATGAAAAACGGCGCGCTATAGTATGCCGTACGATATGGGCTATAGCCCATGGTCAAAAATGATGAGAAACGAGGCTAACTTTTTTTTTCAAAATTTCAAAAAACATGGGCTATAACCCATCGTTTTTGTCATTTCGTCATTTTTTTCAAATCCTCAAAAATGATGAAAAACGGCGCGCTATAGTATGCCGTACGATATGGGCTATAGCCCATGGTCCAAAATGATGAGAAACGAGGCTAACCTTTTTTTTCAAAATTTCAAAAAACATGGGCTATAACCCATCGTTTTTGTCATTTTGTCATTTTTTTTAAATCCTCAAAAATGATGAAAAACGGTGCGCTATAGTATGCCGTACGATATGGGCTATAGCCCATGGTCCAAAATGATGAGAAACGAGGCTAACTTTTTTTTTTGAAATTTCAAAAAACATGGGCTATAACCCATCGTTTTTGTCATTTCGTCATTTTTTTCAAATCCTCAAAAATGATGAAAAACGGCGCGCTATAGTATGCCGTACGATATGGGCTATAGCCCATGGTCCAAAATGATGAGAAACGAGGCTAACTTTTTTTTCCAAAATTTCAAAAAACATGGGCTATAACCCATCGTTTTTGTCATTTCGTCATTTTTTAAAAATCCTCAAAAATGATGAAAAACGGCGCGCTATAGTATGCCGTACGATATGGGCTATAGCCCATGGTCCAAAATGATGAGAAACGAGGATAACTTTTTTTTTCAAAATTTCAAAAAACATGGGCTATAACCCATCGTTTTTGTCATTTCGTCATTTTTTTCAAATCCTCAAAAATGATGAAACACGGCGCGCTATAGTATGCCGTACGATATGGGCTATAGCCCATGGTCCAAAATGATGAGAAACGAGGCTAACTTTCTTTTTCAAAATTTCAAAAAACATGGGCTATAACCCATCGTTTTTGTCATTTCGTCATTTTTTTTTAAAATCCTCAAAAATGATGAAAAACGGCGCGCTATAGTATGCCGTACGATATGGGCTATAGCCCATGGTCAAAAATGATGAGAAACGAGGCTAACTTTTTTTTTCAAAATTTCAAAAAACATGGGCTATAACCCATCGTTTTTGTAATTTCGTCATTTTTTTCAAATCCTCAAAAATGATGAAAAACGACGCGCTATAGTATGCCGTACGATATGGGCTATAGCCCATGGTCCAAAATGATGAGAAACGAGGCTAACCTTTTTTTTCAAAATTTCAAAAAACATGGGCTATAACCCATCGTTTTTGTCATTTTGTCATTTTTTAAAAATCCTCAAAAATGATGAAAAACGGTGCGCTATAGTATGCCGTACGATATGGGCTATAGCCCATGGTCCAAAATGATGAGAAACGAGGCTAACTTTTTTTTTTGGAATTTCAAAAAACATGGGCTATAACCCATCGTTTTTGTCATTTCGTCATTTTTTTCAAATCCTCAAAAATGATGAAAAACGGCGCGCTATAGTATGCCGTACGATATGGGCTATAGCCCATGGTCCAAAATGATGAGAAACGAGGCTAACTTTTTTTTTCAAAATTTCAAAAAACATGGGCTATAACCCATCGTTTTTGTCATTTCGTCATTTTTTTAAAATCCTCAAAAATGATGAAAAACGGCGCGCTATAGTATGCCGTACGATATGGGCTATAGCCCATGGTCCAAAATGATGAGAAACGAGGCTAACTTTTTTTTTCAAAATTTCAAAAAACATGGGCTATAACCCATCGTTTTTGTCATTTCGTCATTTTTTTAAAATCCTCAAAAATGATGAAAAACGGCGCGCTATAGTATGCCGTACGATATGGGCTATAGCCCATGGTCAAAAATGATAAGAAACGAGGCTAACTTTTTTTTTCAAAATTTCAAAAAACATGGGCTATAACCCATCGTTTTTGTCATTTCGTCATTTTTTTCAAATCCTCAAAAATGATGAAAAACGACGCGCTATAGTATGCCGTACGATATGGGCTATAGCCCATGGTCCAAAATGATGAGAAACGAGGCTAACCTTTTTTTTCAAAATTTCAAAAAACATGGGCTATAACCCATCGTTTTTGTCATTTTGTCATTTTTTAAAAATCCTCAAAAATGATGAAAAACGGTGCGCTATAGTATGCCGTACGATATGGGCTATAGCCCATGGTCCAAAATGATGAGAAACGAGGCTAACTTTTTTTTTTGGAATTTCAAAAAACATGGGCTATAACCCATCGTTTTTGTCATTTCGTCATTTTTTTCAAATCCTCAAAAATGATGAAAAACGGCGCGCTATAGTATGCCGTACGATATGGGCTATAGCCCATGGTCCAAAATGATGAGAAACGAGGCTAACTTTTTTTTTCAAAATTTCAAAAAACATGGGCTATAACCCATCGTTTTTGTCATTTCGTCATTTTTTTAAAATCCTCAAAAATGATGAAAAACGGCGCGCTATAGTATGCCGTACGATATGGGCTATAGCCCATGGTCCAAAATGATGAGAAACGAGGCTAACTTTTTTTTTCAAAATTTCAAAAAACATGGGCTATAACCCATCGTTTTTGTCATTTCGTCATTTTTTTCAAATCCTCAAAAATGATGAAACACGGCGCGCTATAGTATGCCGTACGATATGGGCTATAGCCCATGGTCCAAAATGATGAGAAACGAGGCTAACTTTTTTTTTCAAAATTTCAAAAAACATGGGCTATAACCCATCGTTTTTGTCATTTCGTCATTTTTTTCAAATCCTCAAAAATGATGAAAAACGGCGCGCTATAGTATGCCGTACGATATGGGCTATAGCCCATGGTCCAAAATGATGAGAAACGAGGCTAATCTTTTTTTTGAAATTTCAAAAAACATGGGCTATAACCCATCGTTTTTGTCATTTCGTCATTTTTTTCAAATCCTCAAAAATGATGAAAAACGGCGCGCTATAGTATGCCGTACGATATGGGCTATAGCCCATGGTCCAAAATGATGAGAAACGAGGCTAACTTTTGTTTTCAAAATTTCAAAAAACATGGGCTATAACCCATCGTTTTTGTCATTTCGTCATTTTTTTCAAATCCTCAAAAATGATGAAAAACGGCGCGCTATAGTATGCCGTACGATATGGGCTATAGCCCATGGTCCAAAATGATGAGAAACGAGGCTAACTTTTTTTTTCAAAATTTCAAAAAACATGGGCTATAACCCATCGTTTTTGTCATTTCGTCATTTTTTTTAAATCCTCAAAAATGATGGAAAACGGCGCGCTATAGTATGCCGTACGATATGGGCTATAGCCCATGGTCCAAAATTATGAGAAACGAGGCTAACTTTTTTTTTCAAAATTTCAAAAAACATGGGCTATAACCCATCGTTTTTGTCATTTCGTCATTTTTTTCAAATCCTCAAAAATGATGAAACACGGCGCGCTATAGTATGCCGTACGATATGGGCTATAGCCCATGGTCCAAAATGATGAGAAACGAGGCTAACTTTTTTTTTTCAAAATTTCAAAAAACATGGGCTATAACCCATCGTTTTTGTCATTTCGTCATTTTTTTCAAATCCTCAAAAATGATGAAAAACGGCGCGCTATAGTATGCCGTACGATATGGGCTATAGCCCATGGTCCAAAATGATGAGAAACGAGGCTAACTTTTTTTTTCAAAATTTCAAAAAACATGGGCTATAACCCATCGTTTTTGTCATTTCGTCATTTTTTTAAAATCCTCAAAAATGATGAAAAACGGCGCGTTATAGTATGCCGTACGATATGGGCTATAGCCCATGGTCCAAAATGATGAGAAACGAGGCTAACTTTTTTTTTCAAAATTTCAAAAAACATGGGCTATAACCCATCGTTTTTGTCATTTCGTCATTTTTTTCAAATCCTCAAAAATGATGAAAAACGGCGCGCTATAGTATGCCGTACGATATGGGCTATAGCCCACGGTCCAAAATGATGAGAAACGAGGCTAACTTTTTTTTTTGGAATTTCAAAAAACATGGGCTATAACCCATCGTTTTTGTCATTTCGTCATTTTTTTCAAATCCTCAAAAATGATGAAAAACGGCGCGCTATAGTATGCCGTACGATATGGGCTATAGCCCATGGTCAAAAATGATGAGAAACGAGGCTAACTTTTTTTTTCAAAATTTCAAAAAACATGGGCTATAACCCATCGTTTTTGTCATTTCGTCATTTTTTTCAAATCCTCAAAAATGATGAAAAACGACGCGCTATAGTATGCCGTACGATATGGGCTATAGCCCATGGTCCAAAATGATGAGAAACGAGGCTAACCTTTTTTTTCAAAATTTCAAAAAACATGGGCTATAACCCATCGTTTTTGTCATTTTGTCATTTTTTAAAAATCCTCAAAAATGATGAAAAACGGTGCGCTATAGTATGCCGTACGATATGGGCTATAGCCCATGGTCCAAAATGATGAGAAACGAGGCTAACTTTTTTTTTTGGAATTTCAAAAAACATGGGCTATAACCCATCGTTTTTGTCATTTCGTCATTTTTTTCAAATCCTCAAAAATGATGAAAAACGGCGCGCTATAGTATGCCGTACGATATGGGCTATAGCCCATGGTCCAAAATGATGAGAAACGAGGCTAACTTTTTTTTTCTAAATTTCAAAAAACATGGGCTATAACCCATCGTTTTTGTCATTTCGTCATTTTTTTAAAATCCTCAAAAATGATGAAAAACGGCGCGCTATAGTATGCCGTACGATATGGGCTATAGCCCATGGTCCAAAATGATGAGAAACGAGGCTAACTTTTTTTTTCAAAATTTCAAAAAACATGGGCTATAACCCATCGTTTTTGTCATTTCGTCATTTTTTTAAAATCCTCAAAAATGATGAAAAACGGCGCGCTATAGTATGCCGTACGATATGGGCTATAGCCCATGGTCAAAAATGATGAGAAACGAGGCTAACTTTTTTTTTCAAAATTTCAAAAAACATGGGCTATAACCCATCGTTTTTGTCATTTCGTCATTTTTTTCAAATCCTCAAAAATGATGAAACACGGCGCGCTATAGTATGCCGTACGATATGGGCTATAGCCCATGGTCCAAAATGATGAGAAACGAGGCTAACTTTTTTTTTTCAAAATTTAAAAAAACATGGGCTATAACCCATCGTTTTTGTCATTTCGTCATTTTTTTCAAATCCTCAAAAATGATGAAAAACGGCGCGCTATAGTATGCCGTACGATATGGGCTATAGCCCATGGTCCAAAATGATGAGAAACGAGGCTAACTTTTTTTTTCAAAATTTCAAAAAACATGGGCTATAACCCATCGTTTTTGTCATTTCGTCATTTTTTTAAAATCCTCAAAAATGATGAAAAACGGCGCGCTATAGTATGCCGTACGATATGGGCTATAGCCCATGGTCCAAAATGATGAGAAACGAGGCTAACTTTTTTTTTCAAAATTTCAAAAAACATGGGCTATAACCCATCGTTTTTGTCATTTCGTCATTTTTTTCAAATCCTCAAAAATGATGAAAAACGGCGCGCTATAGTATGCCGTACGATATGGGCTATAGCCCACGGTCCAAAATGATGAGAAACGAGGCTAACTTTTTTTTTTGGAATTTCAAAAAACATGGGCTATAACCCATCGTTTTTGTCATTTCGTCATTTTTTTCAAATCCTCAAAAATGATGAAAAACGGCGCGCTATAGTATGCCGTACGATATGGGCTATAGCCCATGGTCAAAAATGATGAGAAACGAGGCTAACTTTTTTTTTCAAAATTTCAAAAAACATGGGCTATAACCCATCGTTTTTGTCATTTCGTCATTTTTTTCAAATCCTCAAAAATGATGAAAAACGACGCGCTATAGTATGCCGTACGATATGGGCTATAGCCCATGGTCCAAAATGATGAGAAACGAGGCTAACCTTTTTTTTCAAAATTTCAAAAAACATGGGCTATAACCCATCGTTTTTGTCATTTTGTCATTTTTTAAAAATCCTCAAAAATGATGAAAAACGGTGCGCTATAGTATGCCGTACGATATGGGCTATAGCCCATGGTCCAAAATGATGAGAAACGAGGCTAACTTTTTTTTTTGGAATTTCAAAAAACATGGGCTATAACCCATCGTTTTTGTCATTTCGTCATTTTTTTCAAATCCTCAAAAATGATGAAAAACGGCGCGCTATAGTATGCCGTACGATATGGGCTATAGCCCATGGTCCAAAATGATGAGAAACGAGGCTAACTTTTTTTTTCAAAATTTCAAAAAACATGGGCTATAACCCATCGTTTTTGTCATTTCGTCATTTTTTTAAAATCCTCAAAAATGATGAAAAACGGCGCGCTATAGTATGCCGTACGATATGGGCTATAGCCCATGGTCCAAAATGATGAGAAACGAGGCTAACTTTTTTTTTCAAAATTTCAAAAAACATGGGCTATAACCCATCGTTTTTGTCATTTCGTCATTTTTTTAAAATCCTCAAAAATGATGAAAAACGGCGCGCTATAGTATGCCGTACGATATGGGCTATAGCCCATGGTCAAAAATGATGAGAAACGAGGCTAACTTTTTTTTTCAAAATTTCAAAAAACATGGGCTATAACCCATCGTTTTTGTCATTTCGTCATTTTTTTCAAATCCTCAAAAATGATGAAAAACGACGCGCTATAGTATGCCGTACGATATGGGCTATAGCCCATGGTCCAAAATGATGAGAAACGAGGCTAACCTTTTTTTTCAAAATTTCAAAAAACATGGGCTATAACCCATCGTTTTTGTCATTTTGTCATTTTTTAAAAATCCTCAAAAATGATGAAAAACGGTGCGCTATAGTATGCCGTACGATATGGGCTATAGCCCATGGTCCAAAATGATGAGAAACGAGGCTAACTTTATTTTTTTGGAATTTCAAAAAACATGGGCTATAACCCATCGTTTTTGTCATTTCGTCATTTTTTTCAAATCCTCAAAAATGATGAAAAACGGCGCGCTATAGTATGCCGTACGATATGGGCTATAGCCCATGGTCCAAAATGATAAGAAACGAGGCTAACTTTTTTTTTCAAAATTTCAAAAAACATGGGCTATAACCCATCGTTTTTGTCATTTCGTCATTTTTTTCAAATCCTCAAAAATGATGAAACACGGCGCGCTATAGTATGCCGTACGATATGGGCTATAGCCCATGGTCCAAAATGATGAGAAACGAGGCTAACTTTTGTTTTCAAAATTTCAAAAAACATGGGCTATAACCCATCGTTTTTGTCATTTCGTCATTTTTTTCAAATCCTCAAAAATGATGAAAAACGGCGCGCTATAGTATGCCGTACGATATGGGCTATAGCCCATGGTCCAAAATGATGAGAAACGAGGCTAACTTTTTTTTTCAAAATTTCAAAAAACATGGGCTATAACCCATCGTTTTTGTCATTTCGTCATTTTTTTAAAATCCTCAAAAATGATGAAAAACGGCGCGCTATAGTATGCCGTACGATATGGGCTATAGCCCATGGTCCAAAATGATGAGAAACGAGGCTAACTTTTTTTTTCAAAATTTCAAAAAACATGGGCTATAACCCATCGTTTTTGTCATTTCGTCATTTTTTTCAAATCCTCAAAAATGATGAAAAACGGCGCGCTATAGTATGCCGTACGATATGGGCTATAGCCCATGGTCCAAAATGATGAGAAACGAGGCTAATTTTTTTTTTTTTAATTTAAAAAAACATGGGCTATAACCCATCGTTTTTTTCATTTTTTCATTTTTTTCAAATCGTCAAAAATGATGAAAAACGGCGTGCTATAGTATGCCGTACGATATGGGCTATAGCCCATGGTCAAAAATGATGAGAAACGAGGCTAACTTTTTTTTTCAAAATTTCAAAAAACATGGGCTATAACCCATCGTTTTTGTCATTTCGTCATTTTTTTCAAATCCTCAAAAATGATGAAAAACGACGCGCTATAGTATGCCGTACGATATGGGCTATAGCCCATGGTCCAAAATGATGAGAAACGAGGCTAACCTTTTTTTTCAAAATTTCAAAAAACATGGGCTATAACCCATCGTTTTTGTCATTTTGTCATTTTTTAAAAATCCTCAAAAATGATGAAAAACGGTGCGCTATAGTATGCCGTACGATATGGGCTATAGCCCATGGTCCAAAATGATGAGAAACGAGGCTAACTTTTTTTTTTGGAATTTCAAAAAACATGGGCTATAACCCATCGTTTTTGTCATTTCGTCATTTTTTTCAAATCCTCAAAAATGATGAAAAACGGCGCGCTATAGTATGCCGTACGATATGGGCTATAGCCCATGGTCCAAAATGATGAGAAACGAGGCTAACTTTTTTTTTCAAAATTTCAAAAAACATGGGCTATAACCCATCGTTTTTGTCATTTCGTCATTTTTTTAAAATCCTCAAAAATGATGAAAAACGGCGCGCTATAGTATGCCGTACGATATGGGCTATAGCCCATGGTCAAAAATGATGAGAAACGAGGCTAACTTTTTTTTTCAAAATTTCAAAAAACATGGGCTATAACCCATCGTTTTTGTCATTTCGTCATTTTTTTCAAATCCTCAAAAATGATGAAAAACGACGCGCTATAGTATGCCGTACGATATGGGCTATAGCCCATGGTCCAAAATGATGAGAAACGAGGCTAACCTTTTTTTTCAAAATTTCAAAAAACATGGGCTATAACCCATCGTTTTTGTCATTTTGTCATTTTTTAAAAATCCTCAAAAATGATGAAAAACGGTGCGCTATAGTATGCCGTACGATATGGGCTATAGCCCATGGTCCAAAATGATGAGAAACGAGGCTAACTTTATTTTTTTGGAATTTCAAAAAACATGGGCTATAACCCATCGTTTTTGTCATTTCGTCATTTTTTTCAAATCCTCAAAAATGATGAAAAACGGCGCGCTATAGTATGCCGTACGATATGGGCTATAGCCCATGGTCCAAAATGATAAGAAACGAGGCTAACTTTTTTTTTCAAAATTTCAAAAAACATGGGCTATAACCCATCGTTTTTGTCATTTCGTCATTTTTTTCAAATCCTCAAAAATGATGAAACACGGCGCGTTATAGTATGCCGTACGATATGGGCTATAGCCCATGGTCCAAAATGATGAGAAACGAGGCTAACTTTTGTTTTCAAAATTTCAAAAAACATGGGCTATAACCCATCGTTTTTGTCATTTCGTCATTTTTTTCAAATCCTCAAAAATGATGAAAAACGGCGCGCTATAGTATGCCGTACGATATGGGCTATAGCCCATGGTCCAAAATGATGAGAAACGAGGCTAACTTTTTTTTTCAAAATTTCAAAAAACATGGGCTATAACCCATCGTTTTTGTCATTTCGTCATTTTTTTAAAATCCTCAAAAATGATGAAAAACGGCGCGCTATAGTATGCCGTACGATATGGGCTATAGCCCATGGTCCAAAATGATGAGAAACGAGGCTAACTTTTTTTTTCAAAATTTCAAAAAACATGGGCTATAACCCATCGTTTTTGTCATTTCGTCATTTTTTTCAAATCCTCAAAAATGATGAAAAACGGCGCGCTATAGTATGCCGTACGATATGGGCTATAGCCCATGGTCCAAAATGATGAGAAACGAGGCTAATTTTTTTTTTTTTAATTTCAAAAAACATGGGCTATAACCCATCGTTTTTTTCATTTTTTCATTTTTTTCAAATCGTCAAAAATGATGAAAAACGGCGTGCTATAGTATGCCGTACGATATGGGCTATAGCCCATAGTCCAAAATGATGAGAAACGAGGCTAACTTTTTTTTTCAAAATTTCAAAAAACATGGGCTATAACCCATCGTTTTTTTATTTTTTCATTTTTTTCAAATCCTCCAAAATGATGAAAAACGGCGTGCCATAGTGTGCCGTACGATATGGGCTATAGCCCATGGTCCAAAATGATGAGAAACGAGGCTATCCATTTGGTTCCATTTTGGTTTGCACGCACGCACGCACGCACGCACGCACGAGGTGGTCTAGACGGTGACAGTCACATCTCTACAGGGACCGGCGGCTGCGAAGATCGGATAAAGACTTTGACCTTTCTGTCGATCTCTTGTTCTCACTCACTCACTCACTCACTCACTCACGTACAATCTCTCCCCCTCCTCCTCCTCCTCCTCCTCACGTCTCCCTCGTCTCTCTGTGTCACAAACCCGACACGTAATCTCCCCTCTCTATCTCTCCCCTTCACTTCCCCATATCAGAGACTCAGAAGACGTCACTAGGGGACTTGGGTCTTCCAGACCGTGAAGACGACGGGCCCCTCGGGGCGTCCGTCCGTCCGTCCGTCCGTCCGTCCTCGTGCAAACATGGCTCCAGTGTTGTTTTTTTCGTCGACTGAAACTGAGACGAAAAATGTTCGTCGGCTACCTTTTTCCACTGACGAAAACTAAATGAAAACTAAACTATGATGACTGAAAACGAACACTAAATATACTGACGACTTCTTCAACAAAATGGGAAGGGACTAGTGGGCAAGAAGATCCAGTATACCGTAAGTCATTTTACACTTGGCTGCATGCTGAAAATAGCAGATCCACAGGCGTCGCAGCACGACGCGGTGTGACCTTGTAGATCGGCTATTTGCGGCAAGTGACAAAAACGGTCATTGCGACGGCATCAAGGCCCGCCTAAACACATTTTGTTCGACTAAACACATTCCAGGTGACTAAAATGTGACTGAAACTAAATAAACTTTTCAAAAGACTGTGACCAAAACTAAAATGAAAATGTGCTGCCATAAACAACACTGCATGGCTCTCCCACGACCTCAGTGCAGTGTACATTTCGTCGCCTGAAACTATATGACGGAAGATGTTCGTCGACTACCTTTTTTCACTGACGACAAAACTCAATTAAAAACGAAGCTACAGTATGATGACTATATAAAACTAAGACTAAATATCGTCAACAAATAAAAACTGGACTAAAATGTCTGACAGAGACTATATTAGTGGAACAAGAGATCAAGTAGAACTAAAAGACAAGTCATTGTACGCTTGGTTGCATGCTGAAAATAGCATGCAACCAATTAAGCGTAAAATCAGGCATTATACAACGTCTTTTAGTCTTAGTCAACTAAATTAACACTATGCTCTAAACCAGTGATACTCAACCTCAGGCCCGCGGGCCACATCAGGCCCGCGGGACCATTATGACTGGCCCACCAATGAAAATCTAAAAAAAAGAATAAAAATAAATCTGGAAAATGAAATAAAAATAAATAAATCTGAATGAAGTTATCTTTAATTACATTATTATAAGTAATACTATTAGAGTTGTACTATTACTCGAACGAAAATAAAAGCTTGGGGGGGGGGGGGGAGATGCAATGCAAATGAAAGACATATACTGTGTATCCCTATTCCCTGACATCATTTTATAGCTAAACGGACAGAATTCTATTTTATTTGAATGATGAAACCCAGCTGCCATTGATAGTTGGAAATGGAAATTGCGGAAATTGCGGAAATTGCGGAAATTGTAATTGCGGAAATGGTGGAAATGGAAATTGCGGAAATTGCGGAAATGCGGAAATGGAAATTGCGGAAATTGCAGAAATGGTAATTGCGGAAATGGCGGAAATGGTTGAAATGGAAATTGCGGAAATTGCGGAAATGGAAATTGAGGAAATTGCGGAAATGGAAATTGCAGAAATTGCGGAAATGGAAATTGCGGAAATTGCGGAAATGGTAATTGCGGAAATTGCGGAAATTGCTCTTCACTTATAGCTATCCTTGCCATTTTTGTAATGTGGCCCACAGGTAAATCTATTTGAGTATCCCTGCTCTAAACACAGCAGCTCATTGCGACGTTGCGATCAATAATGATGTTCTGATGCCATTAGGAAGCATTACGTCATTATGCCTCACACACGCACTGACCTGCACATGCGCTTATCTTCAAAAGGCCCATGTGGTCTGTGTGTGTGAGTGTGTGTGTGTGTGTGTGTGTGTGTGTGTCTCGGACAACGGTCCACATGTTCTGAATCACATTTTCCATGAACACAAAGTGAGATACTGGCGAGAATTGGATCGCTGCTTATCCGAGACTTTAGATGTCTGCTCAGTGCTCTATGTGCGTGCGTGCGTACGTGCGTGCGTGCGTGCGTGCGTGCGCGGTGTGATTATTCGTTTGGTTTGGGACCAAAAAAAAAACATCCCCTTCGTTCAAGATGGTCTTGTCAAAATGTATACCGTATTATGTGTAAAATGCCCCTGAGGTTTAAAATGGCCATTATTTATCACGGAGCTATGAAAAAGATTTTAAGATACATTTTATAAAACATTGATTGAGGCTGGGGGTCATGGTATAGCTAGGGGTCATCCGTGTGTTTGCAAAAGAAATAATATAATAGTCTGCACACCGTTTTGAAAGCTCCTCCCTAAAAAAACGACATTTACCAAGGCGCGTTCTTTTCGTTCGAGCACCCGACGCATTGTGAGCCTGCATTTATAGATCTGCTATTTTCAATAGATTTGTATTTGTCTTGAACTCGTGAAAGGGCACATTCTGCACAATGGCTACTTTTTCTTTAAGTACATTTTGATGCCGATGTCCTTTGTACTTGCGTGCAAAAGAAAGAATAATATAGTCTGCACACCGTTTTGAAAGCTCCCCCAAAAAAACTATACATTTACCAAGGCGCGTTCTTTTTGTTCGAGCACCCGACGCATCATATAGATCTGCTATTTTCAATAGATTTGTATATATACACGTCTTGAACTCGTGAAAGGGCACATTCTGCACAATGACTATACTTTTTCTTTAAGTAGCCTACATTTTGTGCCGACGTCCTTTGTACTTAACCCATTCTGACCGGGCACCCATTTTGGTGTTAGCATCATGTTATGCTTTAGCTATTGAAAAATAGCAGATCTACAAGCTCATATCGCGCCACCGAGTGGCGCGATACGAGCTTGTAGGTCTGCTATTTTTGAAAAATTCGAAGAACGACTGACATTTTTAGAATCTGATCTCAGGTCAGAATGGGTTCATCAGACCAGTGTGTGTCCAGTGGAAACCTCGTATGAATCTGATCTCAGGTCAGAATGGGTTAATACACACCATTATTACACACCAGGCCGAAGGCATGGGGAGAGAGTATGTTTTGCACTCCGTGCGCGTGTGTGTGTGCGTGCGTGCGTGTCTTTTACCAGCTAATCTCCAGAAAAGTGCACAAAGGTCCACAGGCCGTCTGCACTTGCAATACGGACTTTTGATTTGACGAAAGTTTGATTGAGCTCTTCAATCAAGAACGGCAACATTTTCGTGGCAACCTTTTGTAATTTTGACAAAGAAATACCCAACGCAAGCCAGCATGTTGCAGGCAGTACCCCTATAGTATCAAACTAATGGCACAGTAGGAGGAGTCCACGGCCATTACATTCAGAGCTTGGTGTGCATACGTGCGTACAGCACGTGCAATGCGTGTATCTGAGCCTTCGCTCTGAAGTCGGTTGAGTATAAGTGAGTTTAAATCTTAATAGTCAATCGGAGAGGCCCTCCCAGGCTGCGCTGTCTCTCGCGTGACCCCGCGGGGCAGATAACGCATCACAACAACAACCACCACCGCCGTGTAGCTCCTAATGTCTCGTTTGTTTTCCATGCGTGTTCCTTTTCCTTTGATGATGCGGGGACAAAGACGGCATTACTTTGAACCCGTTCTGACCTGAGATCAGATTCTAAAAAGGTCTTGTATACATCCTGACGGTTTTCTGAAAAAGCTATGTTTCTATGTCAGTCGTTCTTCGATTTTTCGAAAATAGCAGACCTATACAAGCTCGTAGCGCGCCACTCGGTGGCGCGCTATGAGCTTGTAGTTCTGCTATTTTTCAATAGCTAAAGCATAGCATAATGCTAACACCAAAAGAGGTTCCCGCCCCAAAATGGGTTAAGACGCTCCATTTGTAGTCTCGCGTATAGCCAGACAAACTATTCCACAATCTCCGAATGCTATATTGAGTCGGGAACTACACACCTCCCGAAATCCGAGTAAGGACACTGCCATTTCTGTTCACGGAAATATATTTATATATATATATACATTTCTGCTAAGCAGCGAGCTATATTGCCAATGAGAATGCAAGTTAAATAACTCAGAAACTACAAAACATTTCAAAGTAAAAAGTTCCAGCATGTGTGCCCACACAGTAAGTAAAAGTGTGAATGGCGTTTCTAGGTGAAAGTGATTTTTTTTTTTACTTCAAGGTCCTTTTCTTTAGCATGATAACATGGTTTCTCCTCTGTGTTATCTGATTAACATTCACGATAACACTTAAAAGCACTAAAGAAACCTTTGATGCACAGCAAACACTTCATTCAAATGCTCCGTACAGGATCCCAAGGCCCCATTTGAAAAGTGACACCATGAACAACAACTTACATAAAATCACGGAGAGCTCAGTGGCACCCTTTGTTAAGACAACGTCCGTGTGAGCCAGAGTTCCTCCTTCTTTCACTTTGCAGCATGTTTTGGAGAATATCATCCAGAAGAACACTGGACAGAGATGGATGCCGTTTTTCATCATTTTTGAGGATTTGTAATGTAATTTGTATGCCTGCCTGTCTATGAGTATAGCTGTCTGTCTGCCTGCCTGTCCAATTGTCCATGAGTAGCTGTCTGTCTGCCTGTCTGAGTAGCTGTCTGCCTGCCTGCCTAATTGTCCATGAGTAGCTGTCTGTCTGCCTGTCTATGAGTAGCTGTCTGCCTGCCTGCCTAATTGTCCATGAGTAGCTGTCTGTCTGCCTGTCTATGAGTAGCTGTCTGCCTTCCTGCCTGTCCAATTGTCCATGAGTAGCTGTCTGTCTGTCTATGAGTAGCTGTCTGCCTGCCTGCCCAATTGTCTATGAGTACACTGTCAGAAATGATTTTTTTCTGTTGTAATATTAATTGAATATCAAATTAATTAATTAAGTATAGTTTGGTAAGAGAACTCCCAGAATCCCCTGGTGCAAAACCGCGGTAAGTTTTCCCACACAAATCTATTTCCGTCTTGGATGGAGCAGTGCAGAAGCCGGCTCACAATTTCACATGCAGTGCAAGACATAATAAAGGTATTGTGCTCTCCTTTTTTGTTGTAAATGTTAAAGTTAAAACATGTAAAATCAGTGGGTTAATAGGCTATTGTTCGATTTTAGAGCTGCATTTTGATGGGGGGGAATGGCTGTGTTGTTTGTTCTTTCTTTTTGCGCAGGCGCAAACCATGGCGCAAACTGTGCCAAATATAATGATAATACTAATATGTCGAATATATGCAGAGCTTTTCTTTGTACATACTGTGTCGATTAACAAAGTCTACCCAAAAGGCTTTATTTGGCTCATGCTAGCCTCGGTAACCAGGCTTTTCTCCATGCTGCTTAAACTGTTCGTATGTAGACAGTTAACCATGCCCAAAACATGGTATTTGTGAGCACCGCCACTGTCTACTATTTTGACCAAAAATGCTCCACAATGTCTGAATTTGTGAGCTTGCAGGCAGGCTAGAGGCTACGACGAACACTAGCAGTGTATAGCACTTGCTTGCTCGTTCGTTAGCTCCTCATATTTGTTCCGTCTGTGTAATCTCAGCAACGCATTGAAGTGGGCATAGGGCATAAGCATGAAGCAGAACGTCCGTGAACGTTTTGCTTAACAATGATCAGTTGTTCAGTGCTGTTTAACTTTGGCAATATGTGATACTAGAGCCTAGAGAACATGCTAATATGGCTGCTAAATAAGAACATTTTCCCCCCATCAACTAGCATGCTAGTGTGTGTGTGTGTGTGGCCCCGAGGTATATGGTCTTCGCTCGTAGCATTTTATTGAAGAAGACGTGAATCGGGTGTGATACAGCGTATGAAAGCAAACTTCAAAAGGATTATGGAGATGTTTTTATTTTTTTTAAAGGTTGAGAAATGAAAGATTTATGGCCGTTTCTAATCTCAACATTTGACCAACTAAACGCACAAAAAACGCTGTTGCCATGTCTCATAGAAACAAGTAAATAGGTCTATAACAATAATCCCAAAAGAAGCTCATATAACAGGGGTCTGTAACCTATTTTAGAAATACCCAACGCAAGCCAGCATGTTGCAGGCAGTACCCCTATAGTATCAAACTAATGGCACAGTAGGAGGAGTCCACGGCCATTACATTCAGAGCTTGGTGTGCATACGTGCGTACAGCACGTGCAATGCGTGTATCTGAGCCTTCGCTCTGAAGTCGGTTGAGTATAAGTGAGTTTAAATCTTAATAGTCAATCGGAGAGGCCCTCCCAGGCTGCGCTGTCTCTCGCGTGACCCCGCGGGGCAGATAACGCATCACAACAACAACCACCACCGCCGTGTAGCTCCTAATGTCTCGTTTGTTTTCCATGCGTGTTCCTTTTCCTTTGATGATGCGGGGACAAAGACGGCATTACTTTGAACCCGTTCTGACCTGAGATCAGATTCTAAAAAGGTCTTGTATACATCCTGACGGTTTTCTGAAAAAGCTATGTTTCTATGTCAGTCGTTCTTCGATTTTTCGAAAATAGCAGACCTATACAAGCTCGTAGCGCGCCACTCGGTGGCGCGCTATGAGCTTGTAGTTCTGCTATTTTTCAATAGCTAAAGCATAGCATAATGCTAACACCAAAAGAGGTTCCCGCCCCAAAATGGGTTAAGACGCTCCATTTGTAGTCTCGCGTATAGCCAGACAAACTATTCCACAATCTCCGAATGCTATATTGAGTCGGGAACTACACACCTCCCGAAATCCGAGTAAGGACACTGCCATTTCTGTTCACGGAAATATATTTATATATATATATACATTTCTGCTAAGCAGCGAGCTATATTGCCAATGAGAATGCAAGTTAAATAACTCAGAAACTACAAAACATTTCAAAGTAAAAAGTTCCAGCATGTGTGCCCACACAGTAAGTAAAAGTGTGAATGGCGTTTCTAGGTGAAAGTGATTTTTTTTTTTACTTCAAGGTCCTTTTCTTTAGCATGATAACATGGTTTCTCCTCTGTGTTATCTGATTAACATTCACGATAACACTTAAAAGCACTAAAGAAACCTTTGATGCACAGCAAACACTTCATTCAAATGCTCCGTACAGGATCCCAAGGCCCCATTTGAAAAGTGACACCATGAACAACAACTTACATAAAATCACGGAGAGCTCAGTGGCACCCTTTGTTAAGACAACGTCCGTGTGAGCCAGAGTTCCTCCTTCTTTCACTTTGCAGCATGTTTTGGAGAATATCATCCAGAAGAACACTGGACAGAGATGGATGCCGTTTTTCATCATTTTTGAGGATTTGTAATGTAATTTGTATGCCTGCCTGTCTATGAGTATAGCTGTCTGTCTGCCTGCCTGTCCAATTGTCCATGAGTAGCTGTCTGTCTGCCTGTCTGAGTAGCTGTCTGCCTGCCTGCCTAATTGTCCATGAGTAGCTGTCTGTCTGCCTGTCTATGAGTAGCTGTCTGCCTGCCTGCCTAATTGTCCATGAGTAGCTGTCTGTCTGCCTGTCTATGAGTAGCTGTCTGCCTTCCTGCCTGTCCAATTGTCCATGAGTAGCTGTCTGTCTGTCTATGAGTAGCTGTCTGCCTGCCTGCCCAATTGTCTATGAGTACACTGTCAGAAATGATTTTTTTCTGTTGTAATATTAATTGAATATCAAATTAATTAATTAAGTATAGTTTGGTAAGAGAACTCCCAGAATCCCCTGGTGCAAAACCGCGGTAAGTTTTCCCACACAAATCTATTTCCGTCTTGGATGGAGCAGTGCAGAAGCCGGCTCACAATTTCACATGCAGTGCAAGACATAATAAAGGTATTGTGCTCTCCTTTTTTGTTGTAAATGTTAAAGTTAAAACATGTAAAATCAGTGGGTTAATAGGCTATTGTTCGATTTTAGAGCTGCATTTTGATGGGGGGGAATGGCTGTGTTGTTTGTTCTTTCTTTTTGCGCAGGCGCAAACCATGGCGCAAACTGTGCCAAATATAATGATAATACTAATATGTCGAATATATGCAGAGCTTTTCTTTGTACATACTGTGTCGATTAACAAAGTCTACCCAAAAGGCTTTATTTGGCTCATGCTAGCCTCGGTAACCAGGCTTTTCTCCATGCTGCTTAAACTGTTCGTATGTAGACAGTTAACCATGCCCAAAACATGGTATTTGTGAGCACCGCCACTGTCTACTATTTTGACCAAAAATGCTCCACAATGTCTGAATTTGTGAGCTTGCAGGCAGGCTAGAGGCTACGACGAACACTAGCAGTGTATAGCACTTGCTTGCTCGTTCGTTAGCTCCTCATATTTGTTCCGTCTGTGTAATCTCAGCAACGCATTGAAGTGGGCATAGGGCATAAGCATGAAGCAGAACGTCCGTGAACGTTTTGCTTAACAATGATCAGTTGTTCAGTGCTGTTTAACTTTGGCAATATGTGATACTAGAGCCTAGAGAACATGCTAATATGGCTGCTAAATAAGAACATTTTCCCCCCATCAACTAGCATGCTAGTGTGTGTGTGTGTGTGTGGCCCCGAGGTATATGGTCTTCGCTCGTAGCATTTTATTGAAGAAGACGTGAATCGGGTGTGATACAGCGTATGAAAGCAAACTTCAAAAGGATTATGGAGATGTTTTTATTTTTTTTAAAGGTTGAGAAATGAAAGATTTATGGCCGTTTCTAATCTCAACATTTGACCAACTAAACGCACAAAAAACGCTGTTGCCATGTCTCATAGAAACAAGTAAATAGGTCTATAACAATAATCCCAAAAGAAGCTCATATAACAGGGGTCTGTAACCTATTTTAAATTAAGTGCCATGTTTTTATTTTCTAGATAGTGAGTCTGCCAAACTGCCATATCATCCAGATTAATTTTAATGACACCACATTAAAATAAAAAACATATTTTGATTGTCCACAAATATAAAGTTCTTCCATCTTTTTAAATATTTTCTTGCACATTGTTATAATGATATATCCGCCTGCAGTCAGAGTTCATAGTTTTAATGAATGGATGTGATGCATTGTGAGCTGGTAGAAAAGTATTCAAAAGTAATCTTGGAAAAAGCCCTCAGAGTTACAGACCCATAAGGGTCCATTTGTTTCCAAACTATGAGTTAGCTGTGGACTCCTTTAAAAAAGATTTATTTCACAGTAGTGTTTACACAGCATCCGCATTGTGCTCAACTGAGAACAGCTTGTCTTTTTGTCTCCCTTTTCAGGTGACCAACGTATGATTCCTGCTTTCCCTACTTTCCAGTGGTCAACTGGACATTGTGGTGACTGAGGTGAGGTTGGATTAGCATTAAACTTCTCTGTAGTGTTTACTGTTCAGTTACAGCTTTAAAAAATATATAGTAATTTTATGCCACAGCATCTGCATTTTGATCTGTGTCATGCTTTGAAAACGGCTGATCTACAAGCTCACAACAGTGTTCGCTTTGATTGGTGTTTACAATCATGTATTATTAAGTAAACATTTTAATTGTCTTTGCCTTGTCTTTTTGTACCTTTTGTATTTCAGATAAGTGCAGAATTCATGAGGATTACGACCGTGCAGCTGGAGCCTACATTTATGTCGGCGTTGGACCGGTACACTCCCAAGCTGCTGGATCTCTTCCGTTCCAGAGGTGGAGCCCAGGGAGAAAGGCTGAAGAGCATTTTGGGACTGATGGAGGTAGATCAAATCTAAACTCACTCGCTCTTTAAGTGTTAACCCCTTTTGGTGTTTTAAGCATTATGTTATGCTCTAGCTGTTGAAAAATAGCAGATCTACAAGCTCATAGCGTGGCACCGAGTGCCGCACTAGTATGAACTTGTAAGTCTGCTATTATTGAAAAATATGTGAATTCAGAGTGAATGTTTTTAACTCAAATCTTTGCTTCTGGGGGGGGGGTCCATGGAAAAACATATTTTCAGATTGGGGTTGGCGGCCAATTACATATATATTCGGGGGTCCTTGACATGAAATAGTTTGAGAACCACTGACAGAGACATGAGGTTTTTCAGAACTTGTCAGGATTTAGAAGGCATTTTGTAGAATCATCCTCGGGTCTAAATGGGGTAAATACCACTGTATTCTGTAATCATTGATATAGGACTCTCTCTCTCTCTCTCTCTCAGCACGGTGTACCTGAGAAGGACAGAGATGTTGTGGTTCGCGGCCTCATGGAGTACGTTCGAGAAGATGCGGGGGAATCTCATCACATTTTTCAACGTAGGTGAACTTATTTCATGTTGTCTAGTAGGTTGATGCAGATGTTTGACACATCTGTTATCAACACTACACATCTTTGAACTGTACTGGAGGGATGAACAACATTTCTTCCAGAAGAAACTGTACATGCTGTGGAATATTATAATTGGGCAGCATGAAGCCTCACATGGTCATTATAATCATCCTTCCTTTTTTAAAGTGGATGAGTGTGTGGTGTTAGTAGACTGTAGAC
Source organism: Protomyctophum bolini (assembly GCF_963924005.1). Classification (NCBI taxonomy): domain Eukaryota; kingdom Metazoa; phylum Chordata; class Actinopteri; order Myctophiformes; family Myctophidae; genus Protomyctophum; species Protomyctophum bolini. Next base: position 37,924,200 of record NC_137879.1, read on the forward strand.
CATTGGTTCCCAACCTTTTTATACTGAAGTACCACCTCAGGAAATATTTGGCTCAGGAGTGTATACCTGCCCTTTCTGTTCCATTCTTAACCCATTCTGACCTGAGATCAGATTCATACGAGGTTTCCACTGGACACACACTGGTCTGATTAACCCATTCTGACCTGAGATCAGATTCTAAAAATGTCAGTCGTTCTTCGATTTTTCAAAAATAGAAGACCTACAAGCTCGTATCGCGCCACTCGGTGGCGCGATATGAGCTTGTAGATCTGCTATTTTTCAATAGCTAAAGCATAACATGATGCTAACACCAAAATGGGTGCCCGGTCAGAATGGGTTAAGTCCATAATGCTGCTGCTCTGACAAACTCCGTCTAATCACTAATCGGCACAACTGATATTTCTAATGATGAATCTGTTCTCAAATCTTCTATTATTATACTATACTAACGCCTAGGTGTGTTTTTATGCTCAATTCAGCATGGTGTGTTTTTATGCTCAATTCAGCATGGCTAGATACTAACTTATTTCAACCCCCACCCCCTCACTGATGGCACTCTCCTCAAGAATCCCTTTGACAACCAGTCTCATAGATGACTGTTGCAGGCTGGCCACATGATTAATTTGATTGGTTCAGGCCAGGGTCTGTTAGTTTGATATCTATGCTTACATAATATGTGGATGTTTTATTAAACTATGGCAATTTCATGTTGCGTCCACAGGAGATACAGGAGCTCAGGAGCTCACAGTTGGAATCACTGTGTGCACCTCTACGACCAGTGACAGCACAGACGTCTGCATTGTCCTGGAGGGTGTGGAAGTGGTGAAGGGACTTGGAACAATCGCCAGGGCCTGCTGTGTCCTCATGGGTTTATGCTATGCGCTCAACCTCAGTTACCCAAAGCTGTTAAAGTACACCTTCGAGATTTTCCAGAAACTCTTCTTGGAGCTGGATTCTGGCAAGCTAACCCCAAAGGTCCTGAACCTCAAGATGAAGCTTCTGTCTTAAGCATGCCAACTGCCGTTCAGGTTTTTACATGGTAGTCAGACCATGGTTGCATTTCGTGCACTTTACAGTAACTGTTAATGCACTTTGTTTGTGTCAACTGCCGTTCAGGTTTTGACATGGTAGTCAGACCATGGTTGCATTTCGTGCATTTCGTTTTATGCACTTTGTTTGTGTCAACTGCCGTTCAGGTTTTGACATGGTAGTCAGACCATGGTTGCATTTCGTGCATTTCGTTTAATGCACTTTACAGTAACTGTTTATGCACTTTGTTTGTAATAAACCAGGTAATAATGTGAAATCGTGCTGGTGTTTCCTTTGTTGTTTGAAGGTCACAATTGTTTTAGTCAATTTTACTTGCCATCAGTGTAACAAAACGGGGTATTTATTGTATGTTGTACAAGTTTAGTAGTTTAAGGCCACAATAGTTTTTATTTAGTTTTAATTATTAATGGAAGAGTATATTATTTTTGATTAATATGAACTCAATATTTTTGCTTGGATATTAATTAATATTTTTAATTATATTAATGGAAGAGTGCATTTTTGATTAATATGAACTTAATATTTTGCTTAGATGTTAATCATTTTTTTAAATTGTATTTATGGAAGAGTATATTATTTTTGATTAATATATACACAATATTTTTGCTTAGATTTAATTGATTTTTAAATTATATTTACATCGGAATAAATGATTAATTTGAATTAGATTTACTCAATTCCAAGCTATTTAGATTTACTTAATAATATGAGTGTAAATTGTTACACCAATTTAATTGACTAGTTGCTGTGTAAGATTTCTAACAGTGTGCCTGTCCAATTCTCCATGAGTAGCTGTCTGTCTGCCTGTCTATGAGTAGCTGTCTGACTGGCTGCCTGTCCAATTCTCCATGAGTAGCTGTCTGTCTGCCTGTCTATGAGTAGCTGTCTGCCTGCCTGCCAGCCAGCAAGTTGGTTAACAGAAAATAAATTGTTATGGCTGAGTAAAATAAAATAAAATAAACACAATTTGCCTGAAAATAGATTACCCAGCTATGACCTTTTTCATGAAAAAAAATGAGTAGTGATATGGCTGATTGAGTAAAATAAAACAATCTACCTGAAAATAGATAGCTATAACTGAAGAGCAATTTCCGCAATTACCATTTCCGCAATTTCCTCAATTTCCATTTCCGCAATTTCCGCAATTTCCATTTCCGCAATTTCCTCAATTTCCATTTCCGCAATTTCCACAATTTCCATTTGAACCATTTCCGCAATTTCCGCAATTACCATTTCCGCAATTTCCGCAATTTCCGCAATTACCATTTCCACAATTTCCGCAATTACCATTTCCGCAATTTCCTCAATTTCATTTCCGCAATTTCCGCAATTTCCACAATTTCCATTTCCACCATTTCCGCAATTTCCGCAATTACCATTTCCGCAATTTCCATTTCCACCATTTCCGCAATTACAATTTCCGCAATTTCCGCAATTTCCATTTCCGCAATTTCCATTTCCATTTCCATTTCCAACTATTAATGGCAGCTGGGTTTCATCATTCAAATAAAATAGAATTCTGTCCGTTTAGCTATAAAATTATATCAGGGAATAGGGATACACAGTATATGTCTTTCATTTGCATTGCATCTCCTTATTTTCGTTCGAGTAATAGTACAACTTATAATAATGTAATTAAAGATAACTTCATTCAGACTTATTTATTTTTATTTCATTTTACAGATTTTTTTTTCTTCTTTTTTTTTTGATTTTCATTGGTGGGCCAGTCATAATGGTCCCGCGGGCCTGATGTGGCCCGCGGGCCTGAGGTTGAGTATCACTGGTGTACAGCATGCCGTTTTTCATCATTTTTGAGGATTTGAAAAAGAAAGTTATCTTTCTTTCATAAGAAAGACACAAGTAGATGTTTTAGTGCACATGACTCCACAAGGAGAGACGCAGTTTATTTCAGTTGGTAAAACACAGACATTCATGGGACCATGGAGATCGCGAACCAAGCCGACATGAGAACACAGGGAACCATTTCTTACGCAGTGCATGAAAATAACCACCATCCTTTTAACTGCAAATAAATACAAAAAAAATCCTCATTGACATTTTGAAGAGACTTTGCCTTCTTAATGCCAGTTTTCACCTTTTCACCGTCCGTGACGGTAAAATGCAAAAATATACAGATAATATTTTCTTTTTATGTGTGTTTGTGTGTGCGTGCGTGTGTGTGAGATTATTATTATTATTTTTTTTACATGTTTCTTTTTGGTGATTTTTGGCTGTTTATAATGTAATACATGTGCACGAGGAATACTTGAGGCTTAAACGGGGGAATTCGAAAAACAAACAAACAAACAAAAACTATACAAAAGATAATTCAACATGAGTGGAAACCAGGAGACGGGGCACTGTAAAAAAAAAAAAACAGAATTAAATAGCATACCAGATTAAATCAACATTGCATATACAAACAGATCACACTCCATTCCTGCACCTGAGCACACGTTATATAAGACCGGAAGGTTCACCTGCATAAAAGACAATCGAGCATATACAGTTGGTGTTCGTTATATGCTTTAGCTATCTACAAGCTGCGTATAGCACGGCTTGAAAATGTGGCGCAGATCTTTGAATATATATATATTCTCTCAGAGCGAACGTTTTTCCACTTTTTCCACTTGTTCCAGGGATCCCTGGAACATTACTGGGGTAAAAATAAATAAAATAAAATGATGATATATATATATATATATATATATATATATATATATATATATATATATATATATATATATATATATTGAAAGCAAGACAGCGAGACAGACGTGCCTTGAGGCGCGCCCCGAGCAGCTGACCAGCGGTTCTCAACTCCTTTTTATTTTTTTTGATCAGGGCCCACCTCAACAATCTCAAAGGTATCCATCCATCCGACCACTTCATTCTTAACCCATTCTGACCTGAGATCAGATTCATACGAGGTTTCCAGTGGACACACACTGGTCTTGATTAACCCATTCTGACCCGAGATCAGATTCTAAAAAATGTCAGTCGTTCTTCGATTTTTCAAAAATAGCAGACCTACAAGCTCGAGTGGCGCGCCATGAGCTTGTAGATCTGCTATTTTTAAATAGCTAAAGCATAACATGATGCTAACACCGAAATGGGTTCCCGTTCAGAATGGGTTAATTAATCTCTAGAATTAAGTATTTAGACGTCTCAGCCAAGGCGTTCTCTCTCTAAGCCTTAGAGAGAGAACGCCTTGGCTGAGACGTCTAAATAGACAGACGTGACAGGGGAAGAGAGAATGCCTTAGAGTCTAAGGCATTCTCTCTTCCCCTGTCATGGCAGGAACACAAACACAAACACGTCGCTATACTCCTTCTTCATGCTGTGTAGTTTGTGGTGAAAGAAAACACAAAAGAAACCCTGCAGGAACAAAAAAATCCGTTTGGTACAATTTTTAGAAAATAAACGCATTTGAGCATTCAACGCGTTTATACCTTTTAGAGACGACGGAAAAGGACGCTTACAGGGAAAAAAAGAAGAAAATCTGAACGGAACCACGCAACAGAACACGCCACAAAAGCACTGTCAAAAGTTCCACGACACGGTCAGTCCAAGGAGGCAAAAGTGCAGTGCAGTGTTTTTAAAATCTGAAGGTTTTTTTTCACACCGGACGGGGATATATATATATACGAATACGAAATGTTCGCATCAAAACTATTCATAATAGTCAGTGGCGTGCACAGACATTTATAATAAGGGGCAGGTGTTCAAGTGAAAAAAGGGCAGCGCGTGCATGGAACCCGGCCGGTTGCCTTGATATATAGTGTGAGATTTATAGATTTTGGGGCCTAAATAAGATATTAGAAGCTTTTTTTTTAATCGAGAATTGATCAATGTGTCACCATGGTCCACATACTGTACAGTGTACAAAAACAATAAACGTTTTTCTTCAAAAGGGCAGAAGGGAAAAGGGCAGGGGGTGCCCCCTAGTGTATATCTGTGCACGCCACTGATAATACAGTTCTGTGGTTATCAGAGTGGGGTTCAGGGACTCTTACTGGTCTGTAAAAATAAAAATAAAAATAAAAAAAAGAGTTTATGGGGGTCTTTGAAATGAACTTAGAACCCCATTTGTCCGTATTGTGGAAAACAGCAGATCTACAAGCTCACAACGCGCAGATTGGCTATTTTTCAGCTAAACTATACTTCACGTAGGGGGGGGGGGGGGGGGGCGAAAAATACACCCTGAGGAACTCCACACAACAGCACCTCAACAACATATTGAGGTGGTTTAAAAAAGTCTCGGGACCGCGATGATAATATTACGGTTGACGCCAAATCAGCAGCAGTCGCTTTTTTTTCACTGCATCATTTTATGCTCGTTCCGTGTGGATATTTATCTTATCTTCGTCGCTTGGCTTCCATCGGAAATGAACGGCGGAGACCGCATCTTTGCATCTGCTGCCCCGGGCGTGTGTGAACGCAGCATGAGGACCTGAAATCCTGCACCTCCCTTCCCCATGTGTGACATCATCATGCTGCAGATAGTATATATAGAGGCACAGACGGACACGAATAGCTTCACTCCAAAAACAAAACAAAAGAAAAGTTACAAACTTGAGTTCATGCCGAGAACATAACGTCAACTTCGGTACGAGACAAAATAATAATAACAATAATAATATTAATAATCCATGGACATTCAATGTAAAATAGCACATCTTTAAAACGGAAGAAATTAAAAAATATATATATATTTCCATAATAATAATATACAGCTGAGAGGAAAAGATGCCGGATGCAGCTTTTTGAAAACAAAATGCCCCTGTCTTTCTTTCTTTCTGAAAGTTGTGACATTTGTGACATGTTTCCATGTCAATGTCCATGTTTCTAGTGGTCTTTTACATTTTTTTTGTAATATAGCAATATAGTCAGGTGTTCATGCTTCTTTTGGGGGCACTCAGCAGCTCCACAGTAAAAAAAAAAAAACAATTGAGAAAGTTACACCACTTAAAGGACCACTTCACCACTTTTCAACCTATCTTCATATAATAGGTCCTCACTAATAATCCTGAAAAAATGGCGCAGTTTTTTTCTACTCAGTCTGCGTCTCATAGGAGGGGCCGTGGGGCCTTGGAGTCCAGTGACATCATCGATGGGGAATACAAGCTAATAAAAAACTGCAGGCTTTCTAGTCCTGAAAAGTTGCAATGCGAAAATGGAAGCCATCGTTCTCACGACAATGAAAATCTAAACATTTTTGTAAAATAATCTTGTTTAATGATGATGTCACTGGAAGACGGTTTCTAAACTGCCCACAGCCTCTCCTATGAGACACAGACTGAGTAGAAGAAAATCGTGCCATTTTTATCATGATTATTAGTGAGGACCTGTTATATGAAGATAGGTTGAAAAGTGGTGAAGTGGTCCTTTAACGACCGGGGGTCCCTTTAGGGCTCCGTCCATGGCTCCCTCCTCCTTAATTTCACCTACATTAAATCTGATCTCAGGTCAGAATGGGTTAATCAGACCAGCGTGTGTCCAGTGGAAACCTCGTATGAATCTGATCTCAGGTCAGAATGGGTTAAGACCTGCCCAGAATTGGGAGGCTAAAGGTTCGAACCAGCGTTGATTCCGTCGACGAATACTGTGACGAAAAATGTCCGTCGACTGCCTTTTTTCCACTGACGAAAACTAAATGGAAACTAAATGAAAACTGACGGCTAAAACTAAGACTAAATGATTTATATTCGACAAATAAAAACTAGACTAAAATGTTAGGAAGGGACTAGTGGACAAGATATCCAGTATAAGTAATTTTACTCTTGGTTGCAGGCTGAAAATCTAGGATCTACAAGCTCACAACGCGATGCGTCGTGAGCTTGTAGATCGGCTATTTTCAGCAAGTGTCAAATCAGTCATCACGACAGCACCAAGGTCCGCCAAAATACACGCCAGTCGGCCAAATCAACTGTAGATTCAGCCGGCTAAAACCTTATGAGATTCAGTCGACTGAAACTAGACTAACGCTAAAACATCCCAGGTGAAAAATGTGACTTGTAAAACTAAACGAAAACTAAATTCAAAAGACTACGGCTAAAAAACTAAAATCTATCGATTTGCTCGTGTCAAAATCAACACTGGTTCAAACTATACGTGAACACCACCGCCTATTTTGGTGTCGGGGTTGGTGGAGAAAAAGGAGTGTATAGGCCTTTGCACGGAGCCCTGAGCGTCTCCCCGTTAAAGCAGGGTTCAGTGGTAAAAAGCAGGGGAGAGAAAGAGACAATTAAAACGTACATTCGCGTCAAACGCAGGTCATTCCTTGTCGCGGTCCATGCACTGACGAAGAGGAGGAGGAGACAGATCCTCGGTAGAAAATGCCACAGTTTGAGTTTTTTTCTTTTAATAGTTTCGGGGTTTTTTTAAGGTTCCTTTTGCTGCTTTTCAACAATTATGACCTTTTCTTTGTATGTCGTTCATAACGTAAAAAAAAAAAAAAAGGAAGAAAACCCCTCTCCTCTTGCTCATTCGTTTTCGTGTTAAATACAGTTCAAGTTTTCGTGTGCAAACGTATCGGGAGAAGCAGTGCTTGTTCTTGTGTGTGTGCGTGCGTGCGTGCGCGCGCGTGTGTGTGTGTGTGTGTGTGTGTGCTTGTGCGCGTGCGTGTGCGTGTGTTTTTTTCCTTTTCGTTTTCCCCCTCTCATTGCATTGGTTAATGTTCATTGTTTAACAGTCGTTGCCATGGCTATGAAAGGAGGCAGTTGAACCAGCAACTTTATCAGTCTTGTCTACGGTCTTCTACGGTCACTCGTCTCTCCACGTCGCGTCCGGGGTCCCGACAGCGGCGGTCCAAATAAACGGACCCCTCAGGGGGGGAGGGGGGGGGGGGGGGTCCGTAACAACAGCGGTCCAATAAAAGGACCCCTCAGGGGGGGGGGTCTGTAACTCGGAGACGCGGTCCATTTTGGTTCCATTTGTATACACTCACAGAGTTAACCGAGCACTCAGCGTAAATTGGGGGTCCCGGGGTATAGTTTAGTTCAGTGATGAACAACCCATTTTAAATTTCAAGGACCCCCCCCCCCCCCCCCCCCACCCCCAGTCTGATTGTTCATTAGGCCGCGGACCCCATAACGGGTCCATTTGGTTCCATTTGTACACTCTCAGAGTTACCGCTCGTTTAGCCGGGGGCTCCCCTCCACCCCTCCAGGATCCCCGGGACCCCCACTTTGTGTCCATTTAAAGGTTTCATGACATTCATTTTAATTTATTTTTTCTTTTTCTTTTGGGTTCTCATGACCTCAATTTACGACATTCAGTGGATTTCTCTGTGGCCCCGGGGTTTTCTCTGTGGCCCCTGGGTTTTTTTTCTCTGTGGCCCCGGGGGTTTTCTCTGTGGACCCCGGGTTTTTTTTCTCTGTGGCCCCCGGGGGGGTTTTCTCTGTGGCCCCCGGGGGGGGGGGGGGTATTCTCTGTGGCCCCTCAACAGTGACATCTGCTGGCAAATTGTTGGATTCGTGGACTCTTACATCACAGTCCACAGAGCATAATTATAGCACTTGTTTGAGCCAGAAAAAAAACCCCAGACCAACAGAAAAATCGACTGAATGTCTAAAGTTCAGGTTTCTCTAGCTCAGAGAACCAAAAAAAAATGTCACAAGCCCTTTTAACTCCGCGAGGATTGTATAACCAATATAAGGGTACATTTGGACCCGTGGCGGTCCGGTCCGGTCCCGTCCCCGGACCTGACGTTTGAGAACCCAGTGGTCAACATTCTGCAGAGCAGCAGGAGACATGTGGCGCGGCGGGAGAGCATGCAGACGATAGCATGTAGCATGCTAACATGCTACATGACAATAGCATTGTATAGACAATATCAGATCTACAAGCTGATAGCTTGTATAGCTACGAGCTTGTAAGATCTGCTATCGTCCGATCCCATCGACCGCGTTACCGAAACCAACCCCCCCCACAAAAGAAACTAAACCACCAAAACAAAACAAACACGCCACATGCACGCGATCCCCTAGAGCGTGCTACTGAGGATCTCCGAGACCTGCGCGTCCGTCTGGTCGTCCGAATCCACCGAATCCTGCGGGGGAGGGGGGGCGCGGCGGCCTGGCTCCTCCCCTTCCCCTCCGGAGTCGTTGTCGTCGCTGCTGCTGCTGCCGCCATGCACCACCACGGACGGAGGTCCGTGCACCCTCCTCCTCTCCACCATCTCTCCTCCCTCCTCCATCACCGCCACGCCCGCGCACGGCTCCACGAAGATGCGCCGCACGTGGGGGCGGGGCTCGCGGTGGTGGCGGTGCCCGGCGCTTCGCTCCCCCGCGCCCCCCGCCCCCCGGCTCTCCAGCACGCAGGACGCCTGGCTGACGTAGGAGGTGGGGGAGGAGGGGGAGGAGGGGGAGGAGGCTCCCTGGGGGGACGACGTCGACGACGTCGGCGGGTCCGTGGAGTCGCGCGTCGCGGTGGCGGCGGTGGTGGTGGTCGTGGCGGTGTACACGCCCTCGGACAGGGAGCCCTCGCCCGTCTCCACGGCGCTGTGGCTCCGCAGCCAGCGCTGGGGGCCGCTGAAGTACTGCTGGCCCCCCGACCCGGCCCCCTGGTGGTGGCTCCTGGGAGGAGATAATATAGTCACGTTTATATAACCCATTTCATAAAAAAAAAAAAAAGACGTTCGCTCTGAAAGAATGTACTGTGATGATGATGATTTGTGCCGCATTTTTACCGATTAAAAAAAAATAGCAGACCTATACGAGCTCGTAGCGCGCCACTCGGTGGCGCGCTACGAGCTTGTAGGTCTGCTATTTTTCCAATAGCTAAAAGTATAACATAATGCTTAGTTAAAGCACCAAAAGGGGTTCCCCGCGCAGAAGGGGTTAAAGTTGTAGTCATAGGGCTCCATCTTGCGCCACCCTTTATCCCTAATCCCTTATCCCTTATCCATAAACGTATAAGATAAAGCCCATAGTCTTTTTTATTTAGAATACATTTTCATTTCAGTCAGATAAGTCACTCTTTATCAGTAGCGCGTAAGTTAGCAGTATTAAGATGTATTAACACAAGTACAATTAAAGGCATTTGAAAGGCATTTGAAATTAAAGGTAGAGTAAGTGATTTCACTCAAAAACCCTTAGGTTTCGTTTTTGGCTGTGGGACCTAAGCCTTCGTCCAATCAGGATAGAGAGTCGAAAACGAAACCTAAGGTTTTTTGACCCCCAGGGGTTAACTGGGGACAGGGAGGAACTCCTTATATGGTCAGCACTCTATAGTAGAGAGGATTATCACAACAAAACAAGAAAATAAGTGATATTTGAATTAAGTGAAATCACTTACTCTACCTTTAAAAGCACTTTTCAGGATTTCAATTCAAATATAGCAACAAATTGCCGATCTAGCGCGACGCGTTTTGAGCTTGTAGATCGGGGCTATTTCCTTTGTTGCTATAATACGACAGTAATATAATAATCAACACCATGCATGTATATATACCTGGAGAGGAGCTTGCGCTTGGCGGCCGGCGGGTTGGCGCGGAACGGCGGCCCCTTGGAGAGCGAGTCCGACATCATCAGGACGGGTGAGAGAGGCAGCGAGAGAGGGAGGGGCTTCAGCAGGGAGGAGGAGGAGGGGTTGAATTCGGAGGGGGAGAGGGGCGGGTGGTCCTTGCCACCGCCGCCGGAGGAGGAGGAGAAGGAGGGGGAGCGGGGGAGCAGCGGGGAGGGGGAGAGGGGCGAGAAGTAGTCCCTCGATGGCGGCGCGGTGGGGGAGGGGGTGAGGGGGAGGTCCGACGAGCAGACGCTGTACCTGCGGGGGGGCGAGAGGAAGGAAGGAAGGACGGCGGTGTCATGATGTGTCAGTATGGGTTTTCCATAACGCTTTTCATTTGGTCGAGGCCCGTTATTTATTTAAAGGTATATTCAGTGATTTCACTCAAAAAACCGTAGGTTTCGTTTTTGGCTGGGACCCAAAGCCTTTCGTCCAATCAGGATGGAGAGTCAAAAACGAAACCTAAGGTTTTTTGACCCCCAGGGGTTAACTGGGGACAGGGAGGAACTCCTTAATATGGTCAGCACACTCTATAGTAGGGAGGATTATCACAGCAAAACAAAGAAATAAGTGAAATTTGAATTAAGTGAAATCACTGAATATACCTTTAAGCAATATTACACGAGAGGGTGTTGTTTAACGTGATTATTGCCACGACAGTGATGCGGTCAGGAACGAGACGAAGTCGAGTTCCGCAAGCATCGGTGTAATATTGCAATTCTACAACAGTTACCCGTAAAACTATAAGAAAATCGCTGAAAAAATATATTTTTTTAATGACAGATGTAGCTTGTATAGGTCTGCTATTTATTTATTTTTAAATCGAAGAACCACTGACACAATAGCTTTAGATTGTGTGGGGGGCCTAAATAATGCAGTAGAAGCAATTTTTTTTATCAAGAACTGATCAATGTCACCATGTCGGTCCACATTGCCAAAAGGGCAGGGGAGCGCCCCCTAGTGTCTATCTGTGCACGCCACTGCGTGCCCAAATGGTATATAACTCTGTCATTTCTCAACCGTTTTGGACGGGGGTGGGCTCGTTGGAATCGTGTCGACGCTCCTCACCTGAACTGCTCGTGTATCTGCAGGACGTCGGGGGCGCTGCCGCCCAGCGAGTGCAGGGCCTGCTGGGAGAGGCCCTGGGGAGGCGAGTACAGCAGGTCCAGGTCCCGCCCCGCCCCGGGGCTCAGGGCGTCGCACGAGTCGTAGTCGCTGTCCGTCGGGAGGAACACCTCCGACGAGCCGTCCTCGTCGGAGCCCAGCAGGGAGTCTGTTGGGGGGGGGGAATGGCACGCACGCACACACACACAGACACAGACACACACGCAGACACGCGCACACACACACACAAAGACACTTGGTGGTGAAAAAACCAACCCAAACGCTATTTTGCATGCTCGGACGGACGGACGGACACAGCCAGCCTCAGGGACTATAATGCAGGGACACACACACATATAGCCGTCTATAGGAGTGGTTGCACCGCTCAAAACAATTGCAGATCTTCAAGCTCATATAGATCTTGTATAGATCTGCTATTTTAAAATAGCTTTAAAGTATAACATGATGCTTAAAAACACCAAAAGGGGTCGTCGTCGTCCCCCCCCCCTCTCTCTCTCTCTCTCATTAGCAGGCAACAGTGCAGCACTATATATATCTCTCTCTCTGTTTCTGGCACAACAGCGCCCCCTACTGGTACTAATAGTCATATACCGGTGCTCATTAACGTCACATTATAGGTGGGTTAATGTCCTTGCCTTGGAGCACTCAGAAAAAAAGTCTACTCTTATTTGGCAATGAAAACATTTGACGTGCACGCCAGAGTAATCTATATAGTAAGAGAGTGACGACACTATAGCGTTGACTCCATAGATAGACTGTAAAAAATATGGACAAAGCGTTCCCCGGGTCTAACATGAACGTAAAATGAAGCCTGTCAGTCCTTGCACTGGAAGTCGCCATCTTTCTAGATCCGTTTGGGCCCAGCTGGCCAATTGGCTGGCCCAGACAACGAGGCGGGACTTCCCCCATTCTTCTTCGTTGGTTTTTATTTTGACTCGAGTGGGTGGGGGATCCCGTTCATAGACTGTAACGGTAGCCACGCCCCCTCAGAACATGCGCGACTTCATGGTCATTATTTTTAAAATTGGGACCATAATTTTCCAAAAAGAATATTATGACACTAGAAATGAGACTTTAAACTAGTGACTGGAAGCAGAAAGTATTCATGACCATGTTTATTAAGGTAATACAGTCTAGGTGAAGTTGGGCCCAAATACATGGACTTCTATGGGGCTATGGGTTTTTTTGGGCCCAATGACAGCGTCACAACAGGCCATTATATGAACTTTCATTTCCTTAGTGGCTTCACAAAATATCCGTCTGACTGCCCCCCTGGTTGACTCCCATCGTATAACAATGGCATGAGGAAGTGCTCATTCTGTCTCAATGGGGATATAGTTCCAGTGTCTGGAACTATAGCCCCATATAGGCGCCACCGCTTGGCGGCGAGATCAAAGCGTGTCGCCACTCTCTCTCTCTCTCTCTCTCTCTTATTACTCCGGTTCAACGCCACACACGGACGTGCGAGCGTCGACGACGTCGACGACTCACCTCCCATGATGACGATCCTCCTCCGCCGCAGCCCGGGCGGCGAGGGCGAGGGCGTGGGCAGGTACTCCATGTTGGAGGAGGTGGAGTCGCTGGTCTTGTGGCGGCGGGGGGGGGGGTCGTCCCCCCGGCAGCCGGACCGCGGCGGTGGTCATCCGGGGGTCGTCATCCTCATCCTCCTCCGACGTCGCGGTCACGTCCAGCAGACGGGTGATGGGGACGCCGCCGCGCGGCTGCTTGTAGCGGGCGCACTGCAGGGCGTCCGTGATCCAGCGCAGGTCGCGCCACATCTCGTCCAACTGCTGCACCGGGGGTCAAAGTCAAAGTCACAAAGTCGTACGATTTAGTCACACACAAAATCTGTTCTCCGAAATTTGAGCCATCTCTTGGAGCGGTGAGCCGCGCTCTGGAATCACTGTTTACTATTATAGCATTTATACCATTGTGAGTAAATAAATAGCGTCAATGCTATAGCGAGCTAAAATATAGCCATCCTTGCTCTATAGAAAGCGCCAATGTTTCCATCTTCTAGACCACCGGATAAATCAGCAAAGACCTTCCGGACATGCATGGCGCGTTTTATCCAAACCACGGAGAGCTCCGTATAGATTCCGAGTTATTCAGCGTTTTATTTCAGCCTGTATAATGGGATGCGGGGGGGGGGGGGGACGGGGGGGGACGGGGGGGCGAGGTTGCGCAATCCGGTCTATAGGATCGCTAAAGAAGGAAAGGCCAAGCCAAGGGCACCTACGGATGGCTGCAATTCGAAACTGGCCTCTGTAAAATCTGAATCCCCCCCCCTTTTCCCCTCACTGTATATGTATCTTTTCCCTTTTCGCTTCCTATATGATGAATTCCTGTTCTGTTCTTTAACTACATAGAAGTGTCTATTTGTATATGTCTCTAAATGTTTTGATGAATTGAACAACGTGGACCCTGTTGTAAACAAGTGGAATGCTTAATTGGGTCGTCCACTCACAGTTAACAGTCTTTGTATTGAGTTTGTGCTTGAAATGTACTGTAATTCTACAAACTGTTAATGAATATTTCAATCAATCAATCAAAGCCAAAATAACAATGAAAAAATTGAAATCAGCGATCCGGTTTGATATCAATGATAAAGCTTATCAGACGGAGCATTCCGCCAGAAGCGGAAGCTAGTTACATTCCTTATGGCGGAGCGTTACGTCACAAGCAGTACGTCTGTTCATGTATATGTTTCGTAACAATAATCAAACTCTAGTACAAAGCAACACGGCACAGACATGTGTATCTATGCCTTAAAAGAAGCAGTGGAATCCTACACAGAAGACATGGCTCAACCAATGCTGATGACAGAATTATTCACTACAATCTATTTGTGGCATTATACCACAAATATGGACAAAGCGTTCTCCGGGTCTGATATGGACGTAAGATGAAGCCTGTCAGTAAATCGCCATCTTTCTAGATTCCCCATCGATGATGTCACTGGAAGACGGTTTCTGAACTGCCCACATGCAGCCCTCCTATGAGACACAGACCGGGTAGAAACAAATTCCGCCATTCTATCATGATTATTAGTGAGGATCGACCCATCATAATGAAGATAGGTTGAAAAGTGGTGAAGTGGTCCTTTAACTGAAGGAGCCTGGCGAAAAGTATACATCCAAACCTTCGGACATACAAGGTTTCCAAACCCGACAGCAAACGATATCTATAACACTTCCAGTAATTATGGTTAGGAAACAAAAGACTGATACAGGGAGATAATTGACGGCGCGTCGTCAATTATCTCCGCCCGACAGGTTTGATTAAACCCTGAGTTTAATTATTACAAAGCCAATTATTATTACGGTGCGAATTATTACGACTCGTTATGCTTTAGCTATCGAAAAATAGCAGATCTACAAGCTCAGAGCGCGCAACTCGGTGGCGCGCTATGAGCTTGTAGATCTGCTATTTTGTAGGTCTGCTATTTTTTTTAAATCGAAGAACCACTCCGACATAGAAACATATAAGCTTTTTCAGAAAACTGTCAGGATGTAGAAGACATTTTTTAAATCTGATCTCAGGTCAAAATGCGTTAATAAATTAAGAATGTTACCCCAAAGTATAAGCAACAAAACAAAGTATTTCTTTTGCTTATAATGAAAGTCTTCCATAAATGATTGAGCCCAGCGGGTATTATGTTACAGAAATAAGACACCGCTGCATTCAGTGATTAACCCATTCTGACCTGAGATCAGATTCATACGAGGTTTCCACTGGACAACACACTGGTCTGATGAACCCATTCTGACCTGAGATCAGATTCTAAAAAATGTCAGTCGTTCTTCGATTTTTCAAAAATAGCAGACCTACAAGCTCGTAGCGCGCCACTCGGTGGCGCGCTATGAGCTTGTAGATCTGCTATTTTTCAATAGCTAAAGCATAACATGATGCTAATACCAAAATGGGTTCCCGGTCAGAATGGGTTAACGAATCAGAATGAAGGAACGCATGCAACCGACCCTCGTGATAATAATACGAATACAATCTGCATATATTATTGTGTTATTCTCTGTGTGCGACAACACGTATGTACTGCAGCATTTGAAACAGGCTGTTCTATCTCTATGTCTCCATCTCTACAGCTCACACACGCACGCACGCACGCGCACACAAACACACACACACACACACACACACACACACACGCACGGGCAATAAGAATCATTGCGAGTGGCTTGTGAGGGCTGACAGGGGCTGTGACACCTATGAATAATTCATGAACGTTTCAATCACGAGCGATGCGCTGCCTCCTCCAGGTTTGGACATCGTTCCCGTCTTAAACGGCCGCGTGTGTGACAGACACACACACGCACGCACGCACACACACGTGCACACGCACGCGTACACACACACACACACCGTGGGAGAGAATGAGGTTTCAGATAACAGGTTTCAGGTTTGGGGGGGAAAATGAGGGGAGACCTGCACCACAGCAGCAGCCGAGCAGGGTGGATATAGGGAATACCGCAGGGAACAGAGGCAAGGCAACATAACATAATATAGAAATAAATCAGAGAGAGAGAGAGAGAGAGAGAGAGAGAGAGAGAGAGAGAGAGAGAGAGAGAGAGAGAGAGAGAGAGAGAAGAAAAAGATGAGTTCACGGAGATGAAAGAAAGACAACAGCGCAGGGAAAAAAAGCTGTCCAACCTTGAGCTGCGTATACGTACATACAGTGGTGGACAGTAATGACAGTACTGAGTGTATAGGAGCTACTCAAGTCAACGTGAATCACACACTTGTGTGAAGTGGAGATTTTTTGAGTGGTGCAGCAACAACCACTCCAAGGAACAGCAATGGAGGAATGTCCGTGTTCACCTATGTGACCATGAGTTACCAGTAGGGGCAAAAGTGGCACTGCTGTGCCAGAAACAGAGAGAGAGAGAGAGAGAGAGAGAGAGAGAGAGAGTTCTGTTGGAGAGGGACCTGCAGCACATCTGGCTGCACAGTATTTGTGACTGCATGTCACAAAATGAGGGACACTTGGAAAAAGACTATTATCTTGACACGAACCATCTCGACACACCACGGACACATTTAATACTGTTACTGTACATTTTGACAGTATTTTCATATTGTATTGTGAAAATTAATGTTCTATTTGCTTGTTTTCTGTTAAAGGTAGAGTAAGTGATTTCACTCAAAAAACCGTAGGTTTCGTTTTTGGCTGTGGGACCTAAGCCTTCGTCCAATCAGGATAGAGAGTCAAAAACGAAACCTACGGTTTTTTACCCCCAGGGGTTAACTGGGGACAGGGAGGAACTCCTTATATGGTCAGCACACTCTATAGTAGAGAGGATTATCACAACAAAACAAAAAAATAAGTGATATTTGAATTAAGTGAAATCACTTACTCTACCTTTAAATGTTGTATTTATTTTATTTTGTTTGGTTCCTTTGTTGAACTTCATGCTTTGGCAATACTGTAGCTACTACATTCATGCCAATAAAGCTAACTGAATTGAATTGAATTTTAAATTGAGAGAGAGAGAGAGAGGGGGGGGGGGGGGTACGGAACAAGACAACTGCGCTAAAGTGCTTGTTGGCATTACGGCAGCTGTTATAGTGGTCGTTTTTTTTATTTTGGGTCCATTTGGTTCCATTTGTGCATTCTCTACGAGTTACAAAAAGGAACAGAAGAGCTTGACATTTAAATGACACGATTTCGTGATTTCACTCTGTGCGCCTCTTTTGAAGGACATTGCACTTTGATCAGCCTATCAGCTAACAATGCCTGCCAGAACTCATTAGAAGGAATTGCCATTTAATTAGCTGCAGCCTTTATCAAAAGTGCTTCACAATGTGCATTATTCAACCATTCTAACTATCTCTCTCTCTCTCTCTCTCTCTCTCGCACGCACACACACACATGCATGCACGCGCAAGCATTTACGCAAGCACGCACACACACACACACACACACGCGCGCACGACAAGGCACTAACCAGCTCATTAAGAGCAGTTAAGGCCCATTCATATACTGGAGTTTTGGGTGATATAAGGTGACCACCACCAAAATGGTGCTCAGCGAAAACAAGAGAGATGTGTTTGGGTGAGCGGTTGAGTGGCTTATAGGTGACGTCATGTCCTAGTTTTCAGTGGTCACCACCTCATCGCCGAAAACTATATAGTACAGCGAATAAGAGGCCTTTAGGGGTTCAGTGCGGTCTTGCTCAATTAACACATTTAGTACCGGAACTGCATCAAAATAAAGGCGCTGCTTGCGCCAGAGTAATCGCCAGAGTAGTGATCGCTTCTATTTTGAAAGCCATGAACCGGAAATACTTTCTTAAAAAAGTTGACTGACAAAGTGCCATCACAATCTCCGATCATCTTAATATATTTATATACGCTCCAAAAAGAGTTCATATTTTGCGGGAGAGACGGATGAGGAGCAGAAACGCAGCGCCAGCATATCGATCCATTCATCACCACGGAGAGCGCCCTGTATCAGGAGATACGAGTCATTCTTTCCGCCGCGCTAACATGGGAGTCAATGACAAGCTAATAGTTTCACAGAGCGTTAGCATACGGCAAGCGAAAAGCGAAATGCCAAAAAAAAAAAAAGTAATTATTCTGAATATTATTATCTCGCCCCGCGTCGTTTGGACGTCGCTAGGACGTCCACAGACGTCTAAGGCACCTCTCGGTTCCAATCCTTATGACGTTTCAGGACGTATTATGTACAAAATGTGTTAAGGACACTTCCGACACTAACCCAGGGGGAGCCGGGAATCGAACCATGGAACCTTCCAATTCCCAAGTATAGCAGCGCTATACCCACTGAGCCACTGCCATTGTATACCAGCTGGGAACCATTGATAGTAGTATACTATTGACTTGTTGCTCTTTGCCCCCCGAGCTAAACCAAACAAGATCATTATTAACCCATTCTGAACGGGAACCCATTTTTGGTGTTAGCATCATGTTATGCTTTAGCTATTTAAAAATAGCAGACCTACAAGCTCATAGCGCGCCACCGAGTGGCGCGCTACGAGCTTGCAGATCTGCTATTTTTGAAAAATCGAAGAACGACAGACATTTTTAGAATCTGATCTCAGGTCAGAATGGGTTCATCAGACCAGTGTGTCTGTCCAGTGGAAACCTCGTATGAATCTGATCTCAGGTCAGAATGGGTTAAGTTAATTCATCGCATCTTATCTGTCGTGACCCTGCCATGACACACAGCGAGTGACAAGCGTTCATTCACAGACTGGTGTTTTTCTTTTTTTACAACAATGCAATATCCTTTCGAAATGTATAA
Organism: Protomyctophum bolini; assembly: GCF_963924005.1. Lineage (NCBI taxonomy): Eukaryota > Metazoa > Chordata > Actinopteri > Myctophiformes > Myctophidae > Protomyctophum > Protomyctophum bolini. The sequence continues at coordinate 37,943,167 of NC_137879.1, forward strand.
AAGCCCAAAAACAAAAGAAATAAACATAATTATATAAAAATGTATGAGACCTGACTTAAATTAATGTATTCAAATGCACTTTCACTTATAGTTCCACACATCAGGGTAAATAAAGTCCGTTCTTGCATGAGGTTTTTATTTTTACATCCCATGGCCTTGGGGAGTGTAACCAGGACAACAGACCGACCTGAGGTTTTTACATCCCATGGCCTTATGGGTAATGTAGTCAAAAGGTATTTATTTAAAGACGGTTATACGCCGCGGACAGAGCCGACTGGAGTCGTGAAACAACTCATGACAACAAACTACTTTTTTGAAATGTCTATGAGGAAAATGAACGGAGAATCATTTCCTTGGGGGCCCTGGTAGGGGGTGTGGGACTGCGACGCTCTATAGCAGAGTCCATCCCATAGCCTGGGATGTATACTCTGTGCTCATAGACAACAGCTGATGGTAATGATGGTAATGATCAATGTCATCATGAATGAATTGCGCGCAGGCCAGTGAGGAGAACAATGTGCAGGACGGAGAGTGTGACCGAAGAGTGTGACGGACTTCCTCTAATTATAATGGGATAGGATAGTGGGAGATACGAAGCGTCACGCCACGATGCGTGCGTGCGTGCGTGCCCATCCATATTCAACCGTTTATCCGTTGTCGGGTCGCGGGGGCAACAGCTCCACCAGAGAGCTCCAGACGTCCCTCTCCAGAGCAACATTATAGTGACTTCCTCCTGGGCGATCCCGAGACGTTCCCAGGCCAGTGCAGTCGATGCGTTTCCTCCAACTGCGCCTTGGTCTGCCCCCCCCGGGGGTCTCCTCCCAGTGGGACGTGCCTCGAGGAGGTGCCCGAGAGGCATCCTAACCAGATTATCCGAACCACCTCAGCTGGCTCCTCCTCCTCCAGGCGAAGAAGCAGCGACTCTACTCTGAGTCTCTCTCTCTCTCTCGCGTGACTGAACTTCTCACCCTATATCTCTAAGGGAGATGCCAGCCACCCGTCGGAGAGAAAACTCATTCCGCTTGTATTCCCGACCTTATTCTTTCGGTCAATGACCCACACTTCATGACCATATAGGTGAGAGCATGGAACGATGATTGCTCGGTATAGAGTTTTGCCTTCTGGCTCAACTCTCTTTTCGTCGCGACCGTGCGGTACAGCGACTGCCGCTCCGATTGAATGGTATAAAGTGGTATAAAGTGGTATATAAAGCGGTGCATTGATGTATAGCTTTTTCACAAAGTGTACCTCTCCACAGAGGAAGCAACGTGTTTATGTACAACGTGTATACATAAAACTAGGCGGATGTGAAAACGAACCGACACGCATCGAGTGCCGGCTGTTTTCTCTCTTTCATGGTATACTGTATATCGCTGAGCCTTGAGGCTTTTGTTATGTGTAGCAGGACATTCTGCTTTCATGCATTTGTATATATATACTGTATATATATAACGAATACTGTACTGCTGTATACAATGAAAATGTAATACCTTTAAAGTGTACTGACTGAGGCAACAGATGAATATTGGACAATTATATTTAAATAAAGCATGTCCCTGGAGAGCATAATGTCCAATACATGTATTGGGGGTCAGTACCCCCAGGGTCTGTACTCCAAAATACACAAAGATGACATCACACACACAATGACAGCAGGACATAAAACAGCATAGAACCAAGATATCAAAAATTAAAAAGTATAAAAAAAAACGGTGAAAAAGATTTTTGAGGTGAAAAACCTCAAAAATCAAAACATCACATTTAGTAAGAATTCATCATTTAAGGAGAAGGGCATGGTTTCCACCTCTGGGTGGCAGAGGGCCCATCTCCATAGCAACAAAGCGTAAGGTATATCATGTTTCATGTCAATAAAATGAACGGCGACCGGGTATTCGTCGTTTCTGCGAATAGAGAATGCTCGCCGATACGTGTTTTTAGCTCCCTAGTGGTCTTGCCAATATATGCAAGACCACAGGGGACAGCGTAGCATGTAGATCACATGGGTAGATGCACATGTGATGACACTTTTGACAGGGAAGGATTTGCCTATTTTGTGGGTGACGAAAAACCTTAGCTTTGTTGGTATTGCTACATTGAGCGCAATTCCCACAGGGGTCTATACAAATGCATGAAAGCAGAAATATCCCGCTATACACTCCAGATGTAACAAAAGCCTCAAGGCTCAGCAGTACAGTATTCGTCTATATACAGTATATATTCGTCTATATACAGTATTCATCTATACAGAATTCGTCTCTATACAAATGCATGAAAGCGGAATGTCCCGCTATACACATAACAAAAGCCTCAAGGCTCAGCGATACAGTATACCGTATGTTAAAAGCTCAACCATTACATGGTTAGTATACGTTGGGGTCCGTGTATATAGGCGTCCCATAGCCGGGGGGTACGTATATATATATTATTATACAATAATTAACCACTTAAAATGGGTCTTTTTTTTCTAAAATGTTTTAAAAGTAAATCACACCCATGTGATGTGAGGGTCGCCCTCATCATTACACATCATCGTGACGTAAAATAGACACTATGCCTATTTGCTCAGACACTATATGATTTAAATTCTCCATTCATTGTAAAATTTGAATTTAATGTTTGTTTAAGACGAAAATCTACACTAATAGCCGAGAGTGATGCGCGCTCATATCATCATAGAATTTGATCATACATTACATTCCGTGCTCAGCCAATCGATTCATCACATTCCGTGGCACAGACACGAAATACAAATTGAACAAATACACACATACAGTACAGTACGTCATGTCCTAGTTGGTATACATCAGGGGTGCCCACACTTTTTTGACTTGAGGTCTACTTTTAAAATTGCCAGCTCAAGGTGATCTACCAACCAAAACAATATTACCCCATTGCTTAAAATACTCAAAATAAATAACATTAAGGCATTAGGACTGTTTCAAAATCAATTCTATTTATTTACCACCTTTATTTTGTTAAAGTTACTCTTTGTAATAACGTCAATCAATTTCAATTTGTAATAACATATTGCTCATAAAATGTTACAAATATTAAAAGTATCACACATAAAAAGCATACACAATCACATGAAGGAATAATGCACTCAACTCAACCAGAGCAGAACTCCTACCACAGGACTCTGGCAATCAATTACTAGGCCTACAGTTGCAACCACTATGTTAATGGAAAGTATTTCATACAATTTAAATTTAAAAAATCTGAACTATCCCTTTAATCAGATGACTGCTTGCAGCCTTGTACTGAATGGAGTCCGTCAGCGCTGCGTAATCCAGACAGTCACTGCTGACAGCTAGTCTTAAACAGGCCTCCAAATGATCGTCCGTCAACGTGGAACGATATTTGGACAAAATTAATACTTAATTAATGTGGGAAAACGCTGATTCACATAAATATGTGGAGCCAAATAATGCTGTGAGCGAGGCTGCACAAGTCCTGATGTTTGGATACTTTTCCTTCACGAGTAAGTTACAAAACTCTCCATCGCGGGCGCAACTTTAACTGTATGTCAGCCTGCAGTGCCATGATCCCATTCTCCAACGCAGAAGAGTTCATGTTAAAATGTTGCTATTTTCGAGGCAATGGAATCAACATCAGCTTCTGAATGGGAAGCACATGAATGTAGCGATGGGCTCGAGTAAGGCAAACGCAGTTGGACTTGGAATGTGACATCGTGAAAAAATAATCTTCTTCCCACTCTGCATGGAAGTGATATGTTTTAGGCTTCTTTGCCGCACGCATCTTGCTATATGAACAATGATGGATGATAGATATCCTTTTAATTTGTTTGTTTAACAACAGAACAGACCCGACGTTCCCTACACTTGAAAACAAGGCACTGCATTGTGGGGGGTTTTAAAGCCGCCGCCGCGCCGCCGCCTGCCCAAGGCGTGGATTTTTTTTTTTTTTTTTTTTTCCATGTCAGGGCCAAGCGGTCTACCTGTGCAGCGCTTGCGATCGACTGGTCGACCGCGATCGACGTAATGGGCACCCCTGGTATACATGTATGCGCCACTAAAGGGGATCAACATCTCGTGTATATGGATATGATTATTGGCAGAATCGCTCATTCTATAAAGCCCTCTGGATATATAAATGTGTGAAAGCGGAATGTCCCACTATACACTCCAGATGTAACAAAAGCCTCAAGGTGGCTTATAGCGATACAGTACCGTGAAAGTATACCGTGTATATATACACAGTACCGTGAAAGAGAGAAAACAGCCAGCACTCCACTCGATAGGTGTCCCTTTTCACATCGGCCTAGTTTTACAGTATGTATACAGCTTCTCACACGTTGTGTGGAGAGGTACACTTTGTGAAAAAGCTATATCAATGCACCACTTATACACCACTTTACCACACACACACACGCATGCACGCGCACACACGCACGAGAAGAGAGGAATCAAACCTATACCATATATATGTATGCTGCATCAAGTCCTATTTTCATAAACAATGCATAATATAAACATTAACTGAATTATGGCATGATGCTTCGTATCTCCCACTATATACAATATATGCTATTATGATTGGAGGAAGTCGGTCACACACTCTCCGTTCCACCTTTGTGACCCACCGTGAATTCATGCGAAAAGACAGTCAATGGATTATCATCATTATTATCATTTTCGTGTTTTCGTGTCATTATGAAAGCAGGGCATCATAGCTTCAAATTGACATTGTTCAGTTTGACGCACCACTAATGTCAGAAAACAGCGAGTTGAGAAAAGAGGCGGCTTGAAAGGTTCACTTCTGTGGACTATGACGTACATTACCTAGCTAAGCATTTATTTCATATTTACATGACATTCATTTCAGACGTGCTCTAGTATGTGAAGAGTCTGCCTGTGCTATTAACACATTTTGGATAAGAGTGGGTGAGTGGTGACAAGCTGGAGGTTGTACGATGAGAGTACATCCCAGCAGGCTATGGGATGTACTCTGCTATTAGCTCTCTCTGTGCTAACCGGCGTCATGCGGTATGGGCTGCTGTGGATACAACGACAGACAGACAGACAGACAGACAGACAGACAGACAGACAGAACAAAACAATCACACCCGTGTGAACTGAGTGGTGCACCTCCGTGTGGGGGGGGGGGGGGGGGGGGGACCCCGGGGGGGTCCCCGGAGCTTCCAGACAGAGCTGGAGAAATAACAGAGTTACTGTGTGGGGGAAATTAGCAGGCATCTCTCTCTCTCTCTCTCTCTCTCTCTCTCTCTCAGACAGACAGACAGACAGAGTGTTGTGTGTGTGAATGTTTCCTCCATCAACACATGGCAAGTGTAAACAAACTGTAAAATTACACAGCATCACGTCATCTGTACACACACTATTTCTGTGCGTGTGCGTATGTACTGTATGTGCGTGTGTGTGTGTGTGTGTGTGTGTGTGTGTGTGTGTGTGTGCGTATGTGAGTGTGTGTGTGTGTGTGCATATGTGAGTGTGTGTGCTGTGCATGTCACAGTAAGAGCTGAGACATGAAAAAATAAGCATTGCACGCAAGCACGCGTGCACACACACACACACACACACACACACACACACACACACACACACACACACACACACACACACACACACACACACACACACACACACACACACACGCGCGCGCACTCGTGCTAGTATTATTTGTTCCTGTCTCTCCTGCTGAGTAGTTTGTGGTCAAAGTTTCCCTCTTTCCAAGTTTAAAATCACAGTGACACAGACAGACACACGGGCACACACACACACACACGCACGCACGCACGACACATCACCCACAGACAGACCTATACACCTCTCCTCTTCACTCTCTTAACCCATTCTGACCGGGCACCCATTTTGGTGTTAGCATCATGTCGTGCTTTAGCTACTGAAAAATAGCAGATCTACAAGCTCATACGAGCTTGTAGGTCTGCTATTTTTGAAAAGTCGAAGAACGACTGACATTTTTTAGAATCTGATCTCAGGTCAGAATGGGTTATAATCAGACCAGTGTGTGTCCAGTGGAAACCTCGTATGAATCTGATCTCAGGTCAGAATGGGTTAAGTGGAGAGCAGCCCGTGGCTTTGTGGTCAGTAATCAACCGTGAGCTTTGTGGTCAGTATAATCAACTCAAAGAAAATATGCAATCTCCAGACTATACACCGATTATCAAGCCATAAGGCTGCTGGTGGCACCGCAAAGCTAAATGGGAACCGCAAACGATGGGGCCTGTTGGACTGCAGCTCTGTCTGCCAGACCTGCGACCGACAGGATTATACACACCGCGACATCCTCCTCAGCCATGTGTCTAGAACCCAACCCGAGTTTTATTGTTTTATTCCATACAAGTGCAGAACGAAATGTGATTACTCGGGTCATTCACTTGAGCGATATTACACGAGAAGGGTGTGGGTTAACGTGATTATTAGATGAAAAATAGAGTCTGCAACACTGGTATGAAACTCAGCTCCACTGGTTTATTAGATTCGACGTTTCGATCACTTATAGGATCTTCTTCAGGAAGGCTCTATTTCCTTTGTTAACGTGATTATTGCCACGACAGGGATGCGGTAATAAGGAACGAGACGAAGTCGAGTTCAGCAAGCATAATTATCACTGAAGTGAAGCAATTGCGAGCCATGATGCTATACTCACGTTAGCCGGCGGTTAGCTAGCTGTGTTGTTATAGCACAACACTGGATCGTCCATCTTAGATCGTCGTCGCCATAATAATCCATTCTCTCCGTTTCTTTCAATCGCCTGTATCTCCTATATTCCTTGTCCCCAGATGGCATTTTTGGTCAAAACAGCGTTTCTTTGACGGCACAGAGCCGGCGATGAGGAGCCCCCAAGTGCACTGGCTTAATTGGACCCATATTGTAAACAACAGTTCCCGTTCAAACTTCCTAGGATAAGCTCCGTATACCGGAAGTCTGGAAATGTGGCTTTTCAAAAGAAGAGCTCAAATGAAACAAAAGCTGTGGCGTGAATCAGATCCCAATTTCTACCCCGGGCTCCCCTATTTTGAAAGAAATCCCGGCGCTGATTGCGTTGGACGGACGGACGGGGACGTACCTGGATGTAGTCCAGGACCAGCTGGTTCCTCTGCTTGGCGGTGGACACCTCGCCGTCGCTGATGGCCTCCCGCAGTGCCTGCTGGGTAATGAGGGCGTCCAGGTCCAGCACGGACGACAGGCGGCAGTACAGGCTGATGAACTTCTCCCTGTACGCGCAGAAGTGCACTGGAGACGCACGGCACGCGCACACACACACACGCACACACGCACACACACACACACACACACGCACACGCACACACACACACACACGTTAACATTGTGTGCCAACAATTCATTTTCAATGGCGAGCACATTCAGTTTGAAAGCCGATTTGTCCGGAAACTGCGAGTCAGGAAGTAAAAAAAAAAAATCTGCTATGTAACATGCTATTTGTCCCTGCAATTTGTCACATAATCCACCGAAACATATACTTTTTGTAAGTTATATAGGATCATATCGTTTAGAGAAATTAGTCGCTATACCGACTGGCACTGTCCTGTGTGTGTGTGTGTGTGTGTGTGTGTGTGTGTGTGTGTGTGTGTGTCTGTGTGTGTGTGTGTGTGGGTCCTCACCCAGTTAAAGGTAGAGTAAGTGATTTCACTTAATTCAAATATCACTTATTTTTTTGTTTTGTTGTGATAATCCTCTCTACTACTATAGAGTGTGCTGACGATATAAGGAGTTCCTCCCTGTCCCCAGTTAACCCCTGGGGGTCAAAAAACCTTAGGTTTCGTTTTTGACACTCTATCCTGATTGGACGAAGGCTTAGGTCCCACAGCCAAAAACTAAACCTAAGGTTTTTTGAGTGAAATCACTTACTCTACCTTTAAAACATGTGCAGAGGCAGGTGCACAGGAACCCAGACAGGGGCATGTATAGGGTGTGTGTGTGTGTGTGTGTGTGTGTGTGTGTGTGTGTGTGTGGGGGGGGGGTCCTCACCCAGTTCAAACATGTGCAGAGGCAGGTGCAGGAACCCGGACAGGGGCGTGTAGGGGTTGGCCTGCCCGGGGGCCGTGCAGACGTCGTCCGCCGTGGGCAGCAGCAGCAGGAAGGACACGCCGTGGCCCAGCTCCAGCACCTCCTGGCTGTACACGCGGAACTGACGCGCCTGGAGGAGGGGGAGGAGGAGGGGACAGACAGGGGTGGTCACCAACATGTCCGTATACACTATAGCGCTTTAAAACCCGTTCTGACCTGAGATCAGATTCTATAATAAAATGTCTTCTACATCTTGAGAGTTTTCTGAAAAAGCTATGTTTCTATTATGTCAGTCGGTCGTTCTTCGATTTTTCAAAAATAGCAGACCTATACAAGCTCGTAGCGTGCCACTCGATGGCGCGCTATGAGCTTGTAGGTCTGCTATTTTTCAATAGCTAAAGCATAACGTAATGCTAACACCAAAAGGGGTTCCCGTCCCAAAATGCGTTAACTCCGAGTGTGTTCAAATGGAACCAAATGGACCCCGTAAGGGTCCATTTGGTTCCATTTGAGCACCCACAGAGTTACAGACCTGTCATGGTATACATTCAGGGTTATCGATGTACAGTATGTGTTTCTGGTAATATTACTGTCCTCTCATGTTATGTATTGTCCGTGGACAAAAAATGGAAATGTCGACAAAGAAATGTCCAACACAAGCCAACGTGGCGCTGATGAGAAAATAGCAGTGGTGGGTAAACTATAGGTGGCGCTAGAGTGCCAAGCAGATGAGGCAGATTCTACACTCTTCTAATTTCCTCCCCAAAACCCCGGGAGCTATATATAATGTTCCATTATACTACCTCGCGCTGATACGTTTGTGTGTGTGTGCGTGTGTGTGTGTGTGTGTGTGTGTGTGTGTGTGTGTGTGTGTGCGTGGCGTGCGTGCACCTACGTGGTACAGGGGCCTGTTGACCAGTTTGAGCAGAGCTTTGATGGCCGCCTGCAGCTCATAGTGCAGCTGGGGGGTGTGGTCTTCTGCCTTTGGCCCCGCCTCCGCTTCCTCCGGCTCCTCCCCCCCCTCGGGCGGGTCCCTCTCCGGCTCCTCCGTGATTGACAGGCTCTGCAGCCACTCCCACTCGTCCCTGCACGGAGAGAGAGAGAGAGAGAGAGAGGGAATGATTGGCCCAAGAAACGTATAGTTAACCGTATAGGTTAACCCATTCTGACCTGAGATCAGATTCACACAAGGTTTCCACTGGACACACACTGGTCTGATTGACCCATTCTGACCTGAGATCAGATTCTAAAAATGTCAGTCGTTCTTCGATTTTTTTTAAATAGCAGACCTACAAGCTCACAGCGCGCCACTCGGTGGCGCGCTATGAGCTTGTAGATCTGCTATTTTTCAATAGCTAAAGCATAACATGATGCTAACAACAAAATGGGTTCCCGTTCAGAATGGGTTAACCCATTGAGGCCTGATGTCTTCAAAATCCTGACGTTTTTCTGAAAAACCATTTGTTTCTGTATCAGAGGTGCTCAATATTTCATGTCAAGGACCCCATAAAATTACATGCCATTTTGAAGATGCGCGCGCATTCCACTTGCACTCTATGGACTCCATGTTCGTCACCGCTAAACCCCTTATCCCTATAAGCTTCTTTGCCCTTTTTTTTTTTTTTTTTGCTATTTTGCAAAACATTTTTGAATAGTTAAAAATGGCCAGTCCACAAGCTCACAACGAGTCAATGTAGATTTGCTATAGTTGAACTATTCAAAAATGTTTTTCAAAATAGTAAAGAAACGCAAAGAAGTTCAGGGATAAGGGGTTTAACCCATTCTGACCGGGCACCCATTTTGATGTTAGCATCATGTTATGCTTTATCTATTGAAAAATAGCAGATCTACAAGCTCATAGCGCGCCACCGAGTGGCGCGCTACGAGCTTGTAGGTCTGCTATTTTTGAAAAATCGAAGAACGACTGACATTTTTTTAATCTGATCTCAGGTCAGAATGGGTTAATCAGACCAGTGTGTTGTCCAGTGGAAACCTCATATGAATCTGATCTCAGGTCAGAATGGGTTAAAGCGGTGACGAAAACGGAGCCCTGCATTATGTGCTGCTTTCAATGGCCCGTATAGGCCTATATCTCCAAAACGGCGCAATGAATGTATAGTTTCTGGTGACAACACGGTTTTTCAGAGGCCGACAGCAGGAGGCGCTGTGATACTCGCACTCGGGTTTTTTTCTGCACCGAGCGAGTTGCGAGAACAACCGGTCAAGACACCACCACACACAGCATTATGTCATCGTAACAACATCCCGTTACGGATATCTGGCTCTTCAAAATAAGGGTTTGAAAGCATTATCATTATATCCATGAGAGCCTGAAACCCAAAAATTAGGAACACGTTAATTGGTCGTTTCCAATTAATGCTTAATTTTAGTAGTATAGTATTGGCCTCTTACCTATGTCACGGTCCGTGACATGTGTTATGTTTTTGTTATGTTCCTTGTTCTTGGTTTTGGTTTTACTTTACACTTTTAGCCAATCATTGTGATAATTATCTGTTGAGTTCACCTGTGTATTTATGTTATACTCCCCTGGTTTTGTCTTTTCCTTTGTCAGATCATTGTTGTAAGTCACCAGTGTTCAGTTCTTAGTGTATTTTCGAGTTTTGAAGCTCTTAGTCTTGTTCCTAGTAGTCTTTGTTCCTATAGTATTCTCCTATTGTGTTTTCTTCGTGTTTGGTCCTGGACTTTTGTGAGTTTTGGTCATTAAACTCCCTTGCATTTGAGCTCCTTTGCCTCCGCCTGTCTGTCGTGCACTTGGGTCCTACCTTCCTGCCCCGCACACGTGACAACCTACCACTGATATTTGATTCATTTGCAACAGTAATCTCTTCATGTTCTCTTCACATTCTGTGAATAAAAGCCTCATTTTGTAACTCCATTTCATCATTAATCAGTCCATGTCATGACAATACTTTTGTTCAATTTGGCCTCATAGATGGAAACGTACGCATATAGGCCGTTTTATGTGCGTTTCCTCAATTTTGAGACTATAGGCCTACTCATAGTGTGTCAGAAAATCACTGACAAAAATCCAATATAGGATTATTTGGGCTTGCGGACGTTGCGTCCCTTAATTGGACTTTTGGGATTTTGCTGAGTCGCCCCTGAACCATCTAAAGTTGAGTAGCCCTGCTGTACTGTATGTACTATGTATACTGTATGCGTGCGTGCGTGCGTGCGTGCGTGCGTGCGCTGCGCTGCGTGTGTGCGTGCGTTGCGTGCGTGCGTTGCGTGCGTGCGTTGCGCACACACAATGCAGCCTCTATGCATTTCCACCCCAGCATGCCTTGTGCATGCCAGTCACCTCTCCTCCTCTCGTCTGCCTCGGAAACCAAAACAAACAAATAATATTAAACAAACAGCTCATTTAGCCCATTCTGTGCTTGAAAACACCTTTTTGTGTTTTCAAGCATTATGTTAAAGGTAGAGTCAGTGATTTCACTTAATTCAAATATCACTTATTTTTTTGTTTTGTTGTGATAATCCTCTCTACTATAGAGTGTGCTGACCATATAAATAGTTCCTCCCTGTCCCCAGTTAACCCCTGGGGGTCAAAAAAACGTAGGTTTCGTTATTGACTCTCTATCCTGATTGGACGAAGGCTTAGGTCCCACAGCCAAAAACGAAACCTAAGGTTTTTTGAGTGAAATCACTTACTCTACCTTTAAACGTTATAGCTATTGAAATAGCGCGGCGCTATACAAGCTTGTAGATTAGCTATTTTGGCTAAAATGTGGCGTGAATCTTTGAATATATATTCTTTCACGTTTTTAACTCAAACCTCTGCTTCTGGGGCGGGGGGGGGGGGGGGGGGTGCCTGAAACCAACATATTTTCAGATGGGGGTCCTCGGCCAAATACAGATAATTATGGGGGTCTTTGATGTGGAAAAATCGGCCTCAGGTCGAAATGGGTTAATAAACATATAAACAACAAGCTGCTGCAACCCGACGGCACTGCTGATGAGGCCCCCGTCCACACACACACACACACACACACACGCGCGCACACACACACACACGCACACACACACGCGCGCGCACACACACGCAAAGTTAATAAACGCCTCAATCAGGTTTAGAAAGGTTAAATAAGAAGGAAAAGGCCTCGATCGATCCGATCTCTCTCTCTGCTAATCAAGGATGATGCGCCTCAGGGGAAGGAGAGAAAACCAAAAGGCACATTTAATTGTGTGACAGACAGACGCCGCCCGGGGGAGCACACTATACACACAGTTTACACACACGTGCATGTCAACAATGCACACGACAGGTTCTCAGCGACAAGTTTGGATTTGAAACGCCGGGATAAAAGGATGGATGGATGGATGGAAGGTTTAAATGGGTTAGAATTCTATACATTTTCATCTCCGTTCCCAGATTAATTTGCTGTATAGATTTGATCTGCTTACTGTATTTTCAAAATATTTCTGAAAAATATCGAAACGTTTTGAGTAATTCTGATAATGTCTTTACACTATAGTCCTCCTTATACCCGTTCGAATATATGAACAGTGAACAGGGAATGGTTTTTGGTGTTTTTTTTTAACATTATGTTACACTTTAGCTATTGGAAAATAGCAGATCTACAAGCTTGTAGGTCTGCTATTTTTGAAAGATCCCGAAGGGGGTCGGTGGCCAATTATACATATATTTTGGGAGTCCTTGACATGAAAACGTCGGGCCATAGTGGTACAAGAAAGGTGCAATTCTAGGGGAAATTGCTATAAGCGTGATTGCCTCGATCACACAGACACTGATTGAACCATGCACCCTCAACATGTGATTACAATTTGGGGTTGGATTGGACATTCCGTTCGACGTGATTTGTGGCATTTTTTTGTAAAATAGACCCCCCCCCCCCACACCACCCCACTAACTTTGGAAGCCGATTACGGCCCGAACGATACAGACTATCAAAATTCCGCCCGTGGTGTTATAATCGGATATTTTGATTGTATACGACCTATATACGGTCGTAAGTTACATTCATTTTAATAATTATTATGAACCTCCCCTCCAAGTGTTGGTAACTGTAGCCCTTATGGTTTCCGAGAGAAAAATACTTGAACGTGAGTTTTGGGGGGGGGGACATACAGTATACAATTTGGGGGTCCTTGACCACTGAAATAAATGATGCACACATCTCCTACAGTATGTGAAACACTCAATGGAATATGACTCTCTCTCTCTCTCTCTCTCTGCCTACATCTCTCTCGATTTCTCCCTCTCTCTCCCAGCTGCGGGGAATCATCCATCATCCATATATTTTTTTCCACCTGACTTTCTGAATTCAAAACCGGAGCGTTCAGCCAAATCCGACTGGACTAGCACTCAAGACTACACTGTCTCTGTTTGTTGGTGGGGCGTTTATTTGCGAAGCAAAACACAAACAGCATATGGAGATATAGGACGTATGTGGACCAAGGTTATAATAGTTAAAGGTAGAGTAAGTGATTTCACTCAAAAAACCTTAGGTTTCATTTTTTGGCTGTGGGACCTAAGCCTTCGTCCAATCAGGATAGAGAGTCAAAAACGAAACCTATGGTTTTTTGACCCCCAGGGGTTAACTGGGGACAGGGAGGAACTCCTTATATGGTCAGCACACTCTATAGTAGAGAGGATTATCACAACAAAACAAAAAAATAAGTGATATTTGAATTAAGTGAAATCACTTACTCTACCTTTAACTAAAACTAACTAAAAAACGAAAACTAGAATAAAAAAAAAAACATTTTAGTTAACTGAAACAAATAAAAACTAAAAATAAATTAAAATAATTATAACTAAACTGAAACTGTATTGTGTGTCCTCAAAACTAACTGAAATTATAGACAAAACACCCTTAGTTTTAGTTTTTCATCAATATGCCTTTCGGATATTTATAATATAATAATCCTTCTAAATTCATTAGATTAATTTCAAGTTTTACGGCAGTTTTCAGCTCCGTACGGCAGCATGTAAGCCACGCTAATCCTAACCCACAAATAAAACAAAGTACGAAAAAAACTAAAACTGTCCCACAGATTACAACCACACACACAGAGATTTTGAAAACATGACCGACGACAAAAAAAACTCCCATATCTGCTGCATGGGCGAAGTACAACAATGTGCAAACACAGCAGCAAGATTTGTGAGTTGCTGTGATAGGAGAAGGATATCAAATGGAACACAACCACCTATAAAGACTAATCATTGTGTATATTCCTGCACTATACCTGGCTGCAACGAGTGACCTTGGTACATAATAACAATAGTAATTTGATCTATTGAAGATTCTGAACTTCAAATGTACATAATTTTTTGTTTTGATTGTATTTGCTGTATTGTTGTATTGTTCTTTCTGCTTTGGCAATGTAAACGTATGTTTTCTCATGCCAATAAAGCATAAAGAATTGAATTGAATTGGATGGAGAGCTCGCGAAGTCTCGCAAAGTCTCGCGATAAGACAAGAGTTCACGCTTTACGGCTGTGAGACACAGCAACGCCGTAACTATGCAGTAAAGTGTCATGGTGATGGTACACATACTGTATACTGTTGACATTATGAGGAGATGATATATACAAAGAAAATTGATTTTTGAGCGATTATTAAAATGTTTCAATAATATTCCAAATGTTTTCAAGATTATTTATTTTTAAATAGATCCACAAGCTTTTAATACTGTCACGCTCTGTGCACATATATAGCGTGCCATGTGCCTCACACACACACACACACACACACACACACACACACACACACACAGATCGGGGTCGGCGGCCAAATACATATACTGTTTGGGGTCCTTGACATGAAATATTGAGCACCACTGATATACGAAACATCGGTGTTTCAGAAAACTGCCATGATTTAAAAAAAGAAAAAAAAAATCAACGTCGACGTCAGTCGTAAATGGGTTCAAACTGGCGTCGTGGGTCGCTGTGAGGCGGCGCGTCCGTCCTCGTTATAAGCGACGCGGCACAGGCGTGTTGCCACGGGGCAACGCCTGGAAAATAGAACAATGGCGTATCGGAAAGGGTCAGGCGAGGAGGCGTGCACGCGCGTCGGACGACGCCGCCGCCGGTGTGCGATAAGGTTCATTGAAAATAACAGAGGCGTGAGGCGTTCGCAGACGGTGTGTGTGTAGCCCTTTAACCCATTCTGACCGGGAACCCATTTTGGTGTTAGCATGATGTTATGCTTTAGCTATTGAAAAATAGCAGATCTACAAGCTCATAGCGCGCCACCGAGTGGCGCGCTACGAGCTTGTAGGTCTGCTATTTTTGAAAAATCGAAGAACGACTGACATTTTTCTAGAATCTGATCTCAGGTCAGAATGGGTTATAATCAGACCCAGTGTGTGTCCAGTGGGAAACATCGTATGAATCTGATCTCAGGTCAGAATGGGTTAATTACCTGGACACGTTGGCGTTGTCGCGCACGCGGGCGTGGCAGAGGACGTTGGGCGTCCTCTGGGACACCAGCACCTTGATCTGGTCCACGGAGCTGCTCAGCTTCAGGTAGGCCAGGTACAGGCCCGGGCTCAGCCTGTGGACGCTGCGCCGCTGGTACGCCAAGATGTCCTTCATGGACCCACCCACCACCCCCCGCAGAGAGAGAGAGAGAGAGAGAGAGAGACAGAGAGAGAGAGAGAGAGAGAGAGAGAGAGAGGGCAGGGTCACAACCATAGTAAGACACAAGTAGGACGCGCTGCTTTGGCAATGTAAACGTATGTTTTCTCATGCCAATAACTTAAGCCCATTGAATTGAATTGAATTGGATGGAGGGCTCGCAAAGTCTCGCAAAGTCTCGCGATAACGCCAAGATATCCTTGGACCCACCCCCCGCAGAGAGAGAGAGAGAGAGAGAGAGAGAGAGAGAGAGAGAGAGAGACACACAGAGACAAAGAGGGCAGGGTCACAACCATAGTAAGACACAAGTAGGACGCCGCGCGCGAACGCGGGAAGCGAACGCAGGATCGTGAATTGCAATAACAATTCGAATAAATGTACAGTACGTATAATAATAATAATATATACGATTTATATAGCGCTTTTCTGGGTACCCAAAGTCGCTTTACAGAAAGAGTTCAGACATATTTATTAGAAAACTATTTAAAAACTAGAAATCAAAATCAAAAGAGGGACAAACAAGAAGGGGGTGTGTCAGTGTGTGTGGGGGGGTTATGTAGGGAAAGCCAGTTTATACTTTTTGAAGGTTTTTTTTATGTTCTCTTTTTTATTTATTTAAAAATAGTGACGTCACACTCAGCAGTGGTGTGCACAGGCATTTAGAGGGGCAGGTGCTCAAGTGAAAAAAGTAGAACCGGCCGGTTGCCTTAATAGTGTGAGATGTATAGATTTTGGGGCATAAATAATAGAAGCTTTTTTTTAAATCAAGAATTGATCAACGTCACCATGGTCCAACATACTGTGTACAACTGTATACAACTAGTGTCTATATCTGTGCACGCCACTGACACTTCCGGGTTCTCTGTCGGTCAAGCGCGACTCTCTGTACAGTACGTATACAGTAAGTAACACACCTGTATGGTGATGATGAGGATGTCCAGGGCGTACGGCTCCTCCGGCGTGGACAGGGACTTCCGCTGGCTCTGCAGCTTGGTCACCTGCAGGGAAAACACAAAAAGTATACTCACATTTTAATGTTTTAATTAAAAGTTAACAGTTAATTTAGTATTTCCCTCCCTCTCTGAAGTCTGAAATGATCTTGTATATACAGATTTATTTGTTTGTATAGTAGTCGTCGATCTAGATTAACCCATTCTGACCGGGCACCCATTTTGGTGTTAGCATCATGTTATGCTTTAGCTATTGAAAAATAGCAGATCTACAAGCTCATAGCGCGCCACCGAGTGGCGCGCTACGAGCTTGTAGGTCTGCTATTTTTCAAAAATCGAAGAACGACTGACATTTTTTAGAATCTGATCTCAGGTCAGAATGGGTTCATCAGACCAGTGTGTGTCCAGTGGAATCCTCGTATGAATCTGATCTCAGGTCAGAATGGGTTAATTACCTGGACACAACATGAATTACGTTAATTTAGGACCCTTCTCGCAGTTCATTTCGTTTTATTAAACACATTTTCTTCCATGTAGCCCCATGTTTTCTAATGCCATCAGACATGCTATTATTATGCCCGTGGATATACAGAGTCGACTAACAACGACACATTAATATGATAAATACCTTTTAAATAATCACCAGCATGAATTATATGTTTTTTATTTTACAGCTAGGTAGAGTAGTGGTGGCGAGATGGAGATGGGGTGATATTTTATTCACCACGTGTTACCATTTTAACACGTTGAATAAAATACTGCAATGTGGAAATATAGTCCGTCCCGTGAAGTGAAAGTACCGGGGGAATTCAAAATGTACTTGTATAGTTGACAAAGTTATATGAAAAGTATAAAAGACACTATGCATAGAATGTCTCCCCGTTTCAAGTTTTCGAATGTATGCGAATCTTTTGAAGATGTTCGCGACGCATTGTGAGCTGTTTTCAAATGGCCGAAGTGTATACAGAGCTGACGGGAACCCCCTTGTGGTGTTTTAACTAAGCGTTATGTTGTACTTTAGCTATTGAAAAATAGCAGATCTACAAGCTCGTAGCGCGCCACCGAGCTACGAGCTACGAGCTACGAGCTACGAGCTACGAGCTACGAGCTATGAGCTACGAGCTACGAGCTGGTCCTTGACGTGACAAAGTTTGAGAAGCAACGCTTTACACAGCGCCACACTGACCAGCGCCACACTGACCAGCGCCACACTGACCAGCGCCACACTGACCAGCAGCGCCACACTGACCTGCATCCACTTGCCCCCGAAGAAGGAGTAGGGCCCGTCCATGTCTCTGATGGTCACCAGCAGCACGTTGCCGTGGCGGTCCTTGATGGGCTCGTAGTGCACGCGGCCCAGGTTGTGAGTTCCCAGGAGGTTCTGAGGAGGAGGAGGAGACAATTAATATGTCGAAATTACGTCGAAATTAAAAAAAATTGTCTTCCAAAATCCTGACAGTTTTCTGAAAAAAACGTATGTTTCTGTATCAAGTGATGCGCAATATTTCATGTCAAGGCCGACCCCAAACATTATTATGTAATATGCCCACCCCCCCCCCCCATCTGAAAATATGTTGTTCCAGGGACCTCCCCAGAAGCAAAGATTTAAGAGTTAAAATGTTAAAACGTTTGAGTTTAAAATCACTCTGTAATAATAATATATATACCGCTATTCAAAGATTTGAGGCACATTTTCACGATTTTTCAAAAATACCAGAGCTACATGTTCATAATGCTTGAAACACCAAAAGGGGTTCCCGCACCAAAATGGGTTAATAATAATAATAATAATAATAATAATAATACTTGAATTGACTAGTGCACACGGCCCAGGTTGCGAGCTCCTTCGAGAGCTTCTGAGAATAATAAGAATATTAATTTAATTATTATTATGTCGATTTCAGCTCTGACATTTATTTCAGACATGGTCTGGTATGTGAAGTCTACCAATGTGTGCGTGTGTGTGCGCACGCGCGTGTGTGTGTGTGTGTGTGTGTGTGTGTGTGTGTGTGCGTGCTGACCTGTAGCTGTCCAGCAGCGGTCAGCATCTTGTGTCTGGCCTGCAACGTGGAAGAGGAGGACATGGACACGGACATGCTCTGTCTCAGCCACCGGACGTCATCCCACATGCACGACAACTATACGCGCACGCACGCACGCACACACACACACGCACGCACACGCACACACGCACGCACACGCGCATGTGCACGCACACACACACGAACACGGAGAGAAAGAGACGGAAAGGAAGTAGAGGTTAATGAGTATCAAATGATTTTATAGTTTCAAAAGCAAGAGAGAAAAAGAGAGAGAGAGAGAGAGAGAGAGAAAGAGAACACAACCACAACACAACAAAAACCCAAAGTAAATTTTCTAAAATAGCAGACCTACAAGCTTGTAGCGCTACATGAGCTTGTAGATCTAAGGGGTTCCCGCCCCAAAATGGGTTGAGATTAACAGTAACAACAGTGTCTATAAACTCCCCAAAAGGCATTGTGAGTTATAGTGAAACTAAACGTCAACATGTGGGAGGTTCATCGTCTCCTAATATATTTTTTTATCCGACGATTTTGTAACCCATTTTTCACCCCTGTGTCAATCATCTAATGTGATCCTGGGCTCTACACACCCTCCGCCAACCTGGGGAGAGCAACGGACTTAACTCATGCTTCCTTCATGCTTGAGTGTCCAAGTTGCTCCTTTACACCTGACAGGGGGGAGTTTCCCTGGTTGGACGTATAGTGCGTGGAAGGAACACGTTATTCCAACCAGTTCCTTTCCCCTCCATCAGGCGCCCCGGGCTGGCCAGGGGGAGGCAGTTTAGAGACCAGGATTGGAGGTTCATCGTCTCAAGTGGAAGCGAGCCACGGGAGTCGCTGTGCGAGTCGCGAGTTGTCGAGCCAGTCGCGAGTCGCCGTGCGAGTCCCCGAGCGTCGCAAAGTCCGCTTGGGCCGACTCAGCGCCGCCCGAGCTACAGCATGTCCCGATAGGCACAGAATCATAAATCATATATATATATATATATCATATTGTAACGGCGACAGACTCCATCTCCCAGGGGTCTGTAGAGCGTCGCAGTCTCCGCCTCTTTCAGAACGACGAGTGGCCCAGGAAATGAATCCCAATGCATTTCGCCCCATAGGCTTTTCTTAAAGTATTTATTTAAAGACCGAGTTGGCTTTGTCCGCGGCGTAACCGTCTTTAAATAAATACTTGATAATAAAGCCTATGGGCAAAATGCATTGGGATTCATTTCCTGGGCCACTCGTCGTTCTGAAAGGGGGTGGGACTAAGACGCTCTATAGCGCATTGTAACGGGGACAGACTCCATCTCCCGCAACGCTCTCTATAGGATCAGGAAGCAGTTAATTGGGGCAGCTCTCCAAGGTTTGTTACCTTGGTGAACCACAGGAAGTCCTGCATGAGAGAACTGCTGTAGGAGTCGTCCACCTCCACGATGGGGACCTGGTCCTCGGCCGTCACCAGGAGACTGTCCTTGTGGTAGAACACGGCAGCCAGGTAGATGCCCCTGGTGGAGAGAGAGAACTGTCTTTAGCACTGTCCTTTAACAACTGCCTTTAACACTGTAGAACACCGCAGCCAGGTAGATGCCCCTGGTGGAGAGAGAGAGAACTGTCTTTATCACACTGTCCTTTAACAACTGCCTTTAACACTGTAGAACACCGCAGCCAGGTAGATGCCCCTGGTGGAGAGAGAGAGAACTGTCATTAACACTGTCCTTAAACAACTGCCTTTAACACTGTAGAACACCGCAGCCATGTAGATGCCCCTGGTGGAGAGAGAGAGAACTGTCTTTATCACACTGTCCTTTAACAACTGCCTTTAACACTGTAGAACACCGCAGCCAGGTAGATACCCCTGGTGGAGAGAGAGAGAACTGTCTTTAGCACTGTAGAGAACACTGCAGACAGGTAGATGCCCCTGGTGGAGAGAGAGAGAACTGTCTTTAGCACTGTAGAACACCGCAGACAGGTAGATGCCCCTGGTGGAGAGAGAGAGAACTGTCTTTAGCACTGTAGAACACCGCAGACAGGTAGATGCCCCTGGTGGAGAGAGAGAGAACTGTCTTTAGCACTGTAGATACACCGCAGCCAGGTAGATGCCCCTGGTGGAGAGAGAGAGAACTGTCTTTAGCACTGTAGATACACCGCAGCCAGGTAGATGCCCCTGGTGGAGAGAGAGAGAACTGTCTTTAGCACTGTAGAACACCGCAGCCAGGTAGATGCCCCTGGTGGAGAGAGAGAGAACTGTCTTTAGCTCTGTAGATACACCGCAGCCAGGTAGATGCCCCTGGTGGAGAGAGAGAGAACTGTCTTTAGCACTGTAGAACAGGTAGATACCCCTGGTGGAGAGAGAGAGAACTGTCTTTAGCACTGTAGAACACCGCAGCCAGGTAGATGCCCCTGGTGGAGAGAGAGAGAGAGAGAGAGAGTGAGAGAGAGAGAGAGAGACTACTGTCTTTATGGTAGAACACCGCAGCCAGGTAGATGCCGATGCACATAGAGAGAGAGACAGAGAGAGAGAGAGAGACTACTGTCGTTATTATTTATACTCGGAAATACAGTTGAGGGCAAGCCCTCATTTTCAATGTAGCCGATGGGTTACAATACACAAAAATACAGTCCAACTCCAAAACGACACATCCAACACAGTGCATTATAAATCAGGATCAATCGCAAAGGAACTTTATGCAGAACAACCAGCACAATAAAAAAGAAAATTGAAACAGGAGCCGAGCAATCACAGGTGAAAAAATGTTCCGGAGCGTTCCTTTTTTGAACTGACCGAAAGACCGACGGCATGGGGTGGAGCTGCCGTTTGAAAGAGTGTTGGAGGTCATTCCAACGGAGTTGGGCCGCTGACAGAGAACGCCGTCTTTAGCCCAACTCTGTCTGAGCCTGAGGGAACCTAACCTATAGCCTGGAACTCACCTATGCTTTCTATGGCATATAGGCAGCTCCCGGCTAACCTGACGCTGCCAGATGGGGGCGGTATTGGGTAACCATGTTCCCCAAACACAGCATCCATCTGGGATCTCTCAGGGAGTTCAGCTATAACACCGATCCGTTCCGTATACCGAACCAATCAGCGTGAGATATGTGCGAAACCGGATGTGAAGCTATATATAGACACGTCAATATGATTGGTTGTGTTTGCACGGTGATAGACAGACTGGTCCCATCCAATCATCTATACCAAGTATCTTGAAAAAAAGGAACAGCCCCGTCATCGAATTTGCTTCTCGAGATCCCAGATCCCAATAAGCTGTGAAACAAATTCGTGTAGCAAAGCTTCTTGGATCTGGCAAGCGTCAGGTTAGCGCCGGGAGAAACTATGCGCAGCTGCGCGACATGAGACTAATTACTTAGAGCGACAGAGAGAGAGCGGAGTGTGTGTGTGTGTGTACATGTGTGCGTGTCAATTTAACAAAGGAGCAGAGAGTGAGCGATGTTTGCGCTATACTCTATGCCGAATTGAAGTGGACTTTTTTTTCCTCCCTGGACATAAAAGCGTCTGGGTTTCCGAGGCTATGAGGGAACCTTGAGCCTTAAGAAATCACTAGAGTGGGTCTGACAAAGCCTGGCTAATAACCCAGACCGAATCAGCCGTTGGCAACAAAACAAAAATAAATTGCCTGTGTGATTTGAGTCTGGCTTATTAGCCAGGCGTATATAGGTCTGACAGGTGCTATTGTTCAGTTCTAACATGGAATGTTTTACCGATTATGATGTTGCTTATATATATACACACACGCTTATTTTATTGTATTTTATTGTATTTCTTTTGCCATGCTTTTAACCCATTTAGGCCTGACCTCAAAATTTTAAAAAAAAATCTTCAAAATCCTCTAGTTTTCTTAAATAAATATTTTCACGATTTTTCAAAAATAGCAAACCTATACAAGCTATGGAATGGGATGAACTAAATCTAATGATTTCCCGAGCGCAGGCAGCGCACGGCTGCGGCTCACCGGCCACAGCGATTGGTCAAATGCAGAGAACGACATTCGCTGCGGTTATAACGTATGATTTCTTTTTTTTTTACTCAAAACTGTTTATAGTAGCCATAAACGTCAGTAATGGATGCCACAGCGCGTCAAGACGTACTTCCCTTGGGAATTCTTTTTTTTTTTTATTAATTTTTTTTATTAATTTTTTTTTCTTTATCCATATTTTGAAAATTCCTCTAATCTGGTGTACAGGTGATGACATCATGCACATTACATGCATCATAGAATTACAAATTCTTTCTTTCTTTATAATGGGAGAATTGGCACTCAGAGCCTAAACCGGTTGACCGCACCAGGTAGCGCTGAAAGAGTTAAAAGTATAGCAATTCTGCACTGTAGAACTATACTCCGTTATACAAATCTTTTGTATACATTTTCTTTTGAAAATAACAGCTCACGATGCGTCGGCGATGCGATGTGGTGTGCCCTTAAGTCATTATTTTGTACGGTGTTCATTGTTCAACCAATGAAAGATAACTGATTGAAATGTCTGGCTGGTATAATCATTAAAAAAACACGGGAGAAAAGAACAAAATGAAAGAAAGAAAATAATGATGAAAGCATAGAAACAAAAGCCATGCTAATCAGAGCGCTTTTCTCTCCTCGCGGACTAGACTAAGACTCGTTCCCACTCCCGGAAGACATTGTCTCATCTCCAAGGAGAAGAGCCTGGTCACCACCTACTCAGATTTGGTTTACAAGCAAGGCAATAACACAGGCAGGTATAACACGAAACACAAAAACACAGTAAAAAAAGGCACACAGTATACACATAGAGCAATAAATCAGTATCAGTGTAACATTGTAATTAATAACATTTTCAGAACAGTTGGATAACGAATTCATACAAGCGAGTCAGGTGACGAGTTACCAGCTCCTCCTCCTATATCGGCATTTAGAGCCTGGATATAGACACAGGCACGAAGGTGAACTTGGCTTTCTTAAGCACCTATTTAAAAAAAATACTTGGTCTAGACGACTGAAATTAACTCGCTGCAATCTTTCAGGCCGTTCTTTTTTTGTCCTTTATGTTTAGGTTTGACCTAGCTTTTCTAGCAGCAAAGAAATGTAATTGCCTTACCTTACATTGGAAGTCCTCTATACCCCTCCTACAGTTTGGCTAAATGAACTATCTATAGTTACACTCCTCTAGACACAATTCATTATAATATTAAGAATAAGCAACAGGACTTTTGGAATGTCCGCCAGCCCCACATGGATTACTTTGCAACTATTACCCATACCGGTGTAGTCTGGTATGGCAAATCTGAACTTGTACTTGAACTGTGATGCGTCGAGTCCTTCCCCTCCTCCTCTCCCCCCCCCCTCCTTTCTCTCTTGTCTCTTTATTTATTTTTTTATTTTTTTATTTTTTATGTATAATTATTATCATTATGAATTATTTCTCATCTATATCAGTTATAGACTCAGTCTATATTGTCTGTTTGGCAGCAAAAAGAAGAAAAAAAAGGTGCATATTGCAAACTGAAATGTAAAGCATGCATTGCTAAATGCTGTTTAAAAAAAAGAGACAGTCAGACAGACAGACAGACAGAGAGACACCAACCAACCTTTTGAGGGTTTTCACAAACTTGTTGGAGGAGTTGAAGAGGTGCTTGAGACTTCTGGACACAGACTGCTTCCTGCTGGGGTTCTGCAGCTTGGACGAGTCTGGAGAACACACGCGTGTGGAAGAAGACACATTAACTGACAGAGTATTTCTACATGGCAGGTGTTGATACTTTTTATACTCAAGCAAAACATGCGAGTGCTTTTCCCCGCCGCTATAAGCTCAGAGCTGAAGTGTATTTTGTTTTACAACTCAACCGTATAGGAGAGGTCTCTCTCGGCGGAACGAGTATAGGTCTGTTACTGCGGAACGACGTTCACTCAAACGGCCCCCGAGATATACTGTACGCCGTGCAACCATAAACACCATCGCTGCTCTCCAAGGAGCCGCTTCTGAAATATTGTTATTTCCAAACAGCTCCCCCCCCAGGGCAGGAGGGAGCGCTGCAGTCGTTTGAAGTCCTATATGAAAGCTATATGAAAAAACCCATGTTTCTGTGTCAGTCGTTCCTCAAACATTTTCATGTCAAGGACCCCCAGAAACATAATGTCATCTGAAATCTGAAAGTATGTTGTTCCATGCAGGGACCACCCAGAAGCAAAGATTTGAGTTAAAGACGTGAGTTAAAAAGAATATATTATATGTTCAAAGATTTGCGCCAATTTTTCTAAAATAGCAGACCTACAAGCACTGAGTGCCGCGCTACGAGCTTGTAGATCTGCTATTTTTCAATAGCTTAAGTATAACACAACACACACTCACTGTTCCGCGTCTGATACTGATCGGTGTAGCACAGGGCTGCCAGGTGTGTGCGTGCGTGCGTGCGTATAGTGGTGATTTAGTAATGCTCCGCGCTAACATCGACGTCGTGATCAAACGAAGAAAGTGTGACTGCATTTATTCGTACAAGAACACAATGCCCCGGCGAGCCTATAATATCAGTATCACACACACACACACACACACACACACACACACAATACCAGCCAGGCTAGACTAGACGTTGTTTATCTTCCAGACTACTGTATGATCATTATTATATGATCATTATGAGTCACTGTATAGTATAGGCAAGAAGCAGTGTAACCGCGGTTCATTTAACCCATTCTGACCTGAGATCAGATTTATACGAGGTTTCCACTGGGACACACACTTGTCTGATGAACCCATTCTGACCTGAGATCAGATTCTAAAAATGTCTGTCGTTCTTCGATTTTTCAAAAATAGCAGATCTACAAGCTCGTAGCGCGCCACTCGGTGGCGCGCTATGAGCTTGTAGGTCTGCTATTTTTAAATAGCTAAAGCATAACATGATGCTAACACCAAAATGGGTTCCCGTTCAGAATGGGTTAAGGAAGCCTTAGAAAGCCCTCTGAGGTTTCATCTCAACGGTGTGTGTGCGTGTGGGCGATGTATTGTCTGCTGAGCAAGGTTCAAACCCCGGAGTTTATTATTACGATGAAGGTGTATATGATGATTTACATGCAGTGCTCTCTCGATATTTCAGTCATAATCTTCGTTGAATGCGTGCGTGTGTTTGTGTGTGAGCGGTGCAGAACTGCAGATGGCTGCAGGACAGGTACAGTAGCCTATACATACACCAATTAGCGGTGTTAGCCAAGGCTATAAGCAGAACACCAGAGACACACTCACCACCCCGGGTTACAATCTCTTCACAGAGTGCATGTTCTCCCCGTGTCCCCTAGGGTAGGTACCCTCACATGTTCTCCCCGTGTCCCCTAGGGTAGGTACCCTCACATGTTCTCCCCGTGTCCCCTAGGGTAGGTACCCTCACATGTTCTCCCCGTGTCCCCTAGGGTATAGGTACCCTCACATGTTCTCCCCGTGTCCCCTATAGGGTAGGTATACCCTCACATGTTCTCCCCGTGTCCCCTATAGGGTATAGGTACACTCACATGTTCTCCCCGTGTCCCCTATAGGGTAGGTAACCTCACATGTTCTCCCCGTGTCCCCTAGGGTAGGTACCCTCACAAAAACATGCAGTAATCCTGGTCACTAAACTGCCTCCCCCTGGCCAGCCGGGGCGCCTGATGGAAAGGAAACTGGTCGGAAATAACGTGTTCCTTCCACGCGCTATATACGTCCGGCCCGGGGAAACTCTCCCCCGTCGGGTGAAAAGAAGCAGCTTGGACTCCTCATGCATAGAAGGAAGCATGAGTTCAGTCCGCTGCCCCCCCCCCCCCTCTCTTCACAGTGCTATACCGTCAGGCAACACAATGGCCAACAGACAACGGTCTAAGGAACAGTTTCCACCTGAGAGTGTATAATAATGCATAGATTGGAGTCTAAAAAGAAAAGATTGTGGTTCTGGGGGGACCATGCAGACAAAGGCCCTCATTTATCGATGGAACGATAATAAGAAACCTGCCCAGATAAGACCGCATGCAGGAATCATCCCTATACAATTTGGGGCTCTCTCTGTGATTCATCAACAGGGTCGTATATCCTACCAGTCACATTGTGATAGATTGCACTGGTGTTAGCATTGTGTTATGCTTTAGCTAATGAAAAATAGCAGATCTACAAGCTCGTAGCGCGCCACAGAGTGGCGCGCTACGAGCTTGTATAGGTCTGCTATTTTTGAAAAATCGAAGAGCCACTGACATAGAAACATAGCTTTTTTCAGAAAACTGTCAGGATGTAAAAGACATTTTTTAGAATCTGATCTCAGGTCAAAATGGGTTAAATATTCTCAGCGGCATCAATTTGCTCATTTCTGTGTGTGTGTGTGTGTGTGAGCGCACGTTTGTACAGTAGGCTATGTGCACGCGTGCGTGCGTGCGTGTATAGTATGTTATGCGTACGTGTGGGCTCACTCTCCCATCTCAACGTCTCTCTTATCTCCGTTCCTTGAGCAGTTATATCTCTACACTCCCATCGGTGCCTGGGGGGCCCGATCGGGCCCTCAGGGGACCCCCGGCAGACTGCCATACAGCAGTCTGTCGTCCAGATGACGACTGTAAACACACAGTAGACACGCCGACGCTGCCCTAATGTGTCCCCGTCACATTTTATATACAGTATGCTGTACATGTACTGTACTGTACTGTACTGTACTGTACAGACAGACAGACAGACAGACAGACAGACAGACACACTTCTGTACTTCTGTAGTAGACAAACGCAAATCTCTAATCGTCCAATGACGTGAAGCTGGGCACGTATCCTGTGAATCCATTCAAATCGAGTCAAAATGGTGAATCGCAGTTAAATCGCAATTTGGATGGAGTTTTCCGTCCATGTGCTACTGTATCCGTATCCGTATCGAAAGAGAAGAACATTTATAACAGAATGAAAAAGACAGGATATAAGATTTCTCTTATATGCACAAAAGATAAAACGGTTTAATGAGCTAAGGGAGATGCCAGCCCACGCACACGCACACGCGCACACACACGCACACACACACGCACGCGCACGCACACGCACACGCACACACACACACACACACACACACACACACACACACACACACACACACACACACACACACACACACACACACACACACACACACACAAGAAAACCCTCATTTCCTTCAGCCAGTTGTTTTCCACCAATCCTGTTCTTTCGGGTCATGATGACCTACATTTAATGACCATACAGCTGAGAGCATAAAGGAAGGAAAATATGACTGAAATGTGGAGAGCACTGCATGCAAATTCATATTCATATTATTACACCTTCATAACAATAAGCTCCGGGGTTTGAAACTATTATTCATGCCTCGCCATCGCCCACACACACACACACACACACACACACACACCGGTGAGATGAAATATCAGGGGGGCTTTCTAAGGCTTTCATTCCTTAACCCATTCTGACCTGAGATCAGATTCATACGAGGTTTCCACTGGACACACACTGGTCTGATGAACCCATTCTGACCTGAGATCAGATTCTAAAAATGTCAGTCGTTCTTCGATTTTTCAAAAATAGCAGACCTACAAGCTCGTAGCGCGCCACTCGGTGGCGCGCTATGAGCTTGTAGATCTGCTATTTTTCAATAGCTAAAGCATAACATGATGCCGACACCAAAATGGGTTCCCGTTCAGAATGGGTTAAACCGTTTAGGCCTGACGTCGGAATTAAAAAATATATATATTTTAAAAATGTAAAAGAAAAAAATATATATGAAATTTTTTAGAGACAAAGATTTGAGTTAAAAACGTTATATATATTGAAAGATTTGAGGCACACGATGTTCACGTTTTTTTCAAAAATAGCAGACCTATACAAGCTCATATAGCGCAGGCAGGCACTCGGTTGAGCTTATATATCTGCTATTTTTCAATAGCTATATATGGTATAATGCATTAAAAACACCAAAATGGCTTCCCGCCCAGAATGGGTTAAACTGCTTCTTGCCGAGTCTACAGTGACTCATAATGATCATATAATAGTCTGGAAGATAAACAACCTGGCTGGTATTGTTGTGTGTGTAATAATAATAATTATAACTTTATATATTTATATACTTCATACATTTATATAGCGCCTTTTCGAGAGACCCAAGGACGCTTTACAAGACAAAAAACAAAACTAGTTGCCAAAAGCCATGAGTGAACGAATGTCTCTTCAGTGCAGACTTGTGAATGTGTGTGTGTGCGTGTGCGTGTGCGTGTGCGTGTGCGTGTGCGTCTGCGTGTGCGCTCGTGTGTGTGTGTGTGTGATACTGATATTAAATGGTAAATGGTGCATTTATATAGCACAATTTATCCAAGGCTTTACATATAGATTGTGCATTACATTCACCCATTCACACACACACACACACACACACACACACACACACACACACACACATTCACACACACACATTTACACACCGATGCCGGGGGAAACCGTGCAAGGCACCAACCTGCACACCGGGGAGCAATTGGGGGTTCAGAGACATCGATGTTATAGCGGAGCATTACTAAACCGCCACTACCTCGCGGTTAAAGGTAGAGTAAGTGATTTCACTCAAAAAACCTTAGGTTTCGTTTTTGGCTGTGGGACCTATAAGCCTTCGTCCAATCAGGATAGAGAGTCAAAAACGAAACCTACGGTTTTTTGACCCCCAGGGGTTAACTGGGGGACAGGGAGGAACTCCTTATATGGTCAGCACACTCTATAGTAGAGAGGATTATCACAACAAAACAAAAAAAATAAGTGATATTTGAATTAAGTGAAATCACCTACTCTATCTTAGAATGCGTCTGATGACTTATGACTTACAGTGTATATATATATAGCCACAATCGCTTTAGGTGATTTTTTGCTTCCGGGTTCATTTTGGGGTGACTTTTGGGGTAGTCTTAAAAAATAAAAGTCCGCACTATAGAGTGTCGCAGTCCCACCCCCCCCCTCGAGAGAGACCCGGAAAATAATAAATTTTCCTCATAGACTTAAAAAAAAAAAAAGTATTTATTTAAAGACGTTTTTTTTTTTTTTTTTTCGGCGTCAGGATAGAGAGGGGCCTTCAGCCAATCATAATCAAGCGGGGGCGGGCCTTGGTGTGCCTGCTGTTGGCCTGTGTCCCCCCTCACTGCATGTGCACATCTTTGATTTTGGCGAACCGAAATCACAGAATGCTCCTTTAAAAAAAAAAAAAAAAAAAAAAAAAGCTCTCAAAAGCTCTCATCAGGCGACCCTTCCTGGGGGGTCCCGACTAACTGCATTATACACGACGTCGGGGCAACAGAAGAAGACCCCCCCATTACTCAACCTTTCACTCTCACGGCGGCCCCCCGCACCCCCGGCCCATAAGATCGAAAAATAATAAAAAATAAAAACATCTCGCATGCAGAGCAACATGCAGACGTCTGGAAAAAAAACAACCCCGGCGGGACTGCAGGGGACGAGTTCAGAGGGGGACATGTTCTCTTTTTCGGGGAGGTTTTGGTTTTAGCCCGTTCAGGACGGGAAGCCCTTTTTGGTGGAAAATAGCAGATCTACAAGCTCATAGCGCGGCACCGAGTGCCGCGCTACGAGCTTGTAGATCTGCTATTTTTTTTTTGAAAAATCGTGAAAACCTTTGAATGCATAATCATTTCAGAGCGAACGTTTTCAAACTCAAATCTCTTGCTTTCGGGGCGGTGGTCCCTATATTTTCAGGTGGGCGTCTGTGGCCAAATATTGATCATTCTAGGGGTCCTCGATGTGAAAGAAGTGAAAGAAGAAACACCGAAACATGAGGTTTTTTCCAGAAAACAGTTTTTTTTTCATAGAATAAGGGCTTCAGGTCTAACCCATTCTGAACGGGAACCCCTTTTGGTGTTATAGCGTCATGTTATGCTTTAGCTATTGAAAAATAGCAGACCTACAAGCTCGTAGCGCGCCACTCGGTGGCGCGCTATGAGCTTGTAGGTCTGCTATTTTTGAAAAATCGAAGAACGACTGACATTTTTAGAATCTGATCTCAGGTCAGAATGGGTTAATAATCAGACCAGTGTGTGTCCATGCAGTGGAAACCTCGTATATTAGGAATCTGATCTCAGGTCAGAATGGGCTAAACGGGTTATAGAGTATAAAGTGTGTATAGCTGCTTCTTCCACACACTGTGGGGGCTTTTCGACAGCACACAGTCCCCGGTCTGTTAGGGGAGAGGCGGAGAGGATAACTGCATCTGACAGCAGGATAATATGACAAGAGACCCACAAATAAACACGCAAGAAATGAGACTTTTTCTTTTGCGTGCGTGCGTTGCGTGTGTTGTGTGTGTGCGTTGCGTGCGTGCGAAATGAGGTTTGATTAATGAGGCGAGGATCTGTTCCATCTGAGGCTGCCACCGAGAGAGAGAGAGAGAGAGAGAGAGAGAGAGAGAGAGAGAGAGAGAGAGAGAGAGGTATAGTGAGGTGTTTCCAGGGCAGACTGTGCAGAGTTCTGGAAGTTGAAAAGGCAGGTGGAGCGAGATCAATTCGTGGCGGTGACGACTCGCCACGACGTATTTTTTTACGCCATGACGTATTCTTCATTATCCGCCGTGGCGAGTACAGAATCCGCCATGGCGACGACTCGCCACGACCTATTTTTTTACGCCATGGCGTATTCTTCATTATCCGCCGTGGCGAGTACAGAATCCGCCATTGTTTATTTTTTTTTTGCGTGCCGTGGTGCAGGTTTTATTGTCCTAGTAATACTATTCTCGGAATTATTTCATCCTCTTGTAGCGTAACGGTTAGCGCTCTCGCCCCTATAGTCAAGGCACTGTGCCGGGCCAGGTTCGATTCAGGCAAAAAACAAACTTTTTTTTTTTAAAGTTATTTTTTTACCCGTACATACAGTGTGTGTGCGTGCGTGCGTGCGTATACAGTGTGCGTGCGTGTATGCGTGCGTGCGTATACAGTGTGTGTGCGTGCGTGCTTCATCGTATTTATTATTATTATTATTATTATTAATATGCAGGTAATAATAATAAATACGATGAAGCACGCACGCACGCACGCACGCACACACACACACACTGTATACGCACGCATACACGCACGCACACTGTATACGCACGCACGCACACACACTGTATATGCGTGCGTGCGTGCTTCATCGTATTTATTATTATTACCTGCATATTAATAATAATAATAATAATAATAATAAATACGATGAAGCACGCACGCACACACACACACACACACACTGTATACGCACGCACGCATACACGCACGCACACTGTATACGCACGCACGCACACACACTGTATGTACGGGTAAAAAAATAACTTTAAAAAAAAAAAGTTTGTTTTTTGCCTGAATCGAACCTGGCCCGGCACAGTGCCTTGACTATAGGGGCGAGAGCGCTAACCGTTACGCTACAAGAGGATGAAATAATTCCGAGAATAGTATTACTAGGACAATAAAACCTGCACCACGGCACGCAAAAAAAAAATAAACAATGGCGGATTCTGTACTCGCCACGGCGGATAATGAAGAATACGTCATGGCGTAAAAAAATAGGTCGTGGCGAGTCGTCGCCATGGCGGATTCTGTACTCGCCACAGCGGATTTTGTTCTGCCATGGCGGATAATGAAGAATACGTCATGGCGTAAAAAAATACGTCGTGGCGAGTCGTCACCACCACGAATTAATCTCGCTGTCTCTCTGAAAAGGTTGAGTATAGTCACTTGTTTAGGGGTTAACTCCTTCAGTGCCACAGTCAGTCAGCCATCTTTGTCACAGGTGCCAGTTTTTTCATACAATATAGAAATCTTTGAAGACCCACAGAATATGTTGTGCTATACCAAAATATGATGTCACATATCTCAAATGAAAGATCTACTACTCTACTTTGCCCAGAAAAAATAAGTGAGTCGTTTGCTTTCACCGTTCTGAAGTTATTGACCTTTGAATGAAGCTTGGTTTTATAAAAACGGCCATCTTGGAAACTGGAAGCTGAGAAAACTGCATTTTAGTGTGAGGTACTTTCTCACTCAGAATTCTCACTAAAGACTTTTATTTTTTATGTCAGTGATATCACACAGTACTTGTTCTCACAAAAAAAAAAAAAAAAGGAAGAAAAAAAAAAAAAAAAAAAAAGAAAAAAAAAGTTTTTTTTCTTTTTTACTGAAAAACATTTTTTAAATTGTAAAGCTAGAAAAAAATATAAAAAAAAAAAAAAAAAAAAAAACGGGCCCCCCCGTTTATACAGGGGCCCCCTGGCTCCAGGCCAGGGGTACCCAAGTACCTAATCTGGCCCTGGATAAAAATATCGTTTTGACAGAGTTGGTGCACCACCCTGTGGCACCAGCTGGCGCTGCATGCTGGTTGCAAAGTCGCAGCACGCGCGCACGTGCACGCGCGCGCACGTGCATACGCATGCACGCGCGCGCGCATGCACGGGCAACGCGTGTCGAGTACTCTCTGGGTTGTTGCCTTGTTGCGACTGGGAGTGAGTCAATGTCCGATTGGAATTATATACTTTTCTTCACTAGTTCATGGTGGTCGTGAGGTGAGCTACGCACCGTCGCACACACACATCGATGTTTGACGGGAAGGTTTCTTGTGTTGTTTCTGCTTGAGGTCTCAATCATAGAGCTTTATTGGCATGAGAAAACATACGTTTACATTGCCAAAGCACACACACACGCACACGAGGGGGGGGGTATCTTCCATGTTTGGGAAAGTGTGTGTGTGTGTGTGTGTGTACCGTACAAGTAGACTAGTGTTTGCATGGAGTGATTGCTACATTTGATCAAACGAGTATTTAGTTGGTTACTTTGAGGGCGAGAGAGACAGACACATTTGGGACAAGATCATGCATAGATGATCATGCATAGATGACAGTATAAAACACATTGACTGGGAGCAGCATGCGTTTCTTTTTTCGCTGGCATTCTTACAAGACAAACTGTAATCGGCCAGTCGCCTACAGTGGATTTATCACACTGCGTAATCTCCCGTTTACAATATCATTTGCGTGGGTCTCTCTTTCCACCCACTGACATCTCTTTTGGCTCAACTTTGAGCTAAGATTGAAGGGGACGGGAGGCACGTCGGGTGTTGCACACACACACACACACACACACACACACACGGGGTGTGCGAAGAGAATCATACTAGCGATAACAGAAACGGGGCAAGTGTTCTTGTTACGTCTTACGAGCTTGCTAGTTATAGGCCTACGTCTTACGTGACGAACACTTGCCCCGTTTATGTTATCGCTAGTATGATTCTCTTCGTTCACACACACACACACACACACACACACACACACGAAATCAGCCTGTTGCGACTGCGAGAGGGAACAGAAAGCCAGTCTGAGTCACTCACTCGTCTGTCTGTCTCTCTCGCGCGCCAACCAAACCAGCCTGTCTTTCGTCTTTGGTGCTTTTTCTACCACCAACGACAAGGGGGCGGCAGAAAAGCAACCATTTGGGGTTGGGTTTTTTTAGCACATGATTTCAGAGTGTTCCTACCATATATGCGAGTTAAAGTCGCAGTCACAAGTTGCGCAACAGTCCCGTCTATTGAAATCCAATTAAAAGTGATTAATTTCGGGATTACGGCTCTGGCTACCAGTGCATAGTTAAATTGGTTACGGGATTACGGCTATGGCTCTTAAACTGTTAAGTGCTCTTCTCTCCCTGCACTAGAGGACTGAGGCACTAATAAGCACTAATAAGTCTAATAAGCATGTCTTATATTTTTATATTTAACGTTGAAGAGGTGCAGCTTGTAGAACCCTCAGAGAAGTATAACACTTCCTTTTCTGGGGGCGATTTCAAATGAATCGCTGCACTTTTTAACGCGTCACACAATTATAACCTGTGTCTGGTTTCGGGCAGGGATTTATTAATAACTTGCCCCAGTAGTCAGACTATATTATTATTAGGCCAGATCACGTACAGTACAGCCCATTATTATGGGGGATGATGATCTTTTAAAAAGTCATTTCCAGGACGTCTTCACACCAGTTTTATAAATAATAAATAGCTTATTCTGCGGGCCCATGCAGATCTGAGATAGTTAAAGGAGATTGAAATAATTTGCGTGCGTGGGGCGTGTGCATGGGGGAAGCGCGCGCGGTTCAAAATGGCGCGCTCGATCCAGTCCTGCTCGCGACACCATGCAGCTAGCAGCCGCAATGCTAA
>NC_137879.1:37982981-38017658 GCF_963924005.1 Protomyctophum bolini
ATATTAGAGTGCAGGGTTCAGGCCAATTATAAAAACCATACTCAACTGCTCCACCTGCTGGTTGATTTCATTACTACATTTCCAATATTCGCAAAACCAGAAGGGTTTAAAAAGGATTTGAGTCAGTATGAATGGCATACAACTGTATAGTTGCTCTGGCCTCTGTCCTGCTACTGCCACCTACTGTCCGTTTATTATATTACACAGTGGGTGGAAAAAAAAACACACAACCTTAAGACTAAACCACACCCATCAGAGGTGTGGCTTCCAGAGGTATTTTTTCCACAGGAAAGACATTGATACTACGTAGGTACCTCTAGGTTTTAATATTGTACAGACGAAGGGGATAACACTGTACATACGCGCACGCCACACACACACACACACACAATTAATTATTTAGCAGCAGACCGCTCTTAATCCGGAGCGATTTTACGGTAAGCGAGAACAAACGACACACGTCGAATACGTACAAAATTAGTCATGGAGAATCATAAGGAATTAACCAATTTTGACCTGAGATCAGATTCTAAAAAAATGTCTTCTATACATCCCGACAGTTTTCTGAAAAAAACTATGTTTCTATGTCAGTCGTTCTTTGATTTTTCAAAAATAGCAGACCTACAAGCTCGTAAGCGCGCCACTCGGTGGCGCGCTATGAGCTTGTAGATCTGCTATTTTTCAATAGCCAAAGCATGTTTCCGCGCCAGTGCTGTAGTCACCGACGTTTTTGAAAGAAAAACAAACTCCTAAAATGGCCGACAATCAGTTCCGGTTCAAACAATGGTAAACATCCACTATAGCTATTTCACAGGTCAGGTGGAGAGATGGTCCGATCCGGGGAATAATTGTTTTTTGTCACATCTAAGTCAAATTAGGCTCTATAATCAAGCCCCGAATATCGCATTTTGAGCATATTATGATCCATAATGCACATAAAGACCGCTCGTGCGCTCGCACGAGTATTTTGGCTGTTTTTAAGTAAACGTCATGGTACTTATTTTATTTTTTTTTCCCCTGGATTATGGGGAATACAACAAATCTCGGAATGCATGGCATCCATTGCAAAGATAATTTAATCTCGTTTTCTCGGGCACCACCGTGCGGAACCAGTTAACCCATTCTGACCTGAGATCAGATTCATGCGAGGTTTCCACTGCAGGACAACACACTGGTCTGATTAACCCATTCTGACCTGAGATCAGATTCTAAAAAATGTCAGTCGTTCAGTCGATTTTTCAAAAATAGCAGACCTACAAGCTCGTAGCGCGCCACTCGGTGGCGCGCTATGAGCTTGTAGATCTGCTATTTTTCAATAGCTAAAGCATGACATGATGCTAACACCAAAAGGGGTTCCCGTTCAGAATGGGTTAATCACAGACAGAGCACACACAGAACAATCGTTTGACACGTTTGAATGAGGCCTATAATAAATGAACTCAATAACAGACCAATCAGTCTAATTCATCAAAGGCTCGTAGAGAGAGAGAGAGAGAGAGAGAGAGAGCCCAAGCTGCGCTGCTTGATTGACGATTGTGTGGCGTATATATCCAACATGGCAGCCATGTGAACAAACAACACAATGTCATAATGTGATAATTGCTCCTCAGGAATGTATTTTTTGTTGAAAACATGCACTATGAGTGAGAAATGGATGTTTATTAATGGTCATAAAATACAGTAAAACACGAGTTCACTCAAACACCTCACGAGAACACCTAGTGTTTGAATTCTAAACACCTATATGACTGCGCGACTTTGATTGTAAAAACTAAACACGTTTATGTGTTTAAAAAGTGTTACTGGCGATCAGACGTGTGCTTCTGTTTATAATCTAAACACTGTGACACGTTTAAAAAGTGTTACAAATAAGTGTTTAATACTCTTTATAACCTATAAACGCTTGGGTTTAGTGTGTACAATGGAAACAAACATTATAGGCTGCATAGGAGTTTGGCTCTAATAAATAATAAATAAATCAATACATAACCTATATTATTTCCCAAGTGTCTGGTTGGTTTTACAACTGAATACACAAATAAAATGTAGAATAAATGTAAAGTTTATTTTTACTTTAATTTACTTTAATTTGATGTGGCTTTTGTTCTAGACAAGAGGTACTACTAGACACTTTTGATTTATATTGAACTCATTGATGTTTTTTTTTACTTTTTTTTGTTGTGAAAACCGATTAAAATAATCTGTATTTTGAGACCGTTCCGATAACGATATGTTTTTTTTCTCCGATTAATCGTGCATGACTAGTTCTATTTGATCAACGCTTCCCTGTTTTCCGAGACTATTTTTTAGCGTAAGCAAGGAGATACTACTTTAATCCATTTTAGGTCGGGAACCCCTTTTGGTGTTGTAAACATTATGTTATAATTTATAGCTATTGAAAAATAGCAGATCTACAAGCTCATAGCGCGCCACCGAGTGGCGCGCTACGAGCTTGTAGGTTCTGCTGTTTTTCGAAAATGTGGCACAAATCTTTGAATCTATATTCTTTCAGAGCGAACGTTTTTTTAACTCAAATATTTGCTTCTGAGGGGTTCCATGTTGGAAACATGTTTTCAGAAGAAAAAAAAACATTTAAAAAAAAAATTAAAAAATATATATTTTTTAATTTCGACGTCCAGGCCTGAATGGGTTAACATAGTTCTGTTGTTACTTTTGGGTCAATTCATTCGTTCATTTTCTAAGTAGTGCATGTAATTCGCGGGAATAAGTGGCTTTTGCCTCAGAATTGAATCAAAACAGCTATAGTAAAAAAACACTGTTATGGCAAAAGCTCACATGCTGGCTAGTGATTAACTATAATTTGGGGCTTTTATGCTTTGATAATTGTTAGTGATGTTACGTTGTTTTGTCAGTGGTTTTGTATTTCGTATGCTTGTACTGTACGCGCTGTAAGTATACAACATGTGAGTACCTTTCCCACCCGTGAGTATTATTACTGCCGTCGGTCTAGAAACTAGAGATTAAATGGACTGCATTGGAACGAAGGACCCAGACACACACACACACACACACACACAGAGAACACATGACGTAACCATGGGAGACAGACACACGCACGCGCGCACACACACACACACACACACGCACACGCACGCACACACGCACACACGCACACACACACACACACACACACACACACACACACACACACACACACAGCCGGTGGACTGACTGACTGACTGACTGGGTCCTGCACTGATTTACTTGGCTCTTGCTCTGTGACATAAACAGAGGCTGCAGGGGCCACACCGAGCTGAAGAGGCAGTGTGTGTGTGTGTGTGTGTGTGTGTGTGTGTCTGTGTGTGTGTGTGTGTGTGTGTGTGTGTGTATGTGTGTGTGTGTGTGGGGAGAGGGGGGGTTTGGCCCGCCAGGGAAAACAACATCGACAGTGTTTACCTTGTGTTTGTTTACAAGGGGCCGTCCCCCCAACCCCCCCCCCCCCCTAAATCCACCCCCCCCCCCCCCCTCCCTCTCTCTCTATTTGGACTGGAGCAGCGCTCGGCCACAATAAATCACTTAGCGCTAATTGGCCTCATGGCGTTAACATGCATCAGTGGAAAAGCTAAAAAACCATTAACCCATTCTCTACGGGAACCCGTGTTTTGGCGTTAGCATCATGATACGCTTCGGCTATTGAAAGATAGCAGACCTACAAGCCTGTGTAGGTCTGCTATTTTTGAAAAATCGAAGAGCGATAGACAAGACATTTAGAATCTGATCTCAGGTCAGAATGAAAAACTGTCAGGATGTATAGAAGACATTTTTTAGAGTCTGATCTCAGGTCAGAATGGATTAAAGGGACAGAGTGACCAGAGGGCCCCCCCGTGTGAAGTGTTCCGTGCGTGCACGTGCACGTGTGTGCGCGGAACGCGCGCGTGTGTGGGAAGGCGCATGCAGGGCAGGCAAGTGGACGAATTTGCTTGGATTTTTTTTTTTTTTTTAGCTTTATTTTGTATACATTCTCAGAGTTAAATAAACACACTGGATTTGGCTGTGTACCGAAGTAAAGGTAAAGTATATATATATATACATATTGTACTAATCCTCAAGCTCATAGCGCGCCACCGAGTGGCGGGAAACTGTCAGGATGTATAGAAGACATTTGTTAGAATCTGATCTCAGGTCAGAATGGAAAACTGTCAGGATGTATAGAAGACATTTGTTAGAATCTGATCTCAGGTCAGAATGGAAAACTGTCAGGATGTAGAAGACACTTTTTTTAGAATCTGATCTCAGGTCAGAATGGAAAACTGTCAGGATGTATAGAAGACATTTGTTAGAATCTGATCTCAGGTCAGAATGGAAAACTGTCAGGATGTAGAAGACATTTTTTTAGAATCTGATCTCAGGTCAGAATGGAAAACTGTCAGGATGTAGAAGACCTTTTTTAGAATCTGATCTCAGGTCAGAATGGAAAACTGTCAGGATGTAGAAGACATTTTTTTTAAACTGATCTCAGGTCAGAATGGAAAACTGTCAGGATGTAGAAGACCTCTTTTAGAATCTGATCTCAGGTCAGAATGGGAAACTGTCAGGATGTATAGAACATATAAGAAGACCTCTTTTAGAATCTGATCTCAGGTCAGAATGGAAAACTGTCAGGATGTATAGAAGACATTTTTTAGAATCTGATCTCAGGTCAGAATGGAAAACTGTCAGGATGTAGAAGACCTCTTTTAGAATCTGATCTCAGGTCAGAATGGAAAACTGTCAGGATGTAGAAGACATTTTTTTAGAATCTGATCTCAGGTCAGAATGAAAACTGTCGGATGTATAGAAGACCTTTTTTAGAATCTGATCTCAGGTCAGAATGGAAAACTGTCAGGATGTATAAAAGACACTTTTTTTAGAATCTGATCTCAGGTCAGAATGGGAAACTGTCAGGATGTAGAAGACATTTTTTTAGAATCTGATCTCAGGTCAGAATGGGAAACTGTCAGGATGTAGAAGACATTTTTTTTAAACTGATCTCAGGTCAGAATGGAAAACTGTCAGGATGTATAAAGACACTTTTTAGAATCTGATCTCAGGTCAGAATGGAAAACTGTCAGGATGTATAGAAGACACTTTTTTAGAATCTGATCTCAGGTCAGAATGGAAAACTGTCAGGATGTAGAAGAAATTTTTTAGAATCTGATCTCAGGTCAGAATGAAAACTGTCAGGATGTAGAAGACATTTTTTAGAATCTGATCTCAGGTCAGAATGGAAAATTGTCAGGATGTAGAAGACCTTTCTTAGAATCTGATCTCAGGTCACATAATACTATACTCACAGTGCGGGCTCTCGCGGCCGCCCGCCTTGAGCAGCAGCTTGGCGATGGGCGTGTTGTTGGTCATGACGGCGATGTCCAGCGGCGTCAGGCCCGTCAGGCCGCCGGGCGTGTTGAGGTCCAGCTCCTCGGCGCCGTGCTGGAAGAGGAGGACCTGCACGGCGTCCAGGTCCTGCTGCTCCACCGCCTCCACCATGCAGTCAGAGCCCTGCATCGTCTGAGGGGAGAGAGACACAGGGTTACCATGGGGAGAGAGAGACACGGGGGGAGAGAGACACAGGGTTACCATGGGGAGAGAGAGAGCGTCCAGGTCCTGCTGCTCCACCGCCTCCACCATGCAGTCAGAGCCCTGCATCGTCTGAGGGGAGAGAGACACAGGGTTACCATGGGGAGAGAGAGACACGGGGGGAGAGAGACACAGGGTTACCATGGGGAGAGAGAGAGCGTCCAGGTCCTGCTGCTCCACCGCCTCCACCATGCAGTCAGAGCCCTGCATGGTCTGGAGGGGGAGAGAGACACAGGGTTACCATGGGGAGAGAGAGAGAGAGAGGTCCATCCAGGTCCTGCTGCTCCACCGCCTCCACCATGCAGTCAGAGCCCTGCATGGTCTGGAGGGGACGGGGAGGGAGACACAGGGTTACCATGGGGAGAGAGAGAGAGACAGAGAGAGACACAGGGTTACCATGGGGAGGGGGAGAGAGAGAGAGAGAGAGAGAGAGAGACAGAGAGACAAATCTACAGATCTGTTCACTCAAGGGAGAGGTGTTTTTCAGGGCAACAGTCCGTCTCCAACACTATTTAACATCTACATCAATGATTTAGCATTACTGTGGGAGCAGTCTGGAACCCCCGGCCTAACCCTTGACAATAAGGAAGTCAATGTCCTGCTCTATGCTGACGACCTGGTGCTGCTGTCTCCCACACAACAAGGACTGCAGCAGCACCTGGACCTGTTGGAGCAGTACTGTCAGAACTGGCCGGGCCCGGACTGTAAATTTGAACAAATCCAAAATCATGATTTTCCAAAAGAAGGCCAGATCTCAGGAAAACAAATATCAATTTAACTTAGGAAACACACCTTTAGATCACACCCTGTATTACGATTACCTGCAGGGACTTAAGATTAGTGCCTCAGGTAACTTTGGTCTGGCAGTGAATGCACTAAAAGATAAAGCATGCAGAGCATTTTATGCCATTAGGAGAACATTGTATAAAATTGATATCCCTGTTAGAATCTGGATAAAAATATTTGACAGCATTATCCAACCAATTGCTCTCTATGGTAGTGAGGTTTAGGGTCCACCAGGACTACACTAGATGGGACAAACATCCCACAGAAACCCTGCATGCAGAATTCTGTAGATCCATATTAAACATCCAAAGAAAAACACCAACCAACGCATGCAGGGCAGAATTAGGCCGTTACCCATTAATTATTAACATTAGCAAAAGAACACTAACATTTTGGTTACACCTTAAATCAAGCCCCTAAAACAGCCTGGGATTCCAGGCCCTGCAATCCCAGGAGATGAAACCCAAAAAGAGTCCCTTCTGCCAACTAGTCCTTGGACTTATTGATCAGCTAACACAGAACAGTGTCCAGCCTCAACCTCAGACCAGCACTGCTTTGCAACCACTAATTAGAGTCAACCAAATTATTAAACAAATAAAATACACATATCTGGAACATTGGAGCAATCAAACCAAAACTCAAAACAAACTTAATTGTTATCTGGCCCTAAAACATGAATATAAACTGGCTGAGTATCTGTATACGGTCAAAGATAAAAAACAGCGACAGATCATGACTAAATACAGAGTGAGTGACCACAGTCTGGCCATAGAGAAAGGACGACACAAGAAGTCCTACTGAGGAGGATTTTCCATTGTACCACTGTACTCGAATACACTGAATTCGTCTAGACACCCGGAGCCTTGAAGCCATGCTGTGATAACAACAGCATGGCTCTCTTGAACTTACACACTCGGCTGTTGCCTTCACCTGATTTCCCCATCCCCCCCTCTTCCTGTGTGTCTAGCCCTATTCATCCTGTTTCTCCCCCCCCCCCCCCCCCCCCCCCCCTTCCCCTCAACTTCCTTCCTTTCCCACCCACCACCTGGTGGGTGGGATCTAACCCTACTTAAGCTACTATTCTGAAACTGTCTCAGTATGTTGTTGGAACCTGCCTGGGCTGTTGGGAAAAGCCAGGATCTGTGATCTCTTCAAATAAACAACATCATATACAAGCAGTCCTTTGCTCATTGCTTATATTCCTCACGTGTTTGTTCAGTGCGAAATTCAGCCATATCATTTGGTGTCGAGAAGTGGGGATCCTGTGTCGCTGAGCTCCGGAAAGGCTACTTTGGACTGATTTGTCCATCAACACATCTACTGGAGAATCAAGGCATTTACGGAGTTCGGCGCCAGGATTTCAACAAAACCCGTGGCTACACTGAAAAAACAAACGGTGAGAATTTTCCAAATTAAAAAAATCCTGACAATTGAAGTGCTAATTATAAATTCTAAAGGCCATATTTTGCAAAACCTATCTCCTATTGTATAAAATCTAGCCTAGTAAGAAAAAAAAAAAAAAAAAAAAAAAGAAAAGAGAGAC
The DNA here is from genome assembly GCF_963924005.1 of Protomyctophum bolini. Lineage (NCBI taxonomy): Eukaryota > Metazoa > Chordata > Actinopteri > Myctophiformes > Myctophidae > Protomyctophum > Protomyctophum bolini. The sequence goes on from NC_137879.1 coordinate 37,990,888, forward strand.
CTTGCATAAGTCAAGTTTGTAAAACATAAAGAGAGACCTTGTTTTGCATTAAGTCAAGTAGCAGCACAAAGAACCTTGTTTTAAAACAACATAAAGTACCGTGCTTGCATTACCTTGCATTAAACACAAAGACACCTTGTTAAACCTTGTTGTAACAACATAAAGAATAACATAACGATACAGTGTTTTGCATTAAGTAAAGAAAAGAGACCTTTAAGTTGAAAGCACAAAGACAACTTGTTTAACTGTTACAATACAACATACAATTTGTTGTCGTCACAGAATGACATAAAGATACAGTGCTTGCTTTAAAGTAAAGAAAGAACGCCAGATAAGTCAAGCCAAAGAACCTTGTTGAAACAACATAAAGAAAGGTGCTTGCAAAGAAAGTTAAGTTGAAAGCACAAAGACAACTTGTTTAACTGTTACAATACAACATACAATTTGTTGTCGTCACAGAATGACATAAAGATACAGTGCTTGCTTTAAAGTAAAGAAAGAACGTCAAGCTGACACTATTTCAATATGGGAAATAAGAAAAGTTCGCCACAGAAGGCCACAGAAGACAAAGAGAGATGGTCTTCGATTATGCGAGAGATGGTTGCAAAGTATGGCCCAGAAGCGCTAGACTGCCTGGATGAATGGAAACAAATGGGTTTTCCAGAAAACGGCTCTTTAAGTACAAAGAAATTGCTTGAATTAAAAGAGCTGCTAAAAGAAGCTGAAAATAAAATGAGAAGGAAAAAGACAGTAAAAACACACAAACTAATAAAATGTGACCTCCACAAAAAAATCCTTTCAATGTGGATGGACGAAGCAGAATATAGACAGCGGAAAAGTGACATGAAATCACTGCCACAAACGGATTCTTTAAAGCAAGAGACATGCCCACAGGCTCCTCCTACATATGTAGCTTCGCAGATTTCTCCCTCTCCTTTGTACCCTTCTCTGCAGGCGCTGACCCTAATCGACCTAGACCTCGACTGCCCATGCCCTCCTATGCCAGTCAGTCAACCCCCGGTGTCTACCATCAGACAACAACAGCTTGAATCCCAGAACGTCACACCTTCTCCTCTCACCACAAACTCGCACCCCCCACAGGACATTCAAACCCCCTCTCTGGGAAACCCACAGCAGGCCCCCTCTGTTCCGACGCCATCCCTGGTGTCTGCTATGTCTCTCAACCTACTGGAAGAATCTCACAGAATAGAAGGCAACAGGAACTCCACTCAAACCAATGACATTTCGAACCAAGAGCTGGGCAACACAGCACAGCCAAGAACTCCAGTTTCCGTGTCAACAAAACAGAAGACTTTTCCCCCACCAGCATATTGGTCCACCCCTATTCACAACGGGGAGTCAGCGGCTCGTCACAGGGATTTTCCCATCGCCCAGGACAACATACTATCATATGGACAGGGAAGAAAGCCTGGGCCAGTGACACGTGCACAAGGCGCGCCACGGTTTTACCAATTGCCAGACAACACGCCCACCCCAAATGAGACTTCTGACCCATGGATGAATGAAGAGGAACAGGCGGCTGACATACAATGCCCGATGATTGAGGTGGCGAACCCATATGGCGAGGTAATGATGGTTCAACGCTTGTGGTCCCCAGACGATATAGCGCAATATGCAGCTACACTGAAGAAGCTCAATGAAGTGGGAGGACGCCGCTGGACTGGACAACTGAAGGCTTTCTGCCGTACATACAGGCCCACGATGAAAGAGGTGCTTCTTCAGCTTGCCATGATGGACGCTGTCACTATACTGGCAACAGACAAAGAAGAAAAGAAAAATAATAACTACAGGAGACACGGAAGGGACCAATCAGATAATGAAAGGAACCGATTCAATGATGGATGTTGCTTCAATTGCAACAGCCCAGATCATTGGAGATCCGACTGCCCACAAAAAAGAAAATACAGGGGAAGAGGTCGTGGAAATGGCCGCATGAGAGAGGCCAGAAGAGGCTATTATGACGAACATGAACAAACCTACCGATCGTCCGAGGGAGGCTACCGTTCACCTGAGGGAGACAACGGAGTCCAGAGACAGGAGGACGACAACGGGCGCCGACCGAACTGACTGGCGGGGAGTGGCGGACAGGAGGACTGGGGCCGATGTGGGACTGCGCTTCCAGACGAGACTACCATCACCGGTCCAGGGCAAGGTTTGGACATGGACTCGTCTATGTCAAGGTTTTCACAATTCTCCTCACCTGTTCAACCGGGCTTTGACAGATAGCTTATCGGACTTCACACTTCCACCTGAGTGAAAGAAGCCCTGCCAACCCAAGAAGCTTTATTCAACAAATACACACTCACAACCACACCTAGAATAGACAAATGCATTGCATACAGGCAGAAGCCGGAACACAGCCTGAACCAAAAGGCATGCCCCTGCTGCAAAGTGACTTCAACATTTCTCCTGACAAAACAATCACACCAAAAAAGAAAACTGTCTTCAATACACGCACCAAGGTCAGTGGTGCAGCCCTGTTCGTGGGCCTGCTAGGAGTACTGTCCTACCTGTCGTTGGCTCCACCAAATACGCACACACACACACGCACCCGCACCAAACGCTCACCCGAGTACCACCGAGGCACCTGGCAACCCGAACTGACCCAATCTAGGAATGTCACTGTGAAGAATGGTGTTACTTCTACTGTCTTGATTGATGTGTGCCTATATGTCTCCTGTCCACCCTCTGCCTCTGCCTGGACATGGTATCCTGTCTACATGTGTTATGTCCTGAGTGACGAGGAAGCAGGGTACTGTGGTAGCTGGAAGCGGGCAGTATGGTCCACGAGCGGAGGATGGGGGTATCTATTGCCAAGTGATTTCACACAACTAAGACGTAGGTTAAGCATAAAGAAAATCAACCAACACTCTACTGACATTCTGTTAACCTTGGAAAACGCTGTCACGTCTGACCAAGGGTGGTTTGTGATTTGTATCCAAGTATCTGGTAATGATCCCTGTGGCCCTATATTTCTTGACATAGCTCCATCACCATTGCCTGGATTACTGAATTTCACATATGACAACATGCACAAAGTTACACACTTACACAGCTTCGCCCATTACTTTACCTTGCTGACCACCGACACCATGAAGAGCCAAACCGTGACACACTCACTGATAATTTGTGGTATAATTCGGTTCACATGATGGTGCAACGCTCTGACTTAAATAGCAACGTATCTTGTTATGCATGTACACTTTTTCCGACTGCTCACACTCACTCGGTGCCAGTAAGACCACTTCCAATGACAGCAGATGAGATACGCTGTAGATTTGTCAAATTGACTAGAGATGTACCATTACACCTTAAGGCTAATTGTGTTCACTCAAACGGTACGTCCGACCAGACCCTCACTGTTCGGAGCTATAATTCCACTTCACTTTACAGGGAAACCAAGAATTGGAGGGTTTATAGCCCTGTGGGTCAGATTGACGAGCGACTTCTCACTATACAAATTATGGAAAATGTACAATTATTGTTTAATTAAGTTGTTTTTAAATTAACAAAATGAGGGATTTGAGGAGGATTTTCCATTGTACCACTGTACTCGAATACACTGAATTCGTCTAGACACCCGGAGCCTTGAAGCCATGCTGTGATAACAACAGCATGGCTCTCTTGAACTTACACACTCGGCTGTTGCCTTCACCTGATTTCCCCATCCCCCCCTCTTCCTGTGTGTCTAGCCCTATTCATCCTGTTTCTCCCCCCCCCCCCCCCCCCCCCCCCCCCCCCTTCCCCTCAACTTCCTTCCTTTCCCACCCACCACCTGGTGGGTGGGATCTAACCCTACTTAAGCTACTATTCTGAAACTGTCTCAGTATGTTGTTGGAACCTGCCTGGGCTGTTGGGAAAAGCCAGGATCTGTGATCTCTTCAAATAAACAACATCATATACAAGCAGTCCTTTGCTCATTGCTTATATTCCTCACGTGTTTGTTCAGTGCGAAATTCAGCCATATCACTACCTACCTCCAGAACAGAGAGTCTGTGGTCACTGTACCTCAGCTGAGGTAGAGACTGAGACACACTTTCTAATTCATTGTAATAAATATAATAATATAAGAACCACATATTTTAATACATTTGAGTTGTTGATCCCAACGTTTAAAGAGTTGCATGACAGTGACAAACAACTCATTCTGTTGGGAGAGGGACCTGCAGCACATCTGGCTGCACAGTATGTGACTGCATGTCACAAAATGAGGGACACAAATATACACAATGTGACTATTATCTTGACACGAACCATCTCGACACACCACGGACACATTTAATACTGTACATTTTGACAGTATTTTCATATTGTATTGTGAAAATTAATGTTCTATTTGCTTGTTTTCTGTTATATTTTGTATTTATTTTATTTTGTTCGGTTCTTTTGTTGAACTTCATGCTTTGGCAATACTGTAGCTACTACATTCATGCCAATAAAGCTAACTGAATTGAATTGAATTGAATTGAATTGAGAGAGAGAGAGAGAGAGAGAGAGAGAGAGAGAGAGAGAGAGAGAGAGGTTACCTTTAAAGGACAACTTCAGTTTTTTCAACCAAGGGATTTGAAAAGTGACTGAATATGTCTTTTTTTTTTTTTAATAAATTAGTCTAGTAGGACTATAAAATGTAGTTAATGCGGTAAAATGTAGTTAAAACTTCCGGGGGTGCATACTTAGTTTAGACTAGTCATTGGTTAGACATGGGTTAAGGTTAGGTTTAGGTGTGCTGTCCCGTGGGAGGTTAGGTTTAGGGTGAGGGTTTGAGATGGGTTGTAGTTGTATAGGACTAATGACTGGTCTAACCAATGACTAGTCTAAAGCAAAAACTGTCTAAACTAAGTACTGCACCCCTCAGGTCTTATATTGGGGCTAACTAGATAGATAGATAGATAGATAGATAGATAGATAGATAGATAGATAGATAGATAGATAGATAGATAGATAGATAGATAGATAGCCGCCGTACGCTGTGTGAAGGTAATGCACATTGTGAAGCACTCTGGATATACTATAAAGGCACCACTTATTCTGTGTCCTCGTTAAGTGTCACCTGGTCAGCACAGAACGTTCCGGAATAAGGGGCATGCCATTAACACACACACACACACACACACGCAAACGCACACACACGCACTGTCGCATTCATGCATGTCCCCCCGGTCTCCGCGTTCTTCATTATCATTATCATTATCACCGTTCTCATTAATTATAGCATTCTGTTATGCGGGCATGAGGCCTGCAGGCGCGCACACACGGAAATGAAAGAACCTCCAGCGCCGTTCACATAGCCTCAGCACGAGAGAGAGAGAGATAGAGAGAGTCCGCATTTTCATGGAGATGTGAGAGATGCTCTTTGGGTGGCCGTGTTTGTAGCCCGTGAAAGCACAGCTGCGGTGTATTTATTAAGTGATGAAGTAACAGCTAGCATCATTTTCGTGAAAAGAAGACACAGCATGAACTGAACTCCGCCGCCACGCCGAGAGGAAAATAGAATGTGGGGGCGGCTCGTAACAACAAAAAAACACACTCATTATTATAATACGAGACACGAGAATGAAACTCTGACTATAGCTAGGATGTCAAAGAGAGAGAGAGAGAGAGAGAGAGAGAGGCCAGGACATAATGAGATAGAACTGTTCTGTTCTTTGACTATATTATAAAGAAGTGTCTATTTGTTTCGTCTCTAAATGTTTCCAAGGATTGAACATGGTGGACCCTCTTGTAGACGAGTGTAATGCTTAACCCATTCTGACCTGAGATCAGATTCATACGAGGTTTCCACTGGACACACACACTGGTCTGATGAACCCATTCTGACCTGAGATCAGATTCTAAAAATGTCAGTCGTTCTTCGATTTTTCAAAAATAGCAGACCTACAAGCTCGTAGCGCGCCACTCGGTGGCGCGCTATGAGCTTGTAGATCTGCTATTTTTCAATAGCTAAAGCATAACATGATGCTAACACCAAAATGGGTTCCCGGTCAGAATGGGTTAATTGGGTCGTCCACTCACACAGTTAACGCCGGTCTTCTTATTGAGTTTGTGCTTGAAATGTGTACTGTAATTCTGCAAACTGTTAATACATTATTTCAATCAATCAATCTACAAAAAAAGTGCCAGGCCAATGTGAAAAGGGAGGGATGTATTCCTCAGCCTAGTAGGAAAGTGTGCGAAGGATTCAAAAAATATAATAATAATAATAATAATAATAATAATAATAATAAGCTTTTCTCCTCTGGAGGTTGCGCGATGGCATGGCTCTCAGTCGAATCTGGTCGATTCTAGTCGACTAAAATCTTATCTTATCTTTAAAACTAGACTATAACATATAAAACTATAGAGTAACCTAAAAACATTCCATGTGACTAAAACTAAATTAAAACTATCCAAGAGTACTTAGTTTAGACTAGTCACTGCCACTGGTTAGTCATGGGTTAAGGTTAGGTTTAGGTATGCTGCCCCGTGGGAGGTTAGGTTTAAGGTGAGGGTTTGAGATAGGTTGTAGTTGTATAGGACTAATGACTGGTCTAACCAAATGACTAGTCTAAACCAAAAACTGTCTAAACTAAGTACTGCACCCTCTCAAACCCTCACCCTGAACCTATAACCCCCCACGGGGGCAGCACACCTAAACCTAACCGTAACCCATGTCTAACCAATGACTAGTCTAAACTATAAGTATGCACCCCGACCAAAAGTTGCGGTGGCAGCAGGACAGATCGTGCCCGCCCGCCCGCGGTCAGGAGGATTTTTGAGGGACGGTCAGACTGACCTCGCCTTCTTAATCCATTTTGCGCGGGAACCCCTTTTGGTGTTAGCATTATAATATGCTATATGCTTTAGCTATTGAAAAATAGCAGATCTACAAGCTCATGAGCCACGAGCTTGTATTGGTCTGCTATTTTGAAAAATCTAAGAGCGACTGACATAGAAACACGGCTTTTTCAAGAAAACTGTCAGGATGTAGAAAGACATTTTTTTTATCTGATCTCAGGTCAAAATGGGTTATAACTGTGGCCGAAAATAGACCCCGTCCCCCGCCCGGGCAAGGGCAAGAGCGGTTCAGTTCGTCGATACAAAAGAAACAAAAAAAAGCCAAGGATGATGATGATGATGTAACAAGGGGAACAAAAGAGACACGACAGAGAGATTTAAGGAAATATCCCATTTTGGGCCGGGAAGCCCTTTTTGGTGTTTTTTTAAAGCATTTATGTAATACTTTTAGCTATTGAAAAATAGCAGATCTACAAGCTCGTGCTCGCCGCGCTGTACGAGATCTCCTGGAACTGTGTACATATTTTCAGACGGGGTCGCAATTACATAATAATTTGTGGGGGGTGCTTGACATGGAAATGTTTGAGAACGACTGTCGAGTCGTCCCCGCAGGTCTAAAGGGGATATTGAAGGAACGGATAGTGACAGCGAGAGGAGAGAGAGCAGCCGCAGGGCATCATAATGGAGTTAGACTCGACTTTAAACGCATCTCTATTGATCCGTTCTCTGTTGGGCACACAAACAGCCGGCGGTGCAAGAACAACTAAAATATACCACCGCCACCACGTAGAAATACTCTTAACCCATTCTGACCTGAGATCAGATTCATACGAGGTTTCCACTGGACACACACTTGGTCTGATTAACCCATTCTGACCTGAGATCAGATTCTAAAAAATGTCAGTCGTTCTCTTCGATTTTTCAAAAATAGCAGACCTATACAAGCTCATAGCGCGCCACTCGGTGGCGCGCTACGAGCTTGTAGATCTGCTATTTTTTCAATAGCTAAAGCATTACATGACGCTAACACCAAAACGGGTTCCCGTTCAGAATGGGTTAAGTGAATGTCCCGTATTCAAAAGGTATACATGTGGCCAGATATGTTTTTTTTTTTATATTATGAAAGCAGGGAATTATATAGCTTCAACAAATCGACATATTGGTTTTGGGAGATATGGCTTATATATTATATAGAGTTATAATGTCTTGCAGAGAAACAGCGAGTTGAGAAAACAGGCTCGAAAGAAAGGTTCACTTCTGTGGTCTCTAACGATACACAAAAATCACACCCGTGTGAACTGAGTGGTGCAACTCCCCCCCCCCCCCCCCCCTCTCTCTCTCCTTTGCAGGCGACAGTGCCACACTCTCTCTCTCTCTCTCTCTCTCTCTGTTTCTGGCACAACAGCGCCCCCTACTGGTACTAATAGTCATACTGGCGCTCATTAACGTCACATAGTTATAGGCGGACACGCACATTGCTGTTCCTTGGAGTGGTTGCACCACTCCAAAAAAATAGTTTTCCTCCTCTGGTGAAAAGCTGGAGGTTTGCGCGATGGCAGGGCTCTCAGTCAGTCAAATCTGGTCACACTATGTTTATTTTAGACGGGACAATGCATATTATAACACCGGGGGAATTTTCATCCCACATGAAAACACGACACAAAATGATTGCGACCGCATGACGCATTTATTATATGAAATCCGTATACATTTCCCGTCAGTCGCTCGATATCACCCCAATGCCCCCTAAATGAGCCCGGGGTCACATGACATCATCAGGGATGGAGATCATGTCATGTTAAGCAGTCACCGTCTCTGTGTGTCATGTTGTTCTTTCTAAATTTCACAGAGTATAGAGATCGACGACTATGCAATCAAATAAATCTGTATGCAAGATAATTTCAGATTTCAGAGAGGGAGGAAATACTCAATTAACTGTTAACTACGTTAAAACAAATCGCACTCACTGTCCTTTTGTAAGGGTGTTAGGTCCCTTGTTGTTGTTCTCACTTTATTGTAATTCTGTTAGTTAGGTTAGTTAGGGTTTAGTATTGTATTTTTGCTTCTTCTTGGTTATAGGGATTGAGTTAGGGGTAAACCTTTTATTTTCTAGATACTTTTGCTAAGATGTAAACCGCACCCTGAAGCCAATAGTTATTTTTGAACTGAAAAGCACAAGGATTTGAATCCAGTGTCTCTAAGAAGACTAAGAAAAGAGCTACAACAATAAACTAAAGTTCTTTTTTCAACCCTGTCTCCTCTCACATTATGTTGTTTACCTTCACCCTAGACGAAGGTGCGTAACATAATTGGTAAAGGGGCGAACAGTCTCATATTCGTGTTGTTCCCGCTTACTGTAAATCGCTCTGGATTAACCAATTTTGGGCGGGGACCCTTTTTGGTGTTAGCATCATGCTATATGCTTCAGCTATTGAAAAATAGCAGATCTACAAGCTCAATAGAGCAAGCTCGTAGCGCGCCACCGAGCTTGTATAGGTCTGCTATTTTTGAAACAATCGAAGAAAGACGGACATAGAAACATGGCTTTTTTCAGAAAACTGTCAGGATGTAAGAATACATTTTTTTTTTAGAATCTGATCTCAGGTCAGAATGGGTTATAAGAGCGTCTGCTAAGTGCCTACATTGTCATTGTAATTCCCTGTCCGTGTCCCCCACTTACACCTCGATGGGAGTGCACAACAACATTAAAGGAAAGCTATACTGCTTTAAACGGTTCTCTGTTCCAGACAAACAGCCTTGTCGTGTCTCGTCGCAGGTCGCTTCAGCCGAGTTTATTTTCGTCCTTTTAAACACATTTCTAAAGCTTTTTATTTCAATTCAGAGATTCAGGTCAGGTTGACCCTGAGCTTGTTCTGGGGGCCTATAGTCACAACAGGTCACCGTGACAAAAACAAAATTGTCACGGTGACACGTTGGCCATGAAAAGGTAGACGCAGAAAAAAGGCAGCAATTGATATATATATATATATATATATATATCACTGAAGCAAGAATGTCGTAGAGCTGAGCGAGCCTGGAGAAAAAACAAACTCACCGTCCACCTAGAGATTCTCAGTCAACAGTCGCCTATAACAAAGCCTTGCGTCTAGCAAGTAGGAACAGTCCGCCTATAACAAAGCCTTGCGTCTAGCAAGGTAGGCATATTTCTCTGGCATTATTAATGAGAACAAGAAAGAGAGTCCTATTCTCTACTATTGAACGACTTTTTAAACCCCCCCCCCCCCCCCCCTCCAGTCCTATAAGCAGTCATTCCCGGCCTCTAAAGCTAAGTGTATAGAGTTTGCATGCTTTTTTGATAACATTATTTTTTTTTGTTATCCATGTCCTCACTGTATTGCACTACTGCTTGTTTTTTAATGTCGTTGCCTTGCTTTTCTTTTATTCTCCATTGTTCTGTAAAGCACTTTGAGCTGAATTTCATGTCATGAAAGGTGCTATACAAATAAAGTTTTATTATAATATATATATAGTATATATATATTATATATATATATATATTCACTGTGAATAAAGGCATCGACCTTCAGCTATGAATCACAAATTCCGTAGAGTTTTTTAAGTAAAGGTGTATTAAAAAAGCATCTGTCATCACGTCGGCTTTTAACGTTTTAACCACGTCGACCCCATTGTTTAAAAAATGTAGCTGTTGGAAAATAGCAGATCTACAAGCTCATAGAGTGGCACCCGAGTGCCGCACTAAGACCTTGTATAGATCTGCTATTTTCTTTTGTGGAAAAATCATGAAAATGTGCCGCAAATCTTTGGCGTTTTTTTTTTAACTCATTTCTTTGCTTCTTGGCCGGGGGATCCCCGGAACAGCATATTTGTTTTTCTGATGGGCCTATACAGTGGGATCCTTCTCGTTTGTTCCTCAATCTCAAAATGACATTCATCAGTACTGGTGGGTACCTCTGTACCTCTGCTTCCATAGGTACCTAGGTACTCTAACCACGAGGCCACCCCAGGTCTGTGAGTTCAACCATACACTCACCGAGGCTTTGCGCAGGCGATCCGACTTGCCGAAGAAGTAGGTGTCCTCGAAAGGAGGACGAGGTGGAGGTGCCGCTGCTGCCGCCCTTCAGCTTCTCCGACAGGTTCCGGTAGAGGCGTTTGGCGGCGCTGGGCGACGCCGGGCCGCCCGGACACTTCCTGCCGGCCGCCCGGCGGGTGGGACAGCTGGAGGTTCTGCATCTGCTGGGTCATGGCGACGGAGGGGAGAGAGACACCTGGTTGCCGTGAGGGAGAGAGAGAGAGAGAGAGAGAGACCACAGTTAGTATTACAGTGGGATCCTACTCGTCTGCGCCTCAATCTCAAAATGACATTGATGGGTACCTATGGGTACCAATGTTAGACACACCCCCAGATTCCTCAGCCACACCCACAGGTTTATTTTAATATGTGGAGTGGCTATTCAACCACCAGGTGGCGTCGGCCCATGATGAGCAGAGCTGCATGCACTGAGTCTTAATAGCTTCAGATCAGCCATCTGTATCAGCCCCGAGAGCTAATGACTCATGTTAACCCATTCTGACCTGAGATCAGATTCATACGAGGTTTCCACTGGACACACACTGGTCTGATTATAACCCATTCTGACCCGAGATCAGATTATAAAAAAAAATGTCAGTCGCTCTTCCGATTTTTCCAAAAATAGCAGACCTATATACAAGCTCGTAGCGCGCCACTCGGTGGCGCGCTACGAGCTTGTAGATCTGCTGTTTTTTCAATAGCTAAAGCACGACATGATGCTATAACACCCAAAATGGGTGTTCCCGTTCAGAATGGGTTAATCCGTCCTATAACGGCCTCGGCTGACCATGCCTTATCATTATCAACCTCACCAGGCTTTTTTATATCGTCACAACCAGCGCCCTATATACATATCGGTGGCTGCAGCTGGGACCGCTTAATAATACCCCATGGGCAAATAACGATGTCACTGTGTGACTATATACATGCATCAGAATTATTGTCAGCCCGGTTGTCATTCTGTCATCGTGTCAAAGTGAAGGCGATGGGTATAACTTCTGATACACGTCAATGAACTGGATTGAAATCCTACCTATAAATCCCGACAGTTTTCGCCGGAAAGACCTCTGTTTCTATGTCGTTGTCATGTCAAGGGAAACCCCAAAAATATATGTGTAATTGGCCGGCGAACCCCATCTGAAAATGTATCGTTCCAGGGACCCCCCCACACCCCCCCCCCCCCACACCCAGAAGCAAAGATTTGAGTTTAAAAACATTTACAACTGAAAGATTTGCGCCTTTTGGTGTTTTAAGCATTATCTTATACTGTAGCTATTGGAAAAAATCACACCCGTGTGAACTGAGTGGTGCAACTTCCCCTCTCTCTCTCTCTCTATCTCTCATTAGCAGGCAACAGTGCAGCACTGTCTCTCTCTCTCTCTGTGTGTTTCTGGCACAACAGCGCCCCCTACTGGTGCTCGCAGTCATACTGGTGCTCATTAACGTCACATTATAGGTATAGGTTGAACACGGATTTTTGAGTGGTTGCACCACTCAAAAATAGCAGATCTACAAGCTCATAGCGCGGCGCGTGAGCCTCAACCGGCCATGTATGTCCGAATATTGGTATGCCCCCCCCCCCCCCTGCCAGCTACTGTGTGTGTGTGTGTGTGTGTGCGCGGGTGCGTGCATGTGTATACGTGCACTCAGGATGAAGCACATTAAATGGCACATTGTGTGTATGTGTATGTGTGCGTGGCTGCGTGCGTGCGTGCGTTGTGTGCGTGCGTTGCGTTGCGTGCGGTGCGTATTATAATTACAACACATGCACTCTGCAATCCTGCGACTCCCACAACACGTGGTTGCATTGAAGGGGGGCCATCGTTGCGAGGCAGCCGGGGCCACTAGGATAAATGCAGGATGAAGCACATTAACCCATTCTGACCTGAGATCAGATTCATACGAGGTTTCCACTGGACAACACACTGGTCTGATTAACCCCATTCTGACCTGAGATCAGATTCTAAAAAATGTCAGTCGTTCTTCGATTTTTCAAAAATAGCAGACCTACAAGCTCGTAGCGCGCCACTCGGTGGCGCGCTACGAGCTTGTAGATCTGCTATTTTTCAATAGGTAAAGCATAACATGATGCTAACACCAAAATGGGTGCCCGGTCAGAATGGGTTTAAATGGCACATGCGAGAGAGACCATGCAGTGCCATTGTGTGTGTGTGTGTGTGTGTGTGTGTGTGTGTGTGTGTGTGTGTGTGTGTGTGTGTGTGTGGCTCCATTAGCAGGCTGTCGGAGGAAGATTGCTAATGCCGCCTCTATTCCCAGCAGGAAACCACCACGGCGGCACTGCTCATTTTTTTGTGTCGTCGTCGTGTCGCGCGCGCAATTCCACTGGTGTATACGTTTTACTGTAACGACGTTGCTGCAGTAGGGGAGAGGAAACCTCATAACTCCATTTTTTTAAAACCCATTCTGACCTGAGATCAGATTCTTAAAAAAAATGTCTTGTATATATACATCCTGACAGTTCTCTGAAAAAGCTATATGTTTCCATGTCGGTCGTTCTATCGATTTAAAAAAAAATAGCAGATCTACAAGCTCGTAGCGCGCCACTCGGTGGCGCGCCACGAGCTTGTAGATCTGCTATTTTTCAATGGCTAAAGCATAATAATGCTAACACCAAAAGGGGTTCCCGCTCCAAAATGATTTAATTTTTCTTTTGCATAAATCAGTGCTATTGAACATCGCTTTACGTCTGTGTGTCGTTTGTTATATATATTGAACCGATGGAAAGTAGTAAAAAAAAAAAAAGTGCTTTGGAAACAACCTCTTAACTCCATTGGACCCTCAAAATGTCTGCTAAAGCAACTAACTCCACCACCTCTCCCCCCCCCCACCCCCCCTCTCATGGAAGTCTTTGCCTTATGGGGCGGCGGTGGCTCAGTGGTGGAGTGGCCAGATGGTGACCGCAAGGTCGCCAGTTCGAACCCTGTGGGCTCCCCCAGAGTGTGTTCTTGAGCAAGACTCTGTGTTACGACTCATTAAGTCTAGGATGGTTATGGGGAAAGAAAGGCAAGATGGGATATGCCAAAGTTGTTTTATTCACTATATCTTTAGATGGCATACAGATTTAAACAAAGTAGTGTAACACATGTGAACAAATGTGAGCAGGCTGAGCAGGACCATAAAGGAAAGAAAGTAATAAAAATACCCTAACACTGCACCCTATCCTATTAAACCCCCTCCCAACACTGACTATCTGACTGGTGACAAAAGAAAACGCTATCTGACTACTCTATTCTTATGCCTACCATCAAACAAAAGTACATGAGAACGGTGCCTGCTTAACTAGCTAAGGTGACAGTGAAATACTAATATAAGGAAATACTACCTGCTCGAGATTCGATCACAGTTTGTGTGAAAGCACTTTACAGTACAGTTCTCCCTTCGGAGGTTTCAATACATATATATATACACTGCTGGTACAACTAGGGACACTCTTCCCTGCACGGAGGGCGCGCTGTCACTTCCCTACACTAGCGACAAACAAGATAGTCTGACAGCGGCCCGGATCTCAGTCTTCAGTGGGACTTTATTTCATCAGGAGAGACAGGGTGGCAGCGCTGGTTGGACGCGCAGGATTGGGAGTAGGCGGCCAAGGGTGGAGCGTAGGGAACGCTCCCCACCAATGGCTGCGCACGGACGGATCTGCAGGGACGACAAACAGGGCGCGCGCATAGACAAACAGACACATAGCAGACCCGCGCCCCGACATCCGTAACACCCCCACCCTCAAGAAACAAACCATGGGGTTTGTTCTGAAGTTACAATTACACATACTACCAAAAAAAACACTAATGTAATTACCAAAAATATGTACAAATACAAACCTACAGGCTAAATATCTTATTTGATTTACTTAACCACCCCACACTCTAGACAAGGCGTCAGCCAACACATTGTCTTTTCCCTTCTTGTGCTTTATCTCCAAGTTGTACTCTTGCACTATTAAAGCCCATCGCATGAGTCTTTGATTATGGTTGTACATCCTTGACAAAAACACCAACGGGTTGTGATCTGTAAAAACGATCACAGGTAAGGAACTGCATCCTACATATACATCAAAGAATTGGAGTGACAACAGCAACCCCAAGGCTTCTTTTTCAATTGTAGAATACCGGAATTGGTATTTGGTAAACTTGCGCGAAAAATAGCAGACTGGATGGTCCACTCCGTCACAGTCCTCCTGGATAAGGACTGCGCCAGCCCCGACAGCACTCGCATCAACTTCAAGTTTAAAGGGCCGATCGAAATTTGGAGCAGCGAGTACTGGGGCATTACACATGAGCGATTTGACGCTCTCGAACGCATGCTGACAATCATTAGTCCACACGTAATTTGATTTGGGACTGAGCAAATTGGTGAGAGGGTATACGACAGTAGAAAAGTTTCTACAAAACCCCCGGTAATACCCGGCTAAACCGAGGAATCTGCGAAGCGCGCGTCGCGTCTGAGGAGCTGGGTACTCCTTTATCGCAGCAACCTTGGCCTCCAGTGGGCGGACTTGGCCTTGACCCACTTGTTTTCCGAGGTACGTCACAGTAGCTTTTCCAAACTCGCATTTGGCGAGATTCAATGTTAGCGAAGCCTGGGCTAAGCGCTGAAACACTTGCCCCAATGTATGCATGTGATCACTCCAAGTAGAATTATACAGAATTACATCATCCAAGTAGGCGTTAACATTAGGCACGCCCGCTAGTACAATGTTAATGAGCCGTTGGAATGTTGCCGGAGCATTGCGCATTCCAAAAGCCATGACATTGTACTGCATAAAGTAGTCTGGTGTCACAAATGCAGAAATGTCAGAAGCACGCTTAGTTAACTTAACTTGCCAGTAACCTTTTAACAGATCTAACTTTGTCACGTAAGTAGCGTTACCCAGATTGTCAATGCAATCTTCAATAAGTGGCAAAGGGAAACTGTCTGACACCGTTACATTATTCACCTTCCTGTAATCTGTGATAAATCTAGGTGAACCATCCGATTTCAATTCAACCAGACAAGGGCTGCTCCAGGCACTAGTGCTGTGTTCCGCCAAGCCATGTTTAAGCAAATATTCTGCTTCATCTTTCATCATTTTTCGTTTTGCTGGATTCGCACGGTAAGCGTGCTGCTTAATGGGTTTGGATTGGGTGACTTCTATGTCATGTTCTAACACCGTTGTTTGAGTGGGAACATCGCCAAATATCATGGGATAAGCGTTAACCAAATCAATCACATCATTACGTTGCTCGTCAGCCAAATGAGCGAGATGAGAAGGCAACTCTCTTACCATCTGAGAATTAGGCAGTCGTGCACTCTGCTGCAGAGTGGGACGTAATACCAGTCCATCATCACAATCAGACCCAGTAGGTGAATCAGCCACAATCAATGTCGACACACCAGAACACACTGCAGGTTCAGCAGGAACAGCACTGGAGGGAGCCCTGGAATGATAACATTTTAGCATGTTAATGTGACACACACGAGCTTTGCGCCTCCTGCCAGGAGTGCTTATGACATAATCCGTTGCACTTAATTTTTCAAGAACCTCATACGGTCCTTCAAAACGGGCCGAGAGCGCCGAACCGAGGATAGGCAACAAAACCATAACTTTATCCCCAGGTTGGAAAAATCGCGTGACCGCCGCTCGGTCATAGTAACGCTTCATTCGCCCCTGTGATGCAGCGAGCGCATCTTTTGCAAATGAGCAAGCCCGGTGAAAACGCTCTCTAAATTTGCTGACATAGTCCAGTACATTCTTTCCCGAGTCTGGACTACAAGGAGCAGACATGAATTGCTCTTTTAGAACTTTGAGAGGCCCCCGAACGGTATGACCAAAAACGAGCTCAGCTGGGCTAAAACCCAGTGACTCTTGTACAGCATCGCGTGCTGCAAACAACACAAATGGGATGCCCTCGTCCCAATCTCGCTCGTTCTCGAGACAAAATTTGCGCAACATGGGCTTAAGCGTTTGGTGCCAGCGCTCCAGCGCACCCTGACTCTCGGGATGGTACGCGCTGGAAGCCTTGTGCTCAATGTTTAACATCTTCAACACTTGATTGAACAATTTGGACTCGAAATTTGAACCACGGTCCGTTTGCAAAACCTTAGCCAGGCCGAAAATAGCAAAAAACTTGTACAAAGCCTTGACTACCGCTTTGGCTGTGATGGACCGCAAGGGAACAGCCTCTGGGAACCGAGTAGCGGCGCACATAATTGTGAGCAAATACTGGTTACCTGAAGCTGTTCTGGGTAACGGCCCAACACAGTCCACAATTACCCTCTCGAATGGTTCACCTATTACAGGTATAGGATACAGAGGGGCAGGAGGAATAACCTGATTAGGCTTCCCCACCAGTTGACATGTGTGGCAACTCTGACAAAATTTTGCCACATCAGACTTCATACCCGGCCAAAAGAAATGTTTCAGGAGCAGATTGTATGTCTTTGTGACACCGAAGTGGCCAGACCATTTGCTCTCATGGGCTACTGACAACACCTGCTGGCGGAATACTGTCGGCACAACAATTTGAAAGACAGCACTCCATTCCAACCCTGCGTTAGCCAGCGGCGTCCATTTGCGCATCAGCATGCCACTATCAAGGTAGTAACCAACCTGATCAGTTTTAATGGCCTCTGACGTCAACAGCTCTTTAAAACATTTTCTTAGGCTCGGATCCCCCTTTTGCGCAACTGACAATGACTGTCGGGTAATGGGCACCTTGGGAACATTTGTATGTTCGGGAACAATTGTACACGGTACTTTGTCCGCTTTTGTTTCAGTGCTAGTCTTAGCACTAGCTTTTTCAGATCTATTCCCCACTTTTTCATCTCCGAAAATCGGACCTAGAATCGAATCTGACAGGTCGACAGCATCGCCTAATTTGGCAGCTTGGGCACGCGTAATTACGCATGCCGGATACACATTGAGCGTGGGAGAAGACTCACTCACGTCAGGCACCCCAGTCAGAGGAATAGAATTCAATACCTCAAGAGGAGGCGTCACTTTCCCACCCGCAACATCATTCCCCATTAAGAACGTAATCCCTTGAATGGGCAACTCAGGACAGACAGCAATAGGGAAAAATCCCGTGACCAATTTAGAGCTAACATGCACTCTGTGCAGCGCCCTTGGAACATATCCCATTTCAATGCCACGTAACACAGTGCTACAGCCACACGACGTTTGTTCATCAAGTGGCAAAACCCCAGCCAAAATTATAGACTGTGAACCACCTGTGTCGCGCAAAATGCGCACTGGCTGCTGATCATTAGGATCCCCTGTCAGCGACACAAAACCATCAAACGTGAAAGGGGCAAAACATGAGTCAGTAGTGTCACATCCCTGAATGGAAACGGGCTCCGTTTTAACTAGCCCTATTCCCTGTGCGTGACCTGCACCTGATTGCTGCTGTGGTTTACCAATACGTTTATAACAATCAGCAATTACATGCCCATTTTTATGGCAAAAATAGCACTCCCTGTCATCCTTACGTGGAGACGACTTGGACGTGTTATTTTGTGCCACAGAACCACCTCGAGAATTAGACTTCTCCCCATGTGGATTTGGAAACCCTGTTTTGTGCGTGAGCACGAACTCATCGGCTAGCACTGATGCCCTTGAAAGTGACTCCACCTTCTGCTCATTTAAGTACATCACAATGCGTTCAGACACCAAACATCTTTTAAATTCTTCAAGCAAAACCAACTCCCGTATAGCATTGAAATCTGTAGCCTTACAGGATTCGCACCATTTATCAAAAAGAGAGCCTTTCTCTCTGGCAAACTCAACAAATGTTTGATTACCCTTTTTGAGATTTCTAAATTTCTGGCGATACGCCTCTGGAACGAGAGCGTACCCGGTCAGAATAGCCGTCTTAACCAAATCATATTGCAGACTGTCAGGTAGAGAAAGAGCAGCAACAATTTCTTGGGCACGGCCCTGAATTTTGCACTGTAGTAGCAACGCCCATACATCTTTTGGCCACTTGAGCGCAGATGCAATTCTCTCAAATGCAGCAAAATAGCAGTCCACCTCAGACTCCCTGAAGGTTGGCACTAAAGCAAGATGCTTAGACACATCAAAAGTGGCAGGATTAGTAATTGGAACACCCGCAGGTGACATACCTGAGTAGTACGGTGCGGTGCGAGCCCCTCGTTGTGCGTCGATTTCCATCTGCTTTATTTTCACAGCAGTGTTTGCCTCAATCTCCAGTTTCTTTACCTGGAGCTCGTGCTCAAGCTCAGCTTGTCGCATCTGCAAATCCACTTTCATTTGCGCAATACGGACTTCAACGTCCCCCTTGGATCCATCCGGATCGGGTAGTGGTTCACGACCACCCCCATATTCATGTAGGCCTACCTCACGCGGCCGGACAGGCGCCTCAGCACCCTCCTTCTCACTCTCGGCGTCTGATAGACCGCCATCATCATCCTGAACATCACTATGTTCTTCGCCTTGAGCGCCACCAGGCTCATTCACGGCCACGGGCATACTCACCGCTCCCTCGCCAGGCAACACCAGCAGGACATTCTTAATGACCAAACCAGCCAAAACGTGCGTCTTTAGCTCTTCCTTACTTGCCACCTTCGGGACGGGAATCTTATAATGGAAAGCTATTTTATGCAAGTCCTCTTTGCGACAAGCATCCAACTGAATTAACGTTGGGCTTTTTACAAATGCATCTATGTCAAATGGAGGTGCCATCTTTCTCTCTACCTGCGTCTTTACACAAAATTTCCACAACCGTATGCCACTAAAAATAAAATAAATATATATTCACATAACCAGGTTCCGTTAAGCTCTACGAGCCCCCATTCTGTTACGACTCATTAAGTCTAGGATGGTTATGGGGAAAGAAAGGCAAGATGGGATATGCCAAAGTTGTTTTATTCACTATATCTTTAGATGGCATACAGATTTAAACAAAGTAGTGTAACACATGTGAACAAATGTGAGCAGGCTGAGCAGGACCATAAAGGAAAGAAAGTAATAAAAATACCCTAACACTGCACCCTATCCTATTAAACCCCCTCCCAACACTGACTATCTGACTGGTGACAAAAGAAAACGCTATCTGACTACTCTATTCTTATGCCTACCATCAAACAAAAGTACATGAGAACGGTGCCTGCTTAACTAGCTAAGGTGACAGTGAAATACTAATATAAGGAAATACTACCTGCTCGAGATTCGATCACAGTTTGTGTGAAAGCACTTTACAGTACAGTTCTCCCTTCGGAGGTTTCAATACATATATATATACACTGCTGGTACAACTAGGGACACTCTTCCCTGCACGGAGGGCGCGCTGTCACTTCCCTACACTAGCGACAAACAAGATAGTCTGACAGCGGCCCGGATCTCAGTCTTCAGTGGGACTTTATTTCATCAGGAGAGACAGGGTGGCAGCGCTGGTTGGACGCGCAGGATTGGGAGTAGGCGGCCAAGGGTGGAGCGTAGGGAACGCTCCCCACCAATGGCTGCGCACGGACGGATCTGCAGGGACGACAAACAGGGCGCGCGCATAGACAAACAGACACATAGCAGACCCGCGCCCCGACATCCGTAACACTCTGAACCCCTAAATGCTCCTGA
Organism: Protomyctophum bolini; assembly: GCF_963924005.1. Classification (NCBI taxonomy): domain Eukaryota; kingdom Metazoa; phylum Chordata; class Actinopteri; order Myctophiformes; family Myctophidae; genus Protomyctophum; species Protomyctophum bolini. The sequence goes on from NC_137879.1 coordinate 38,011,326, forward strand.
TGTGCTGGTTGGTGCCTTGCATGGTTTCCACCGCCATCGGTGTGTGTGTGTGTGTGTGTGTGTGTGTGTGTGTGTGTGTGTGTGTGTGTGTAATGTGGAATGGGTGAATGTAATGCACAGTCTATGTAAAGCGCCTTGGATAAAGGCGCTATTATAAATGCACCAAATTACCAATTGCCAATATATAAAGTTACAACACCAACTTTGCCGAGGCTGTTTTGTTTGCTTTGTTTTAAATAATTATATAAGGTTTTCTTAATTTCCTGCAAAAATTAACATTTTGGAGTCTCCTCCCGACAGCAGAGGCATTTTATTTTATATATTTCACTTAAAAATACACTTTTGGTCATTTCATCATCTACTCAGTCTTATGACTGTTTTTATTCGATCAGTTGCTTGATCTCGATATTAGATAATTTGACATTCATTTTAGTTGCCTATACCTTTTTCCTGGTGACTGCATATCGTGTGTTTTGAATTTATAGTTTTCATTTATTTTGTAACAATTCTTTTAGATTTTTCTTTTTTTTTAGTGGCGTCGGTTGTTCCGTTTATCGTAGTACAAAGTACAAACATCTCTAAATTGGCGATGCACACTCAGCTGGCAAATTACAGCTGGCGAGAGGGAACGCGCTCCACGTGAAATCTGAAAGCCCCGAAGCAATCAGCAGCAACGACAGGCGGCTGCGTTGGAACCGTTTTTATGCCAAACATTTCATGAGGAACATGTGCACACAAAGCGGCAGAGCAGCTGCTCTGGTTGCAGAACAAGAAGACAGCTGGGGGGGGGGGGGGAAACTAGACGTGGTGGGTGTGTCAGTGTAATTATCCTCATTGCAAAACAGTGGCTTGTTCATTGTTATATGCTTGCCCCCTATCTGTATATAACACGCCTACTTGGTTGTCGTACTGGTACCTGAAAAAGAGGTCGAAACGTTGTCATGCTTTATCCAATACAAAAAAAAAAACTACTCGTCCTAAAATGGATTAAACCTCCCCATAAACTTGAGGTCTCAACAATGGATCCTCTCATTAATGGACATTATATCTCTCTGGAACTCTCTATAGCTCGATCCAATGGGGCACAAGAAAACACACTTGACGTCTTGTCCATATAGCACTAGAAAAACTGAAATCATATGCCAACGTCTCTGACTGTTATTTTCTCTTTTTTAATTTGATTTTTCCCAATGGTAAAATATCTGTCTCGCCTTATTTACTATTATTATTATTATTATTATTATTATTATTACTATTATGATTATTTTTGATGCATTGTAATCTTGTATCTGTTTCGCTGTTCAACCTGTGGGGTGGGGGAAACCCCCTTTTTCTTTCTTTTAACAAAAAATTAAATAAACTTGATCACAAAAAAAAAAAGCTTTATCCAATACATTTCCTGTGGGAGCTACGAAACAGCGTGTGGACCACTTAAGCAATACAGGCCTATTACACGAGAGGGTGTGGTTTGACGTGATTGTTGCCGCGACGGTGATGCGGTCGGGAACGAGACGTTCGTCGAGTTCTGCAAGCATCACTGAAGTGTAACATTGCAATTATACAACAGTTACCCTTAAAACTAAGAAAATCGCTGAAAAAACATATTTTTTAATGACAGATGTAGTCACTATACGACCACAAATGTCCCAAGAAACTAGCTATAGCCTATAGCCACTGAGTTTGCTAGCGCTCTGGGAAAACAGAGCAGCTGAATTCTTTCGTTTTGATTAGGTGTGGAGTATGGCGCTCGTTTGAACCGCACGGCTAAGAAGGCTGTTTCAACCAATCAGATTGCTTCCTCGAAAAGACCTGTTGTATTATAATTCTCATTCTCCTGGGCGGCCAAACTATATAGGCCATTGAGAAGTAAAAAAGGTGACGATATGTATAAAGATCTCTCACGCTTTCATATTTCTTTCTGGGAATTCTCCACGGAAGGAATGTGTGAGCTGACAGTAGCCAGTTGGCGTAAATATCGACAAGTGCAACCAGTGCAGTGCATTCATTTTGCCCATATAGGGCCCAGACGCCGCCATATGGGGGCTCATGGAAAAAAGAAAGAAAAGCCAATTTTCTCGGGAGGCGGCCTTTTTTCTGACAGCATTCTAGCCGACGGGGCAACGATCCGATCCGCAGCGGGGGGGGACATTCGCTGCGATGCGAAAAAGCGATGGTCCGACATGCGCTGCTCCCGTGCTTGCGGTTAGGGTTAGGTTAGGATTGAGGTTTCGGATCAATATGCTGTCGGAAAAAAGACCTGCACCCAATTTTCTCTGCCGTGTCCATGTGGATCATGCTCAGAGCTATTATACTGCCAGGTCTGGCAGTGTTATAAAGGACCACTTTAAACAACATATTTGTTTACGCCTGTGCCCAGTATAGGCAGCCAATGACCATGAAAAACACGAAGCAGAACGCCGGGCGGTGGATTTCAAACCCCTTGAACTCCACTGCAGTGGTTGGTGGTGCATGGTGGGAGGAACTTCACACACCCCTTGACTCCCCCCCCACCCACCCCGCGACCGACCGACCGGCCGGCCCGCTTCGTGTTTTGAACCTGCTTACAAAGTGAAGTGCATTCATTGCACGAGTGTATATTGGAGTGGCCGCAGGGAAAAAGACAAAAGTACCATCATAACCGATTTAGACCTGCGGGACAGATTCTGCAAAAAGAAGTCTTGTAAATCGTGAACGTTTTCAGGAAAGACCCCAGATGTTTCTATGTCAGCGGTTCTCAACGTTTTTCACGTCAACGACCCCGACAATTAGATGTAATTGGCCGCTGACCGCCCATCTGAAAAAAAATATGTACTGTAGTTCCAGGGACCTCCCCCCAGAAGCAAATATTTGAGTTAAAAACATTCGCTCTGAAAGAATATAATTATACGATTGTGGCGAAGATTATAGCGCCACATTTTCATGATTTTTCACGAAAAAAAATAGCGGATCTACAAGCTCGTTGGAGCTTGTGGATCTGCTATTTTTTTCCAAAAGCTAAAGTATAACATTTAATACTTATTTAAAAAAAACCCACCAAAAAAGGAGGTTCCCTCGTCCTGAATGGGATAAATGTGGTCCCGTTATGCCGCTTGAAAAGAAAGTTTAGCGTGACTCAATCCTGCAAAAACACACAATTTATAGCGCCGGACTGAAAGGTCGGAGGGTCAGAGAGGATCAGAGGATGACTCACGCATGCAACAACAAGAAGCTGTGATTGTGATTCAGCTCCCCGTCATGAAAGGGCCTGTCGGGTTCGCATCGAACACAGAGCGTGTCCCTTCAACAGCAACAGCTCATTATTTTAAAGCATCGCTATATGAATGTTTCGTTGACTATATAAACCATTTTATTTTAGAGCTTCTAAAACCACTTCAACCACTATTTGAAACTTTTACCTGTTGGAAAAATAGCAGATACCCTGTCAGGTGTAAAAGGAGCAACTTGGACACTCATGCATATAAGGAAGCATGAGTTCAAGTCCGTTGCTCTCCCCAGGTTGGCGGAGGGTGTGTAGAGAGCCCAGGATCACATTGGAGAATTGAAAAATGGGTTACAAAATCGTGGGATAAAAAAAAATAAAAAAATAGCAGATCTACAAGCTCACAGCACGGCACGGACTTCCGAGCTACGAGCTTGTAAATCTGCATTTTATATATAGAAACAAACCTGCTCTGAAAGAAAATGCACGCGGACCACCCATCTGACCCAACTCTGATTGATGCATTGAATACTTTAGTTTATTAGTCAGAAATGTGTACGTACTGTATACAGTCACCCATTAACACATTCCGTCCCTAGAGCGCATCCTCGATGACACCATAGGCGAGAGAAGAATATTCAGAATTTTCTCTTTTTTTTTTTGAGTGGTGCAACCACTCCTACAACCAGCAATGTCCGTCCGTGTACGTGTACGTGTTGTACACACCTATGTATCAGTGGTCATGAATGAGACTATGTGACTTATTAATACCAGTAGGGGGCACCAGAAACAGAGAGAGGGGTAGTGCTGTGCCTGCTGCCTATGCTAATGACAGAGAGAGAGCGAGAGAGGAGGAGGGGGGGGGGGGGGGGGGGGAGTTGCACCACTCGGTGTTTTTATTTTTCAGTCCGACTCTCGGCCACCGTACGCGTCACTCGGCAGTCATATTGGCCGTTACCGTTGACTTAGCTTGAAAGAATGCCTCGGCTCTCCTAATCCGCCACACCAGAGCTCTATGGTGGCCCTATATGTGTTCCATTGTGGTCCTATCGCCTATGTATTCAATTCATCAACAGCAACAGCATAACCATAACACAATCATCGACGACAAACAACAAAACACTTGTTTTGTGTTCACCAGCCATGTGATCCACATTGTTTACTTTGAGGGACGGTGTCAGGGCATTCCACATTTTTGGTACTTGACATTTTCAAGTGGGGCTCTTGATCCCGGAAAGCTCGAGAGCCACTGGTCTATACGCGCCAAGGTCCAATTCCAATGTCCGCCCGATAAGCCCTTATATAAGCCCCGAACCATCACAGACTTAATACCTCCAAGATTGCATTATGAGATGAAATGCCAGACTGGAAGAGGATCTTTTGTAAAGTGACGGGTCAGCTATTGAGTGCGTGAGGCGGTGTGGCGAGGGCTCCACACGGTAGAAAAGGCACTTTGAAGACCGGTCTTTCATTCAGAATATACTTCACATAACTTGAATCACATAAAACACATTGTACACATAGTGTGATTGTTGTTTAAAGCAGGAGTGGGCAACTTTGACCATGGAGAGGGCCACTATGGTTCCACACTCACTCCAGAGGGCCACTATAGTTCCACACTCACTCCAGAGGGACACTATAGTTCCACTCACTCCAGAGGGACACTATAGTTCCACACTCACTCCAGAGGGCCACTATGGTTCCATACTCACTCCAGAGGGCTACTATGGTTCCACACTCACTCCAGAGGGCCACTATAGTTCCACACTCACTCCAGAGGGCCAATATAGTTCCACACTCACTCCAGAGGGACACTATAGTTCCACACTCACTCCAGAGGGCCACTATTGTTCCACACTCACTCCAGAGTGCCACTATAGTTCCACACTCACTCCAGAGGGCCACTATGGTTCCACACTCACTCCAGAGGGCCACTATAGTTCCACACTCACTCCAGAGGGACACTATAGTTCCACACTCACTCCAGAGGGACACTATAGTTCCACACTCACTCCAGAGGGACACTGATGGTTCCACACTCACTCCAGAGGACCACTATAGTTCCACACTCACTCCAGAGGGCCACTATGGTTCCACACTCACTCCAGAGGGCCACTATAGTTCCACACTCACTCCAGAGGGCCACTATGGTTCCACACTCACTCCAGAGGGCCACTATAGTTCCACACTCACTCCAGAGGGCCACTATAGTTCCACACTCACTCCAGAGGACCACTATGGTTCCACACTCACTCCAGAGGGCCACTATAGTTCCACACTCACTTCAGAGGGCCAAAATAGTTCCACACTCACTCCAGAGGGCCACTATGGTTCCACACTCACTCCAGAGGGCCACTATGGTTCCACACTCACTCCAGAGGGCCACTATGGTTCCACACTCACTCCAGAGGGCCACTATAGTTCCACACTCACTCCAGAGGGTCACTATAGTTCCACACTCACTCCAGAGGGCCACTATAGTTCCACACTCACTCCAGAGGGCCACTATAGTTCCACACTCACTCCAGAGGGCCACTATGGTTCCACACTCACTCCAGAGGGCCACTATGGTTCCACACTCACTCCAGAGGGCCACTCCAGAGGGCCACTATAGTTCCACACTCACTCCAGAGGGGCCCACTATGGTTCCACACTCACTCCAGAGGGCCACTATGGTTCCACACTCACTCCAGAGGGCCACTATGGTTCCACACTCACTCCAGAGGGCCACTATGGTTCCACACTCACTCCAGAGGGCCCACTATGGTTCCACACTCACTCCAGAGGGCCACTATGGTTCCACACTCACTCCAGAGGGCCACTATAGTTCCACACTCACTCCAGAGGGGACACTATAGTTCCACACTCACTCCAGAGGGACACTATAGTTCCACACTCACTCCAGAGGGCCACTATATAGTTCCACACTCACTCCAGAGGGGCCACTATAGTTCCACACTCACTCCAGAGGGCCACTATATAGGTTCCACACTCACTCCAGAGGGCCACTATAGTTCCACACTCACTCCAGAGGGGCCACTATAGTTCCACACTCACTCCAGGAGGGCCACACTATATAGTTCCACACTCACTCCAGAGGGGCCACTATGGTTCCACACTCACTCCAGAGGGCC